>NC_090646.1:100320425-100683759 GCF_040937935.1 Hyperolius riggenbachi | reverse complement strand
ATGTATATACATATTTACACTTATACTTTGTACAGCACCACAGAATATGTTGGCGCTTTGTAAATCAATGATAATAATATACAGTATATACATATGTATATATGTATTATGTATATACAGTGCAATATATACAAATATATACAGAGAGAGAGAGAAGCACACCATATCATAACAGTAATAACATTCAGCAGCCAAACGAATACTCTTAACATGCTAGAAATAGTAAAAGAAATATTTTTGTCTGTGCAAAAAAATAAAAAATATATAAATAAATAAAAATCAAAACAAAAAAAAAACATATATATATATATATATATATATATACCGGTATACATATATATATATATATCTGCAGAGAGAGACATTTGCACTTAGGAAACTACTAAGTAGTCAAAATCTGTTTGCCCAATGCATACAATCATCATTATAGATTTGCTTTAATTTATTGTTTATGAGAGGATTGTATATTTTTGTATTACTCAAGTCTATAGGTTTATTGCCAATGTTGTTATTTATTCCTGCAAACTCCTTATCATTCAATTAACAGCCTATTTTGTCTGAGCAAGAAAACAACCATCTGCTGTCCGTCTGTGTTGAGTTGCTCTCAGATCTCTCAGCATCCAGTCAGTCTGTGCTTAATCTTTGATGATAATGTCACACATCTGACTTATTCCATCACAAGAAGGGAGATCTATGTTTTGATGCTGATCAGTGCTGATCAGTGAAGGGTTAACACATCCTCTCTAGCCTTAGTATATGGATAGCATTCCCAGGAGTTGTCTAACCAATGCCATGAAGCCTTATCCCTGCAGCCAGCCAATCAGAGAGCTCTGTTTAGAGCTGTCACTCACAGGTGAGCAATGAGGGAGAAGAAAGTGCAAAGAGAGCATCCACTGCCCGGAATCCCTGTGCAGAGAGCTCAGCCTGTGTGGACAGGAGCTTGTATGAGAGAGTGCTGAGGGGTTGTATAGGAGAGCATAGTGGGGGCTGTATAGGAGAGCACTGAAAGGCTGTATAGGAGAGCACTGAAAGGCTGTATAGGAGAGAACAGTGGGTCTGTATAAGAGAGCACTGAGGGGCTGTATAAGAGAGAGCAGAGGAGGCTGCTTGCATAGAAGAGTGTAGAGGGACAGCCCAGAGCTCTACATCACAGTGGCGCAGCTGGAAGCTTTTGCTTTGCTATAACAAGACAGCCCAGAGCACTTCTACAGTCACCGGAGGTGCAGCAGCAGTTCCACAAAAGTTTGTTCTATCTGGAATCACAACGGACTCATCCTGGTTGGGACAAGGACGGCTGTATCTGGGGGGGAGGGGGGCAGCTCCCTGCTGTCACAGCCTCTGGAGTTAAGGCAGCAATACTGATGTTATGAAACTCCCCAGTTTGGGATAGTCTTCTCCTTTGTTCCTGCCTGTTGAAGTCGTCTGGTGCGCCCCTTCCTGGAGATACCTGGATAACCAAGCGAATGTTCACCCCACTCTTCTGTCTGGGATCATCACTGATCTAATCTGACCATAGGAAAGGTCCCCATCCACCTGAATACCCCCCTCCCCCCGCAGATGGCTCTGAGGAACGCTAGCACCCTGACCTCATTCTCCATCCAGGCCATCCTGAACAAGAAGGAGGATCGTGGGGCTTCCTACCCCAGGCTGGGCCGCCTGCTGCCCCCCAGCACCCCCTCCTGTTGCTGGAGGCTGTTCGGGGAGGTGGAGGCAGAAGGACTGGCATCTACTCAGGGAGGGATGGCAGGAAGGGAGCAGGCTGGCTGGGACTCGGACTCAGCCCTCAGTGAGGAGGGGGACCCTGGAAGGCCGACGATGGAGGGCCCAGGGCCTAGGGGCAGTAAGCGACCTCTGGAAGATGGACCCAAGAAGGAAGAAGAGGAGGAGACCCCGGGCTGCAGTGACTGTGAGATTGCAGCTAATGGGACAGGTAGGACAGGGGATGGGGCAGCTGATAACTCTCAGGGGCTGTTGGGCTGGGGTCGTTCTGGGACACAGTTCCTATCTGATCACTCAGACCCCTGTCCCTGAAACCTAAGTTATAATGGCTGCTTGTATTAGCCCGTCTTTGTTTTTTTCTGCCTAAAGTACAATTACACATATATTGCAGCCTGCGCCCTTTCAAATTGTGCGAACACTATATATTATATACATTCCACCAAAATCACTCTCCTAAAATTACACACAAATACCCCCTCATTTCCAATGCATGGCTATTACAAAATTTACAACCTACCCTTTTCCAAAAATATATATCTACTTTAAATAGTATATATACAGACAGTGTACACAGATCTTCCTTCTTCGACTTTTTATATTTTAAACATCATACACAAACCGTCCTCTTGCTCTCTCTCTATCTATCTATCTATCTATCTATCTATCTATCTATCTATCTATATATATATATATATATATATATATATATATATATATATATATATATAAAACACCTTATGTACAATTGTCCCTTCCATATTTAATATCAATTGCAGATAGTTAAAAAAAATCAGCCCTCTACAGTATGTGGTAACATTATCTCTGTAGAAGTGCAGGTATAGAATTGTTGGGTAGAAATATAATAGAAAAATGCAAGAAATTGATCATTGCAGCTCATCTGTATTCCTGTTTCGTGTCTTCTGTTTTATGTTTTTGAAAAAAAATAGAATATAACATTAAATAAATTATTTTTATCATTGATATCATAAGTCTAACATCTATCACAACTTATGACTAAAATTTAAACATATCATGTGATAAAATAGCCTTTAAGGTATGAAAAATACTTAATATGTATATAAATTAACTTGACATAAATTATTTATGAAGGTCAACAGTATCAAAAGGTTCCATCAGTATTCTTATATTTAAGTATGTCATAAATAGAACTAAAATAATATATTGAAGAGTTACTTGTAAAAGGTATAACCTAATGTAAATTCCATTGCATCAGGCCTTACATTAATCTTTGTTTTAGTATTAATAAGTTATAAAAACCTTTATATTAAAAATCAACAAATATTGTGAATAGAACATTACTTACATAAAAATAAAAACCTATGATATGTGCACTAAGGTAACCTAGAAAAAAAGAGAACACTTCAAAATATGTTCGTTAAAATAAGATCACATAATAATAGTTTTAATTTTGGAATATATATTCCAAGATTAATAATCTTAATGTAATGCTGAATTGTGGCATATTAATACCCAATGTTGTGTGATCATCTCAAATCAGACATGTTTCCCCATAACGTACGGTATAACATATGAAAATGAAAGTCCATGTTACAGAGGACTTCACTTATAGTAGGTATTTATCTAGATTTCCAATATTCTGCAATACGTTTCCTTGTACTTATTAACACATGGGATATTATGTATCTATCTAGTATTGGAATGTTATCACTAACTATGTGTAGTAGAGCTAAAGATGGATGTATAGAGCCAACTGTACTAGGTAATTTGTTAAGATTATAAAATATTTCATGCCATTATTTTGAGACATTGCTATAAAATGTTAAATAACTTACTTGCAATTACAAAAAATTACATCCTTGCCAACAATTGGATAAACATCCCTGCATAAAATAATATTTAGTAAACTATACCAAGAAGGTCATTGATAAAATGAATTTGTATTCTCACAATGAAGAATTAAGGAATACATTAATAAGATAGAGCAAGTATTAGTTTTAAAACCTAACCATGTATTTTGAATGTTTAAAAAATATATATATATATATATATTCAAATAATCTTTAATTGCTGGAATGGAATTAAAGGTAGCGTCACACGATTCAACTTTTTGGATTTTTTTAAACCAGAGACATTTGTCCACTTGATCAAATAATTTGAAAAATCAAACCAATATATCATACACTATTGATATGGTGAACCTAGACAGATCACACGTCTCTTTGTTTTTTTCTCTATGTGCATATCATACAATTATGACTGATTTTTTTGAAAATTAAAATAAGATTAAACAAGCATTTTGTATTTTTATGTGATTTTTTTGCAACACATATTTTTATTAAAAAAAATGGAAAAATCAGTAGTTTTTTTCTCAATCAAAAAACATTGTTTTCTATTTGTTTTAAAGCACATCATTTAATACATCATTACATCATTTAAAAAAAATGGAAAGTCGATCAATTGTATCATGTATGGCTATACACAATACAATCAAATCAATTGACTGTCTCATTTTTTTTAAATCAAAGCAAACGATTATAATAGAAATTTAAAAAAAATCCAATTGATAAAAATTTGGATTTTTCTGGTTTATTAATTTAAAAAAATGATCAAAACTTGACAGAATATAAAAACAAAATGCTTTATTTGATCTTTAAAAAAAGAAACTCAATCAGAAATATATGGTATATTGGTTCAATCCCTCAAATTATTTGATTAAGCAGAAAAACTGATCAGATGTGTCTGATCAAAAAAATAATAATAAATGTGTGTGACCACCTTTAGGCAGTGATGTATTCAAAGATATAAAAAGCTTTGCCATGTAATTTAAACCAAAATGAATGCCAGTATTTCAATATGATGTCTACAGTATAATATGGGGAAGTCTTTTCTCTAAACCAGACCGTAGCAGCCAGGATGGCTTTACACTTTTTTTTTTAAGCCAAAATCAGTTATGCAATTGAATCCATATTTTATCTTTGTTATATTGCCATACGGATGTAGCTTTCTCTAAGACAATTACAGTTCTATAGGATTCTATAGGCTTACAACAGCCCCCTAACTTAGTATGAAGTTGCATGGTTTGTTTTGAGAGATGAGGATTTTTTCCTCTTCATATGTATTTATGAACTATTCATTGACTTCCGATCAGTAAAGAATTATTTAGAAATTAGTATAATAATTGTGCGGAAGAGATATGGTAACTATGGTAGAATCATATAGGCTGCTAGCCGGCTCAGCTAAGTACATTCAAGTTTAGTAATTTCTTTGAGATTGTTTGGAAAAGATCCCAGCCAAGAAACAAATTTCTATTAAAAAAAAGTTTGTTAGCATTGTTAGTGATATTTATACCTTACCTAGATATTGTGAAGGGTGTTTTGGTTTTCAGCATATATTGTTTTTTGCTAGTTATATTTTTTGGTAATATAATCGATTTAGATACATTCATTTCATAATATGATTTATTTTTTCATATACTTCCATAAACTGAAAGCTGAAACGTGGTTGGTTGGTTGTTTGGTTGCTAAGGCAACAACTCTCTCTGTCTTTTTTTTTTTTTTTTACTTTCCCCTTCTAGAAGCAGAACTCAGAGCAGACTGTAAATATAGGCTGACTACAAGCGCCACAGAAGCAGAAAATCACTACAAACAGTACAAAGCATAGATGACATACATGTTTCTATCTTTCACCTCCATATGAACATGCAGGCTGATATTAATCATATGACTTACACTCCTTACCATGCAAACAGGAATGAATTCTTATGATGTTTACATGACTTGCACACACATTACAGTGCCATAATACATTCATTATTTCAGTGGTAGTAACTCCAATGGGCAATTCAATGATTAAGTACATGATTTGCAGCTGTGTATTTCCATACATTGCGGGTATACGCTGCTGCTATAAATTGTTCAGAAATAGCCCTGTACTACAAGCCTATGCAAAATGTCAATCTAAATATGAGTCCTCTAAACTGCACAACTGTGGTGCATAAATAATGCGAGCATGTAATTATGTAAGTAATTAGGCATTGGTAAGCAGTCAATTATTTTTGTTTAGAAATGAAAGACCTCTTGTTGCACAATCACACATTGTATCATATGTACCTGCCCCAAAGTACAATAATTAATTATATCGACAGTGCAAGAATGCAAGTGACCTCTCACTTACAGAGTCCAAATATAGCAACTACGTGAGTGGTGGTTGAATATTTCCCTACTGTAATGCAATGTTAGAATGCATAAATCTTATTTATCAATTATTTCATGTCCCCCTTTAACCCCCTCAGAGCAAAATAACTGATTTAATCATCAGACCCCATAATTCTTTGCAGATATATTGTATTCAAATCTCAACAGTGATTTTAAAAAATGGATATTTCTTGGCAAAAGTCTTGGCCAGTTTACCTACAATTTTATGGTATTTTCCAGAATTAAAATACATATAAAAAAAATAATACATATAAGGTGTTTTTATTTATTTTTAAAATCAGTTTTACTCAGATTAATTCAAGATAAATTACACATATTTTTAAAAAATAATACTAATAGTTATTGATGTTATTATTATTTTTATTATATATTGTTTATTTTGTTACTTGTATTACTTTAAAAGAAAAGTAACAACGATACACTGGTAGACCTCTTCTGGTTTTAGCGTTATAGGTTAGATCTATGCCGCCACTAATAGCGCTAATATTCCTAATCACATTCATAGGAATAATAACAAATTAGAGGGAATAATACTAACATTTTTAAAAGTCACTTTCCGCACAGTTTATTGCCACTTTCACATAAACATGAGTTTTTCTTTTGTCCGTAAGTTACCAATCATTTCATGAATCAAAGTGAAAAGTTAATTACCGTAATTAGGGAGACGTTTTTATTTCCATGGACACTGTTTCGTCTATGACCGTGCTGTCACTATGTGGGGAGTGGTTACAGTTATCTAGGGAGGAGTTTATAAAATTCCTATTGTGCATCTGTTGTGTGCTGTTTCACTTCACCACAGCTATAGTCTGAGGAAAAGCATCCTATTATGTCTGTGGAAGGTCAATAGTGGATTTGTTTTTGAGTTTTACAGATGAGGGAAGTGCAACAGATAGATAGATAGATAGATAGATAGATAGATAGAAATCTATTATTCACATGCAGATAACATGGATAGAGGCACGTGTGTAATTACAAGAATAATGTAGCAGATTTAGCACTCCATGGTTCATATCCCAGCCAGGGCACTATCTGCAAGGAGTTTGTATGTTCTTCCCGTGTCTGTGTGGGTTTCCTACAGGCACTCCGGTTTCCTCCCATATCCCCAAAACATACAGATTTATCAATCGGCTTCATCCTAAATTGGCCCTATGATACATTTACTACACAATACATATATAGACATGTAACTTTGGTAGAGATTAGATTGGGAGCCCCTCTGAGAGACAGTTAGTGACAACACAATATACTCTGTACAGCGTTGTGGAAGAAATCAGCACTATATAAATACTAAATAATTATAACTAGCACATTACTTGCAATTCAAAACAGACTGCTCCATTCCACTGAGTGATCGCCATAGATTCTAGTTTTTATATATTTTTATGAATAATATTCTAATTATTATATGAAGCCCTGCCCAGCCCAGGCACAGTGCATGTTGCTGAGTTCCTCTATCAGTAGGGCTAGGGGGTAAGGTGTTCTGGTGGGACACAACCAGCAGTACATGACACGATATTAATAGCTTTGCCCTGGCCTATGGCTGCCCACAGGGGGAGAGGACACAGCACTGGATAACCTCCTGCCCTTTCCCCTTGCTGAAATGTCAACTTCCCTCACTAGAATTAACTTCTGACCTCCTGGAAAACAATCATCATCCTATCAGAGCTGTGGAGGGGGATCTGCCTGACACCCCTCACACCAGCCTAGTACTGGGGAGCTCTGTAGTGCTGTACTCCAGCCACTAACTGTACAGGATAAACCCACAGGGCTAATCTGGCATGTATGCTATGCATGCCATGGATATCCCATCGCTCCATAGCTGATCCTGCTGTATACTGTGTTTCTCCACCTTTTGAATTGTAAATCAGACTGGGCGGGGTTGCCTCATCCTTCTGTGTCATAACATGAAGTGTGCCTGTATGCAGGCTTGTCATCTACACTCCTTATTTATTTATACATAATTATATCTATGGAAAGAGCAGCAATGTTCAATAGTCTGGCGTTCACTTGTTCCCAGCAGATATCTCTGAACAGAGCCGGTTCATCCACAAGGCAAACCTAGGCAGTTGCCTAGGGCCTGGAGAAAGTCTAGGAGCCTACTGGATGCTAGTCCCCACCAAAGCTTACTACAAAAATCAGGTGACCATCAGTGTTGGGCCTAAACTGTTATATTGCTTAGGGCCCCATTTCATCTTAGGGCCTGTACACACTGAAAACCGCAAGCGCATACGCATTGCGATGCGATTGCATTTTTAATCAAATTTCCACTTGCGATATTTGTGCGCTTGCGATCTTGCTGAGGTTATCTTTTCCTGGTTTCCTGATTGTTTACCTAAAAAACGCAATGAAAATTGCATTAGAGGCAGACATAGGCCCGTGCAGGCCTTTCAGCCACACACGGGCCCCATATCCTCTAAGGCCTATGCAATTGCACTAGTTAGGGCCAAATTATCCTCTAGACTTTTATTCATTTATTTCTCTCTGAAACACAAGAAAAACAGAGAAACTCGTGCCCAAGTCATATACAAGTTTAAAATGTGTGCTACATTAATACAGTGCCTACAGAATGTGACCTAGTCCCATGTACGTTTACATTTATTTTTACTTATCGGTATTGTTTGGATCCAACCATAATCTGTTATGACCACGCCCACTCACTTGGGGCCCACTTCATTTATTCTGCATAGGGGCCCATTGTTGGCTTTGTCTGCCACTGAATCGCACGCATTGGGCTAAGAGGTGCTAACCTACTTAGCACGTCTAAAGTCTTAAGGCGCGCTAACCAGGGTGCTAAGTAGGTTAGCACCAGTTTTCTCAATCAGATTGTGCGCTAAGTACCGCACGCAAAGTTTTGCGCGCGCAAAGTCCTATGCGCGCGCTAAGTCCCATAGGCTTTAGTGGGCACTTCGCGCAGAGCGCCCTGCGCTCTGTGCAGTGTGCGCGCAAAACTTTGCGCGCGGTACTTTGCGCACGATCACTACTTCTCACATTTCAACTGAGTTTAGACGTGCTAAGGGCCAGTGCTAAAGTTAGCACCGTTTTGTAAATCAAGCCCATTGTGTTTTTCATGTGTTTTTTGAAACACATCGCTTAAAAAGAGTAGCAGTCGCTGCGATTGCATTTTTCTAAAACCGCATCGCACCAGTGTACAGGTCATCACGATTTTCATGATGTTTCAAAAGACCTTGCAATTGTAAAAATGTAGCGCAAACGCAGCAGTGTGTACCTAATCCATTTCTGCATCTGAGCAAATCCTTCCACTATTTTCCTGTACACATCTTATATAAAATTGCTGAAAAAAACAATGCCGCCTTGTACTGTAAGTATGTTTATTGCTGCAAACAAAGCATTTAGAATTTGTATTTTATTTTATTTATTTTTTTAGTTTGCTTTAAATAGCACAACAAGTAGATAGAATACAGTACATTGCATGCAATGCATTATGCTCTATTCATTGTGTGTACTACTTTACGCACAGAATCCTGCTTAAGGCAGTAAGTGCATACAGGGATGGTCGTAGTCAGCCAACTTCGCTACGCTGGAACTACGTGTAGTTTTACGCAATTACGCTTCGCCAAACTACGGCTTCGAATTCAAATATTTGCTTCGTATGCATTTCGTGGACTACGCGTTAAAATACGCAATTACCCGTAGTGCGAAGCGTAGTGTATGCGGATGCTTATGCAAGTATGCAGAAAATGTTACGCATTAATTCCTCTTTAAATGCTTATACTGTGCACTCTGTCTGTCTGTCTGTCTGTCTGTCTGTCTGTCTGTCTGTCTATCTATCTATCTATCTTCAGTATCTATCTATCTATCTATCTATCTATCTATCTATCTATCTATCTATCTATCTATCTATCTATCTATCTATCTATCTATCTATCTATCTATCTATCTATCTATCTATCTATCTATCTATCTATCTATCTATCTATCTATCTATCTATCTATCTATCTATCTATCTATCTATCTATCTATCTATCTTTCTATCTATCTATCTATCTATCTATCTATCTATCTATCTATCTATCTATCTATCTATCTGTCTGTCTGTCTGTCTGTCTGTCTGTCTGTCTGTCTGTCTGTCTGTCTGTCTGTCTGTCTGTCTGTCTATCTTCAGTATCTATCTATCTATCTATCTATCTATCTATCTATCTATCTATCTATCTATCTATCTATCTATCTATCTATCTATCTACAGTATCTATCTATCTATGCATCCATCCATCTGTCTACCACTACCATCCATCTCTAATACAATATGACTGCTGTTCTCCTATGTTTCCTGCCTACATATCCCTGGCCAGTCAGAGTTCTGTGCTGTGCAGACAGCTATAATAAGCACTTCAGACAATTGTACTCCCAGTCGTCACATAGGGCCTCATATGAGTAAATGTATAGCTTACTGGCCACTACTTACTCCAGCTAGTCTTTGATTTATTTTAAATCTGACTCTTAAAAAATGACAGCTGGAAGCTGATTGGTTTCTAAGGACTTATCAAATCTATTTAAGGGTCTTGTCCTACCAGAGACCCCATGTGATCCCTCAGGCTTGCTTTATAAGAAGTCCCGGTTGTTTTACAAAAGAGCATTGATGATGTGCAGAAGGCAGCAACCTGCTGCAGTAAAGCAAGATTTCATGGTACTGTGGGGAAAGCTGGTTACTGTGGGGTCACACTATCTTATCACAGAATAGCGCAGGCTACCCTGCTAAATCACCACCGATGAATAATAGTAATGAATGAGCCTAATAATACAAAAATATAATTTTTATTGTTTGTTGTGTGAATACTTCATCCTACTACCAATTACTGAATCTGAGAGAGCCTAAGCGCTTTGAGTCCTATAGGAGAAAAGCGCTATAGAAATGTTATTGTTATTTATATCTTATGGAGGTAACTAAATTGCCATTTCATCCTCCTACTGAGTCTAGCACTTCAGGTAACTAGTCACATGAAAGGGAATCTGCTATTTTCAGGTCGATTCATTAAAGGGAACCAGAGAGGAATGATTTGTTAAAATAGTAAAAGATTTTATACATACCTGGGGCTTCTTCCAGCCCATAAGCCTGGATCACTCCCACGCCGCCATCCTCCGCTTCCTGGAGCCGCCGGTACCGGGCCCGTCACTTCCGGCGGACGCGGCCAATTGTCCGCATCACAGGGGCTCCCTCCATACACGTACGCATGTGGCTGCGCAGTAGGCAGCCACACGCGTAACTGTATGGAGGGAGCCCCCTGTGATGCGGAGAATTGGCCGTGTCCGCCAGCCGACTGGACGACTGGCGGTAATGACGGGACCCGGTACCGGCGGATCCAGGCAGCTGAGGACGGCGGCGTGGGAGCGATCTGTGCGTATGGGGCTGGAGGAAGCCCCAGGTATGTATAATATCTTTTATTGACCCTCTCTGGTTCCCTTTAAGCTGTGCTGCTATAGCAGCGCGAGTTAAAGTCAGCAGCGCGAGGTTAAAAATCTACGTGCGCAAGCTACGTGTGGTAGTGTTTCGTAGCGTGTGCGCTCCTATATTACGTACGCTGCTTTCAAGTACCAGGCGCCCTCTTTCACAGTGGGACGTTAAAGTCGCACGTTACAAAAAATTATAACGCAGACTAACGCACAGCAATACAAAGTCTGTGCGACATTCACAGTGCACACGTTGCATTGTGTGTAACTTGTAGCAATATTTAGAAAGTGCTGCATGCTGTGTGCTTAGGAATACATTTGCTGCGTTATGTGTGTTGCACATGCTCAGTAATGTTTTTTTGTTTTTTTTTTAAATGTAACGCATGCGCCATTTTCATTCCATCAGTATGCAACGAAAACGGCGCACCAAGAGATACATAACGCTATGCAAAATAACATCCAATGTCATAACCTACATGCGCTGCGTTAGGGGAAGGTTGTGCGACTTTAACGTCGCTTCGAACTCAATGTCCCACTGTGAAAGAGGCCTAAATCTGTCATGAGATGTGAAGTATCGCGACCACAATACTTCATTAGTGCGGCCGCTGCTATGTCAATTAACATAGTAGTGGCCACGCTAGTGAAGTATTGCAGTCACGATACTTCACATCTTGCGGCAGATGAAAGGAGAGTGCGTAATTTAGGAGTGCACGCTACACAGGACTACCACGTGGAGTCTTTAACTTGCGATGTGAATTTAACTTGTGCTGCTTAAGCGTAGCTTAATGAATCGACCTGTTTATGTCTACTGGGCAGCACGGTGGCATAGTGGGCAGCACGGTGGCGTAGTGGTTAGCTCTCTCGCCTTGCAGCACTGGGTCCCTGGTTCGAATCCCAGCCAGGGCACTATCTGCAAAGAGTTTGTATGTTCTCTCCGTGTCTGCGTGGGTTTCCTCCGGGCACTCCGGTTTCCTCTCACATTCCAAAAAAAAACATACGTATAAGTTAATTGGCTCCCCCTAAAAAAAATTGGCCCTAGACTACAGTACTTACACTACATAATATAGACATATGGCAATGGTAGGGATTAGATTGTGAGCTCCTTTGAGGGACAGTTAGTGACAAGACAATATATATATATACACTGTACAGCGCTGCGTAATATGTCGGCGCTATATAAATACTAAAATAATAATAATAATAATACTCCCCCCCCCACACACACACACACACTTCACCAGTTGACCAGGCATGCAAAATGTGCATAAAAGAGAAATAACTTGTCTAGTGGATCTCCTCACATCTATGACCTTATAAGGATCCGTTTATAAAATCTGGAAAAAATGAAGCTGTTACCAGTAGCAACTAGACAGCATTAATGTTTAACTGAGAGTTGGCTTGTTGCCATGGTGACATCTCACTTTTGCACAAATTTTCAGGTCTATACATCGGGCTTATTTTTCATAAGTTACCGATTAAAAAAAAAAAACGAAATTTTCCTTCTAAACTATTTACTGTATGTAAAATATATATTTATATATATTTATTTATTTTTTATTTTTTATTGTTTGCATTGCTAATTTTATTTATTACTGTATCAGCTAACAAATGCATTGATTTTGATTTTTTTTTAGTGATACAGTTTTATTTCCTTGATTAATTAGGATATTTCATTTACATTACAGTATGTTCCACTCCTAGAACTATTCTGCATACTAATGTATATATCAGTCGCTCATTCAGGCATATGTGATATTAACTTGAATTGCTTCTATAGAGATTTTGATTCAGTTGTTCAAAAAACAACAAAACAAAAAAAACAAAAAAATAATTTCCTGTATTTGTTGAATCTCTGTTTGTTTAGTAGCATAAATTGCTGACTATTACTGAATTACTTACTGACTGACCACGATTTTCCCCCAGAGCCAAGCCCCCCAGATGAGGACCCAAAGTGCGAGCAGTTGCTGTTGGAGGCACCCAAGCAGCGGAAGAAACGCTCCCGGGCGGCCTTCTCTCACGCGCAGGTCTTTGAGTTGGAGCGGCGCTTTAACCACCAGCGTTACCTGTCCGGCCCGGAGAGAGCAGATCTGGCCGCCTCACTCAAGCTGACAGAGACCCAAGTGAAGATCTGGTTCCAGAACCGCCGCTACAAGACTAAGCGCAGGCAGATGGCAGCAGATATGTTGGCTACGGCGCCGGCCGCTAAGAAGGTGGCAGTCAAAGTCTTGGTGAGGGACGATCAGAGACAGTACCAGCCTGGAGAGGTGCTACGACCGTCCCTGGTCCCACTACAGCCCCCTTACTATTACCCTTACTATTGTGCTCTGCCTGGCTGGACACTATCGGCAGCTGCAGCGGCCGCAGCAGCAGCGGCAGCCTGCACAGGAGGGACTCCTTAAAGAATTAAATGGCCTTATTAGGGGAAAAAAAGTATTTATTACTGATGAAAATCAGGGGAAGTGCTGTAATCCTCTGTCAGCCTGCTGACTCCGTCACAAGTTCAAAGAGATCAGACTTGTGCAGGAGAAGCTGAAACTACTAGGCAGGCTTTCTCCATGGTATCCATGTCTGGACTATGTATAGGCTTTATATATTATAGCTACATATATTTTTATGGATTGGCCTTGCTCTGCGAGAAGGCTACAGAGACCAGGACATTCAGGTCCCTAAATAAACGTATGGGGGCTTCATACAGGATCACAGGGGGGTTCTGACATTCCAAAGCCCCTATTCTTTTGGCATATTCCCCTCATTATACAAGAACCCCACATTCCCTCCTGATGAGCAGAGTCTGAGACTTTTTTTTTTAGCACTTTCCTATTACAAATGTGTATTTTTCATATGCAATGTGAATATTTTTCCTGTGGTACCACAGAGAGTTGTTGATGGTAAGACAGTGCCTTCTTCAGAAAAAAAAAAAGCTGGACTACTTTTTCTATAGACAGTCCCGACCACACAGCAGGGACCGAGCTCCACAAGGGTTCATTGTGAATAGTTTTTTCTAAGATGCTATACTTTGTTTTTCTAATTTATAAACTGCAGTTGAAGCAAGAAGGTCTTGTGTGTTATTCTGCAATAAACTTGCATCTTTGTATCTTTCTTTTCATACTACTTTCTTTGGTGCCATGTGCTGGCCGATGTAATGCTGTTATGATTATTATTATTGATAGCACCAATAATAATAATAACACCATTTCCTATATTGTATAATTTTTGCTAATAGTAAAACGCAGCTTGTTTTACTGCATTTGGACTGTTTTCTGTTGACTTTAATCTAGTTAACTGGCAGCAGAAGAAGATTTAGGCCTCCACCATTAATATAAAAAAAATGTTCTTGTTGCCTTTGGCAACCGATCAGATTCTGCCATTTTTACAGTGCTTTCAAGTGGACCTTAACTCAGAACTTACTCTCTGCTATAAAGGATAAGCAACATCATAGTAATCTTTAAAGAAAAACATATTTTTGTTACAGCTGATACTAATCCTGCAATAAATATGCAGTGTGTGTACTTCCTGCTTTCATGGAAGCACACATAGGTTTAACATCATGTGTTTGCAAATGCATACAGAGCACATTCCCTGCTTTCCTTCTGTCCTTAAAAAGGAAGTCTGATTGTATTCTACGATCAGACCTCCTTTTTACTAATACTAATCTCCCATCTGTGGACATTTGATACACTGATATGTTTTACATTTACAAAAAGTTGTAATAGCCTCGCTTTTGCCTATATAAAGGAGCTTATAAGATGTAAATGTAGCCAAACAAGGGCCACAAGATTTAGTATCCATTTTCTATAGTGTATGAGAGAGAAGAGAGAATCTAAATCTGGCCATACACATATAGATTTCTACCCAATGTTCCAAAACCATAGATTCCTTTCTGAAAAATATCAATTCAGCACACCGATTCTTTTTATAGATTTCAGCAGGGTTTGTATTGAAACTTGGTTGAACTGCAGCCTTGCACTGTCTATGAAGTGCAATGCTATGGCCCCCCCCCCCCCCCCCCCCAAAAAAAAATTATCAAAATTCAATTGATCGAACATTTAGGCTGGTTTCACAGTAGGACGTTACAGGCGCACGTTAGAGCAGCCTGTAACGCACCCCACCGCACAGCAATGAAAAATCAATGGGCTGTTCACAGTGCCCACGTTGCGTTACATTGTAACGCAGCACGTCCTGATAACGTACTGCATGCAGTGCTTTACACGCGGCGAAGCCGCGTTAGACTGTTTGCACATGCTCAGTACGGGTGTTTTTTTCTATTTTGGGGGCGGAGAGGAGGCGGGGAGAGGCCGCTACGTAGCCAGGCACATGGCTACTTAATATTCACGGCACTTGAAGTGTTTTCTTTTTGGAGCGGCCGCTGATTGGCTGGCGGGACCACGTGATGTGGAGAGCTCCGCTCACGTGGTCTCCGCAGTGCCTCCGACAGAGCAGGTGCACCAAGAGCTGCTTGTAACGCGGCTCTTGGTAGCGTCCTGCTCCAACACCACCAGGCGTTGCGTTAGGGGCACATTATGCGACCTTAACGTCCCCTAAAACGCAACGTCCTGGTGTGAAACCAGCCTTAAAGGAATTAATTCCCATTCGATTCAATCAGAGTAATTGAATCCACAGGAAATAGAATGGAAAAATCAATTTGTGTATGGACACTTTGTATTTGTTTCTCCCTTTAAAAAATGCACATTTACCTACATATGCCAGAAATATTTTAGGTACTAAAAATATTACAATAATATTTTTCACATGTTTTTTTTTTTTTATTTCCAAATCCCTCTTATCCTTTGCCAAGTAATTGGCATTAAAAGACAAAAAAAGTAACAATTCTATTGCCTTTCCCATCTTAAATCGTCAGCACTGTAGCAAAGAAAAGCCTGGCTGCAAAATCTATAGAACCCAGTATATCGGCGGCACCCAACAAGTTCACCAGAGTCCTGCATTTATTATTATTCGCTGTTTGCATGTAAAATAGATATTCCTGATCACTGATTATTGAGTAACATTTCCCCTTTATATACTCTTACGATGTATTAGTACTATATTAGTACTATATATTCACCATTAGGAATGGCCCTGCCTAGGAGAACTCATGGAGAAGCATGTGATCACTGTTTGACCAGCTGGTATGATACATTTGTAAGACTCTGATTTGCTGGTCATGATGATCGTGCGTTAAACCTGGAAGTCATAATAGCAAATCAGAACCTTTTAAATCTATCAGCTGATCAAACTGATCACATGCTTCTCCTTGAGCTTTCCTAGGCAGGGCCTTCTCTATTCACCATCATTTCTAATGGTTACCAAAGTGAGTTTTTTTTTATTCAGAAGTGGAACAGCCAAAATTCCAGAACTTTTCTGAAACACATGGAGCAATGCAATCGTATTTTAGCATTTTTAAGTTAATAGTATTATTAAAGGACTGATTCTGCTGCTTTATAACACTAGTTGTATCAGTACTATTGAAGTATAATTGGAGTAAGGCTTCTTTTACACTGTAAATTGCAATTCCGATTTGCGATTTTCACTGGATGCTAGCAACACGAGAAGAAAAAGGCAGAAAAATTGCAGTATGCAGGACTTTTTTTTTTTAATCACAACAAAAATCAGAATCAGAATCGCATCTAGTGTAAAAGAGCCCTGACAGTTGCACAGGAGCAAAAGACAAATAAGATTGGATAAAGCACAGTATTTCGCAGTGTTTTGTCAGTAGGGGAAGTTTTTCCACAGCCCATATACAGATTGCTGGGTGATTCCCTATCACTGGGTAATGTATAGAGCCAATTCTAGAAAATAGTGCTAATAATGAATGCGATAAACAGGTGATATGACTTTCTCAGGCTTAGTTCACAATGCAAAATGCATAATAGCTAAGCGCTTGGTGATTGCGATTTTGTAAAGCAATTTTCAGAGCGATTTTGCATACTCATTCAAGCTGAATCGCTCCAAAAAATAAGTAAATAAATGAATAAAAAAAATAAGACACATGTAGCATGTTTGTGATTTCAACCAAATCGCACTGCAGCTGTGGGGACACCCTGGTAGGGTGACACGGCACTAGCACTTTGCCGATAGCTGCCTACCAGCAAGCACATCGCAATTACCTCTGGTGCAGGGGGGTATCTAGAGGAGAGCAGGGGCAGGGGGGGCCCAGAGCTGTGGGGGGGGCCCAACTACTGCATCCCTCCCTCTGATAAATGGGTCCATCCTTCAGATCAGGTGTTTTTGCAGATAGTGTAATGGTTAAGGGCTCTGCCTCTGACACAGGAGACCTGGGTTCAAATCTCGGCTCTGCCTGTTCAGTAAGCCAGCACCTATTTCAGTAAGGAGTTTCTTGGGCAAGTCTCCTTAACACTGCTACTGCCTACTGAGTGCGCTCTAGTGGCTGCCTCGCAAGCGCTTTGAGTCCGACAGGAGAAAGGCACTATACAAATACTGCCATTATTATTATTATTATTATTATTACACTTACAGGGGATGGGATCAGTGAATAATGGCGCACAGCACCTATGCATAAAAATGGCGCCGCATTAAAAAGATACGCTTATCGCTATTTATCGTTAGTACTGCATAATAATGGCGCACAGGGAAAAAAAGAAGAAAAACGGCACACACTAACGTTATTTATCAATAGTGGCACACACTAACGTTATTTATCAATAGTGGCACACACTAACGTTATTTATCAATAGCGCCCTACATAAGCCAAACTGCAGACGTTATTTAACTGCAAAATGGTGAATGGATTTAATGTAACACTGTCAAGGTTAGGGTTAGGCACCACTGGGGGGGGGGAGTCTTAGGGTTAGGCACCACCAGGGGGGTCTTAGGGTTTGGCACCACCAAGGGGGAGGTTAGGGTTAGGCACCACCAGGGGGGTCTTAGGGTTAGGCACCACCAAGGGGGCGGTTAGGGTTAGGTACAGGGAGGGTTCTGTGTGAGAGTAGGGTTAGGTATAGTTACAGTACAATATACACCACCAGGGGGGTGGTTAGGGTTAGGCACCACCAGGGGGGTGGTTAGGGTTAGGCACCACCGGGGGGTTTAAGGGTTAGGGATAGTACAGAGAGGGTTCTGTGTGTTAACGCTAAATAACAATAAGGCTTTAACTCCAAATAACAATAAGGCTTTAATGTTAAATAGCGATAAGCGGCAAACGGATTAACACTGTGCGGCATTATTCACAGGCGCCATTTTCAGAGGGATGCCACTTACAGTATTATAGATGTGGAGATTACGATGTCTACACTTGTTTTATGACCCTTGCAAGATTGGCCCCAGTATGCGAGGGTCACAAGGGGTTGGCAAGGGAAAGGGTGTGAAAACCGGGGGTCCCTACTAAAGTTCTGCTGGGGGGCCCCATGATTTATAGTTAAGCCCCTGCTCCAGTGTAAACCAGCCCTTATGCTGAGTTCCTATAAACAGAAGGAAAGGGCTGTAAAATAACCTGTGTTCTTGATGATGAAGAGTTGATGTCACAGCATTTTTACCTTGCATTTCCGTTAGTAAATCATACCATTTGTATCAGTGTTTCTATTAGTATTATAGTAGCTTTTATCACCATGACAACTTCAAGTTCAGTTACAAAATTGGCAGCAAATGCTGCTTCTAGCTAATAGTAAGTACTGGCAGTAATGCTAATGCTAGTTTTGGTGTCAAATTGTAGAGAATATAGTGTTTGTACTAATGGTATTATTATCATCACTACTAGTCATTATGTCAGTGTTATTGATATTCTCTCTCTCTCTCTCTCTCTCTCTCTCTCTCTCTCTCTCTCTCTCTCTCTCTCTCACTGTCTCTTATTTGTTTGTCTAAACAGGACCAGAGAAAAGTGTGGCTTGTGTTAATAATACAAGTTTCATTTTGGCAGCAAAACCCACAATAATTGCACTAGTGTTATTACTGAGGGCAGGGCCGGATTTATAATTTGCGCGTCCCTAGGCCAAAAATGTTGGGGCGTATCTTTTATGTGCAGCAGCGCCCCTCCCACTCCATGTGCAGCCCCCTCTTCCACGTGTATTATCCATGTACTATAGCCCCTCTCTTTCATGAAGACCTCCGTTGGTTTCTCTTTTTCATGTGTTGCTCCACATTTTTAGACCCCCTTTCATATGTAGCAACCCCTCTTTCATGTTCAGGGGCCCTCTTGGGCTGCAGCCACCCAAGGCCTGGGCCTTTGTGGTCATTCTAGAAATCCGGTTCTGATTGAGGGCCCATTTCCACTACTGCAAATTAGCAGAGTTTTCCTGCATGCAATTCGGAAGAATCTCATGCAAGGGAAAATAAATAGACGGCGTTCTGTATATTTTCACATTGCGCGTGCAATTCCCCAGAGCCGGATCATCCACAAGGCAAAACTAGGCAGTTGCCTAGGGCATGGAGAGAGTCTAAGGGCCTGGTGTATGCTAACCCACACCAAATCCTATTAAAAAAAGCCAGGTGGTCATCAGTGGTAGGCAAAATCTCCTATGTTGCCCAAGGCTTCATTTCACCTAAAAGTGAAAATAAACTGATGAGATAACAATTGTATTTATCCTCCTACTCCTAAAAATGCCTTTTTAAAGTATTTGATGGTTTTCTTTTATATTTAAACAATTACAAAGTAGGTTGAATGATTTACTGTCTCTAATCAGTGGCAGTCTATTAAGTGTCCCAAAGTTGAAAAAAAGGTCAATAGTTCATGTATTTTATCTCTCCCTGCCCTCAGAAGTTGTATTCTGCCAGGAAAACTTTTATGGCTGTAATCTGCTTATCAGTGATGTTTACATTATTCCCAACAAAGTACCGACAAGACAGAAGCTGTCACTTCCATGCCTACAAATTAACTCTATAAGGCAGCAAAATAAAACAAGTAAAACAGCCTGGTTATCAATAATATTATAATATTATATATAATATTTGTACTGTACATACACATGTTTATCTCATCATGTCAAATATCGCCTAGAGTACCCTTTAATCCATTTCTGTGATTCCCTATAGCTGTGCATGGCATGACCAGAGGGAATCGCATGCATTCCGGGGTACCCTGTAACAAGTACCAGCATGCGATTCAGAAATGTTCATCGGGCACAAGTGGAAAGGCTAATAGCTATCAAGGCCGGTTCTCTCATGAAGCAAGATGAACCACTTGCATCAGGCGCAGAGAGATTACAGGAGCAACATTTTTGTACTGTGAGCGAGGTGAAGAGGTCATCATTGGGGAAAAGCAGCTTGTTGTGCTGTGTGAGGAGTCTGACAGTGAGTGAGGAGGGGGAGGCAGCAGAAGAACAGCAGTGTTTCATTTGAATTAAATGAATCAGAGTAAATTGTCAGATGCGGTGCGATCATTCCAAATTGGGAAAAGAGGGGTACATCCTCACAAGTTTGCCTCAGGCAGCAAAAAGTCTAGGACCGGCCATGATAGCTATGTTAATATTGTTAAAGATATTTTCTCTCTCTCACCATCTGTATCTCTAAAAGTAATGGTAGGAGTACAAATTTTAGAATAGCTATCCTTGCTATTTTTATCACAGATAAACTGCAAGTATTTCTACTGATTCTATTACTAAAGCAATTCCCTGGTTATTAATGCTAGGCTTATTATTGTATTTTCACAATGCTATTGGTGGAGGATTAAGTCCTTCGGTACACTGAGCTGGTGAAGCAGTAAGCAGTCTATCCGCAGAAGGTCCCCAGTCCTCCTCCTCCTGCCTGGGCTGTGTACTGTGTAGAGTCACACTCAGCCCTGCTTCTATTTACACAAAAGTTTAAGGTCATTTCTACAAGGAAAGCCACATTTTTGTCCCATTTCGAAAGTGCAAAGACTAATAGTTGAGATTTCTCCTGCAAGTTTCTTCAGGGGCATAAAAATAATAATTTAATAGCCAGGAAACGAATTTCACTCGTTAAGTGTTGAGGAATGTGCGTGGGCCTGCAGTTCTCGTGCTGCTTTCCAAGGCTCTGTTTATAGACCGAGCTTGTAACACCCTGCAAAGCAGCAGCCTGTTCGTGACACTCTGCTCGTGGCTGCTGTGACTGGCCACGCTACCTCTGACCTCACATGGCACAGCTCCTAACCCTGTCACTGAGAAGGCTGAGGGGGCTTATTTTACCTGGACACTCTCCCTCAACCTCACACTGCACAGCTACTAACCCTATCACTGGGGAGGCTGAGGGGGCTTATTTTACCTGGACACACTCTCCCTGACCTCACACTGCACAGCTACTAACCCTGTCACTGGGGAGGCTGAGGGGGCTTATTTTACCTGGACACTCTCTCCCTGACCTCACACTGCACAGCTACTAACCCTATCACTGGGGAGGCTGAGGGGGCTTATTTTACCTGGACACTCTCCCTCGACCTCACACTGCACAGCTACTAACCCTGTCACTGGGGAGGCTGAGGGGGCTTATTTTACCTGGACACTCTCTCCCTGACCTCACACTGCACAGCTACTAACCCTGTCACTGGGGAGGCTGAGGGGGCTTATTTTACCTGGACACTCTCTCCCTGACCTCACACTGCACAGCTACTAACCCTGTCACTGGGGAGGCTGAGGGGGCTTATTTTACCTGGACACTCTCCCCCTGACCTCACACTGCACAGCTACTAACCCTGTCACTGGGGAGGCTGAGGGGGCTTATTTTACCTGGACACTCTCCCCCTGACCTCACACTGCACAGCTACTAACACCTATCACTGGGGAGGCTGAGGGGGTTTATTTTACCTGGAAACTCTCCCCCTGACCTCACACTGCACAGCTACTAACCCTGTCACTGGGAAGGCTGAGGGGGGTTATTGTACCTGGACACTCTCTCCCTGACCTCACACTGCACAGCTACTAACCCTGTCACTGGGAAGGCTGAGGGGGCTTATTGTACCTGGAAACTCTCCCCCTGACCTCACACTGCACAGCTACTAACCCTGTCACTGGGAAGGCTGAGGGGGGTTATTGTACCTGGACACTCTCTCCCTGACCTCACACTGCACAGCTACTAACCCTGTCACTGGGGAGGCTGAGGGGACGTATTTTACCTGGACACTCTTCTCCTGACCTCACACTGCACAGCTACTAACCCTGTCACTGGGGAGGCTGAGGGGACGTATTTTACCTGGACACTCTCTCCCTGACCTCACACTGCACAGCTACTAACCCTGTCACTGGGAAGGCTGAGGGGGGTTATTTTACCTGGACACTCTCCCCCTGACCTCACACTCCACAGCTACTAACCCTGTCACTGGGAAGGCTGAGGGGGGTTATTGTACCTGGACACTCTCCCCCTGACCTCACACTGCACAGCTACTAACCCTATCACTGGGGAGGCTGAGGGGACGTATTTTACCTGGACACTCTCCCCCCTGACCTCACACTGCACAGCTACTAACCCTGTTACTGGGAAGGCTGAGGGGGCTTATTGTACCTGGACACTCTCCCCCTGACCTCACACTGCACAGCTACTAACCCTGTCACTGGGAAGGCTGAGGGGGCTTATTGTACCTGGACACTCTCTCCCTGACCTCACACTGCACAGCTACTAACCCTGTCACTGGGAAGGCTGAGGCGGCTTTTTTACCTGGACACTCTCCCCCTGACCTCACACTGCACAGCTACTAACCCTGTCACTGGGAAGGCTGAGGCGGCTTTTTTACCTGGACACCCAACCCCTGACCTCACACTGCACAGCTACTAACCCTGTCACTGGGAAGGCTGAGGCGGCTTTTTTACCTGGACACCCAACCCCTGACCTCACACTGCACAGCTACTAACCCTGTCACTGGGGAGGCTGAGGGGGTTATTTTACCTGGACACTCTCCCCCTGACCTCACACTGCACAGCTACTAACCATATCACTGGGGAGGCTGAGGGGGTTATTTTACTTGGTCACTTTCCCCTGACCTAATTCTACACAGCTCCAAACCGTATCACTGGGGGGGCTGAGGGGGCTTATTTTACCTGTAAACCCTCCCCCTGACCTCACACTGCACAGCTACTATCCCTGTCACTGGGGAGGCTGAGGGGACGTATTTTCCCTGGACACTTTCCCCTGACCTAATACTACACAGCTCCAAACCCCATCACTGGGGAGGCTGAGAGAACTTATTTTACCTGGACACCCAACCCCTGACCTCACATGGCACAGCTATTAACCATATGACTGGGGAAGCTGAGGGGACATATTTTACCTGGACACTTTCCCCTGACCTCACATGCCACAGCTACTAACCCTGTCACTGGAAAGGCTGAGGGGACTCATTTTTCCTGGACACTCTGCCCCTGACCTCACACTGCACAGCTACTAACCCTGTCACTGGGGAGGCCGAGAGGATTTATTTTAACCAGACACTGTCCCCTTGAGCTCACATTGCACAGCTACTAACCCTATCACCGGGGAAGCAGTGGGATGTGGGTGTCAAAAACACCCTCTAGTGAAAAGATACAGGAGACAAAAGTGGGAGCCCAATGGTGTAGTATGTCATAAACAATGGAACGTAATAAAAGTAAGACACTACTCACAAAGGTGGGTTGCAGAGGGGCAACCGACCACAGGAAGCAGGTGGAGACAACAAACCCGACTCCACTCGGGGTGGTCCCTAGGGACCTGGATGCGGTCGCTCTCCTTGGTAAAAGAAAGGGGACAGATATCCGCCGTGGTCGAAGCCACGTGTGGTCTGTAGCCACCCCTCAGACGGGTGAGGTAAGGGGGTATGATTGCACAATAAGAGTATAAGAGGCGCTCTGGTGTAATAAAAGCATCTAAAAGCAGGTTAAAAACGCGAAATAAATTTGAGGCAGCTTACCTCAGTGACGAAAAAATCTTTGTATTTAACAAAGGTTTTTATTAGTAGCACAGGCAACGCGTTTCGCGGGTCAGAGCCCGCTTCCTCAGGCCAATAACAGTGCCAAACTAAATGACAGATTCAGCAAAGGGAGGCTCCCTTTGTTAAATACAAAGATTTTTTCGTCACTGAGGTAAGCTACCTCAAATTTATTTCCTGTTTTTAAACTGCTTTTAGATGCTTTTATTACACCAGAGTGCCTCTTATACCCTTATTGTGCAATCATACCCCCTTACCTCACGTCTGAGGGGTGGGTACAGACCACACGTGGCTTCGACCACGGCGGATATCTGTCCCCTTTCTTTTACCAAGGAGAGCGACCGCATCCAGGTCCCTAGGGACCACCCCGAGTGGAGTCGGGTTTGTTGTCTCCACCTGCTTCCTGTGGTCGGTTGCCCCTCTGCAACCCACCTTTGTGAGTAGTGTCTTACTTTTATTACGTTCCATTGTTTTTGACATACTACACCATTAGGCTCCCACTTTTGTCTCCTGTATCTTTTCACTAGAGGGTGTTTTTGACACCCACATCCCACTACTTCCCCAGTGATAGGGTTAGTAGCTGTGCAATGTGAGCTCAAGGGGACAGTGTCTGGTTAAAATAAATCCTCTCAGCCTTCCCAGTACCCTTATACCCAGTATACCCTTATTGTGCTATCACTGGGGAGGCTGAGGGGACTTATTTTACCCAGACACTCTCCCCTTGACCTCACATGGCACAGCTACTAACCCTATCACTGGAAAGGCTGAGGGGACTCATTTTTCCTGGACACTCTCCCCCTGACCTCACACTGCACAGCTACTAACCCTGTCACTGGGGAGGCCGAGAGGATTTAGTTTAACCAGACACTGTCCCCTTGTGCTCACATGGCACAGCTACTAACCCTATCACTGGGGGTGCTGAGGGGACTTAGGGCTGGTTCAGACGGACGTTTGGAGGCGTCGCGTTCGTTGGCGTTGCGTTCATGATGCGTTCAGGCTTTCAGCAGCGTTCGCATTGCGTTCGGATGCGGTCGCGTTTTTTCTTCCCCTAGAGGGACATTACCCGTCGCGGTTAACCGCCCCTGGAAGCAACATGTAGCTTCCAGGGGCTCCTTGAACGCCAGTAAAAATCGGGACCCAAACGCCGCGTTTGTGCAAACGCGCATAAAAGCTTGGTACAAACGCTCCCATTCACTTGAATGGGAGCGTTTAACGCCAAGCCCCGAACGTTGGCAGTAAACGCTCTGCAAACGTCCGTCTGAACCAGCCCTTATTTTACCTGGACACTCTCCTCCTAACCTCACACTGCATATGCATAGCTGCTAACCCTGTCACTGGGGAGGCTGAGGGGGTTATTGTATCCCTTTCTCGCATATCTCTAAATGTAGCTCAAATTAATATTAATGTGTAAATTAAGTTTCTACCGATCATTTAGTATTTGCTAAATATTACTTCTTAAAATGAGTTTGATTTACTACATGTACAAATACCCCTCCCTATTATTGTTTGTGACAGTTATGTAAAACACTTTTAGGAAATTTGGCCCAGTAAGTTAGATCCCCCCCCCCCCCCCCCCAAAAAAAAAGGGAGATTTGTACCAGGGGAATGCAGTCAAAGAAATTAGCAGGAATGATAGGGAACTGCTATTGCATAAAACTCTATCCCTCTCACTTCAGGTGTACTTCAGGTGTAGGCAGTTCTGAAGGCAAAAAGGCGTCCAGCTCAGTACTACCAAGATGTACCTAATAAAGTGACCAGCATGGGTGAAGGCAATATAAGTTGAAACAATAATTACCGTTGTGAATTGGGTGCAAAATAAAATCTAAAAATGTCACAGTGGTAATGACAATAATAAAACATTGGTAAATGTTACCAATATTTTACTACAACTAAACCTATCCCTACTCTCACACAGAACCCTCCCCATCTGATACCTGACCTTACAACCCCCCTTCCTGACACCTAACCCTAAAATTACCCTTCCTGACGCCTTGCCTTAAGACCCCCCTTCCAACACCTAAACCTAAAACCCCCCTTCCTGATTCCTAACTCTAAAACCCCCCTTCCTAACCTTATCATTTTCAAAATGATGAATTTCAAAATGAATTTTTAAAATTCCAAAATACAAAAGACAAGAAAAATTAAAAATCTATACCTTTCTTATTTTCAGAAACAAAAATTTTGGTTAGAAGGGCCTGGCGTCATTATTTATCGGGCGCCCAATAGCTGATATTTGCATTAGCGTGTAAGGGGCACCCAAATCGTATATATTAGCTGCAGGTGTCACAATTTCCTGAGCCTGTAAATTGGAAACAAAGAGGATGAAGATGAAATCAGTCGGCATGGTAATTATTTTAATTAAAAGACTTGCAAAGTGTGTTTGACATGCGAAGAGCTATTTTTTCTCTTTCTCTTTAACTGTAGTATTAGCTGCAGGTGAATGGATAAGGAGTCTGCTATTCTAAACATGCTCACTGGCCCCCTCTCTGCTGACTACCAACCTACATGCCTGGGGGCTATTCTGGTTGGCATCTGTAGGTGGAATCAAGCTTTTTTTTCCAATTTGTAATAAAACATGATGGAATCTGAGCACAGCAGTGCTGCTGTAACACAACAGAAGCTATGCAGGGCTGTGTAATAACACTTAACACCTGCTTCTTACTAGAAATCAAATGTTTCTCTCAGGCCAGCAGGAGAAATTCATTCAGGCATCAACAGAAGGAACTTTTGATGGCAAGTGGCAAGTCTTTACATTTCCTGATTGGTTGCTAGGGGCGGTGACTGTAAAGGTGCCTATTAACGGTACAATTTTTCACGAAATGCAATCTTTCGATGCGATTTTTATAAATGAAAATAATCAGAAGGTAATTATCGATTGTTCACATTTACTGAACGATTCTGCCTTCAAATTCAATCATAAAATTCAACTTTTGGATCAATTTTATCCTGTTTAGCAATTGACCAAAGAATCGTTCCTTATTCATTGCCTTCAAAAACGGCAAATTTTCTATACAATTCGATCATTAAATTCACATTTGGTGAAAAAAATTGTACTGTTAATGGGCACCTTAATGTAAATGCTTTACAATTGGCTAAACAGCAAGAAGTCAATGTTTTTCAGCCCAAAGGTCGCACCTAAACAGGTGGATAAGTGAATTTCTGTAATGATTTTGAGAAATTTTTCCTACTCACAAAATGGTCTTTTTCACAGGAAAATTGTCATTGGTGAATTTTTGTAACTCAACCCTATTTAGGAGATCTTAAAGGGACTCGAGCACATGCACGTTAAAAAATATAAAATTAACCTCCTCATTAGGGAGGTTTGTAATAAAGTGTGCCGTTGGGGGAGGGGTGTGGTTGGGGTGATTGGCATTACTTACCTATGGGGCGCTGTTCTTTCAGCCTCTTGTCCATATGGGATTTCCCATCTTCTCCAGAGAACGACTGCAGCATCTGCAACTTCAAGCTTCTGGCAGTGTTACACACTTCTAGCCACCGCAATGCATGCCGGCCCGGGAGATGTAGTGCGTCAAAGGGAGCACATCTCCCGAATGCATTGCAATGGTTGAAGGCGCATGACAGTACCGCGGGAGCTTCAAACTACGGTTGCTCCCTGGGGAAGACCGCAAATCCCAAACAGACAAGGTCCTAGAGCAGCAGTCCCCGTAAGTAAATGTTACCAATATTTTACTACAACTAAACCCAACCCTACCCTCACACGGAACCCTCCATCTGATGCCTAACCTTACAACCCCCCTTACAACCTTACAGTCCCCTGTAAGTAACTAATGCCGATCACCCCAAAACCCCACCAACACCCCTACCTCCTTTAGGAAAAAGTTAATTTTATATTTTTATGTACAGGTGCTTGGGTCCCTTTAAGTGGTAACAACCTTTTAAAACACACATTACTTTAGGACACTTCATATCACCTCAGCGTACATAGCCAACTCTGTCAAACAGGGACTCTTTAAAGAGACACTGAAGCGAAAAAAAAAATGATGATATTATGATTTGTATGTGTAGTACAGCTAATAAAACATTAAGATCAGATACATCAGTCTAATTGTTTCCAGTACGGGAAGAGTTGAGAAACCTCAGTTGTTATCTCTATGCAAACAAGCCATTAAGCTCTAAAGGTAGCCATACACTGGTCGATTTGCCATTAGATCGACCAGCTGACAGATCCCTATCTGATCGAATCTGATCAGAGAGGGATCGTATGGCTGCCTTTTCTGCAAACAGATTGTGAATCGATTTCAGCCTGAAACCGATCACAATCTGTGGAGCCGCCGCTGCCGCCTGCCCCCCCCCCCCCGCGCATACATTACCTGACGCTGGCTCCCGGGCATCTTCTCTGCATCTTCTCCGCGCTGCACCCGCTCCATCCCGGCGCTTCCTGTGTCACTCCGTGACCAGGAAGTTCAAATAGAGCACCCTCTATTTGAAATTCCTGGTCATTGCAGTGACAGGAAGTGCCGGGATGGAGCGGGTGCAGCGCGGAGAAGATGCGGAGAAGACGCGGAGAAGATGCCTGGGAGCCAACGTCAGGTAATGTATACCTGATCGGATCGGTCGCCGCTAGCGACGCGCTCCCTACCCGCGGGCGATCGAGGGTATTTTCCCGCATGGCGCGATCGACGGACCGATCCGATTTCGGGAGGAAAACGGATCGGCGGGTGCGTTTAGCGCGAATGATTGGCAGCAGATTCGATCCCAGGATCGAATCTGCTGTCGAAACGGCCGCGAATCGGGCCAGTGTATGGCCACCTTAAGTCTTAGTCATGGAAAGGGCTGTTATCTGACTTTTATTATCTCAACTGTAAGTGAACTGTTTACTTTTCCTCTGCTAGATGAGAGGTCATTACTTCACAGACTGCTCTGAAAGACTCATTTTGAATGCTGAGTGTTGTGTAATCTGCACATATTATAGAATGATGCAATGTTAGAAAAAACACTATATACCTGAAAATAAAAGTATAAGAATATTTTCTTTGCTGCTAATCTTCTAGTAATTATTCATAGTACACAACCAATTCACTATATCATATTTTTCTTTTCGCTTCAGTGTCTCTTTAACTCACACATAAAGAGACTATTATGAAGGGGCCAACCTGGGCAATGTTGCCTATTGTTAGAATCTTCTTTTTTGCCTCTAAAACATCATCAATTGTTGACTTATAACTGTTTTTTCTGACTCTGCTCTTAATTGGCTGCTGCATGCTTTTTACAGTGTTTTCCTCAAACTCGTGAAAAAAAAGATCAGGTAGGCCAATGGCATTCTAAAAAAGGAAAAACACAAGAGATGGAGGCCTTCTCATTTTAGGTCTACCTGAAGCGATGCTAAAGAATATTAAAGTGTTGGTAAGGGTGCATATTGTGCAGCTTTACCATCTTGTCTCCTGCATTAGGTTTTGGGGCTTTGCTGAGCATTGGTGGATTCCTGCCGTCACTAAGATCTGACTGGAACCTGACAGCAAGCATGTCCCACATTCTACCTGAATGTTCTTGGTGCCAGAATTGGTGCTGATGTATGGTGTAGGATGTAGCATGGGTTTTTGGATAACTATCACAGCAGATGGAATGGTAAGACTGCATTTAATGCAAACTTGTCCAATCATCTAAAACTCTCATAGTTAGGATAAGGCATTAGGTGGTGATGGTGGTGGTGGTGGGTGGGTGGAGTAGAGTTGGGCACCAATGTTGGATGGTTTAGGGCTAGGCATTAGGTAGAGGGTCCAAGGTTAGGCACCAACATTGGAGGGTTAAGGGCAAAGCCAGATCACCCACAAGGCAACTTAGGCATTTGGTAGTGATGGTGGTGGGGAGGGGAGGGAGTAGAGTTGGTCACCAACGTCGGATGGTTAAGGGTTAGGCATTAGGTAGGGTGTCCAAGGTTAGGCACAAACATTGGAGGGTTAAGGGCAAAGCCAGATCACCCACAAGGCAACATAGGCAGTTGCCTAGGGTCTGAGGAGAATTTTGGGGGCTAATTTCTGCTAGCCTCCAATAAATCTTACCAAAAAAGCTAGGTGGCCATCAAGTGTGGAACCAAAGTTGTTGCTTGCCTAGGGTCCCTTTTAACCTTAAAGGATACCTTAGTGCAAAATTACATTAAAAACGAGGGGAGAAGGTATGTTTAGTGGGATCTCCTCATGCCCACAGCTCACCCCCGTTCTCCTCTGTCCTCCTCCCGTACAACCTACCGACCCCCAAAATCACTTTCTGGAGGGTCAGTAGGCCACAACTACATAGTGCACCTGCGCAGAATGCTCCCAGCCATGGGCGTGCGTACAAGGACGCGTGTTGGCGGGCACTGCACAGTCGGCCGCCTACCAGAGGGGTACGGAGGTGAACGGGGGAATCACTGGGCATGAGGAGAGCCCTCTAAACATGCTTCCCCGCCCTGTTTTTTATGTAATTTTGTGCTAAAGTATCCTTTAATCCATCTCTGGTTAAGGGATATGGTTAGGTTTAGAGTAGTGTATAGTAAAATATCAGTAACTTCAATTACCAATATTTTACCATTTGCAGCTTCTCCCGGTGCCCGGCTGATGGGGCACTGCGCAATACATGCTCTGCAGCGGGGTGAGTGATGGTGTGCCCGATGTGTGGCTACTATGTAACAGAACCCCAGATACTAACAGAGCAAGTAGCGGGGGTGAGTAATGGGGCTCCCCTTGTTCAGCTATTATGTAGCCAAACTCTGGATACTGGCAAAGCATGTGGCAGGGTGAGTAATTGGGCACCTGGGGTTTGAAGATTATGTAGCCGAACTCTATAACAGTGGAGCAACCGGGGGAGGGGGGAGGGGGAGGAGGGAGTGAGTACTCAGACACTGAGGGTTTGGCTCTTATGTAGCTGAACCTCGGATATTGGCAATATATATAGCCAAACCCCAGATCTGTTTCAGCTCAACTATCGGCCTGGTTAGTGTTAGGCATAGGTCAGGGGAGGTTAATATTAGGCATAGGTAGCGTGGAGGTTAGTGTTAGCTGTAGGTAGGGGGGAAGTTAGTGCTAGGCATAGGTGGGGGGTGGTAACCTTAGGTGTAGGTAGGGGGGAGGTTAGTGTTAGGTGTAGGTAGGGGGAGGTTAGTGCTAGGCATAGGTGGGAGGTGTTAACGTTAGGTGTAGGTAGGGGGGGGGGAGGTTAGTGTTAGGCATAGGTGGGGGGGTTCATGGGGGGTTCATTTTTGGCATAGGTGTGGGGGGTTAGTGTTAGGTGTAGGTAGGGGGGAGGTTAGTGTTGGTTGAAGGTAGGGGGAGGTTAGAGTTGGGTGTAGGTTAGCAGGGAGGTTAGTGTTTGGCATAGGTAGGGGGGAGGTTAGTGTTAGACATAGGTGTGGGGAAGGTTAATTTTTGGCAGAGGTAAGGAGGAGGTTAGTGATAGGCGTAAATAGAGGGGAAGTTAGTTTTGGTCATACAGGTGGAAGGGAGGTTAATGTTCGGCATAGGTAGGGGGGAGGTTAGTGTTAGGCATAGGTAGGGGGAGGGAGGTTAGCGTTAGGCATAGGTAGGGGGGAGGTTAGTGTTAGGCATTGGTAGGAGGGAGGTTAGTGTTAGGCATAAGTATTGGGGGAGGTTAGTGTTAGACGTAGGTAGGAGGGAGTTTAGCGTTAGGCATAGGTAGTGAGGAGGTTAGTGTTAGATGTGGGTAGGAGGGAGGTTAGTGTTAGGCATAGGTGGGGAGAGGTTAGTGTTAGACGTAAGTAGGAAGGAGGTTAGTGTTTTGGCATAGGTAGGGGGAAGTATCGCATTAGGTGTAGGTAGTTGGGAGGTTAGTGTTAGGCGTAGGTAAAGTAACATTCTAATTATCAGCAAGAGCTAGTTACGCACCAGATGTCACTGTACCATCAGCGCATCTGGCTGTGTACAATGACTATAAGAGGGTGAAAGCCAAGCCTCAGGAGTGGAACTGATAAATGGATAGCTGAGGAGATTGTGTGTGAAACCCAGTGACAGATAATGGATAATGTTCCTTCTCTTCCCGGTGACATGGCCTGCTGTGGAAATCGCTTTAGTTTGATTTATCGTTTGCTTGAAAACACAATTTGGCTGTGTTATTCCTGACACTTTCTCTGACTGACACACTTCCTGATCTTTGTGCAACACAAACAAAAGTGTCCCAAATAAAGCACCTGTGCGCAGGCAGCATGCAGAGCGCCAGTGACCTGTGACTCTGTACTGGGTGACAGACTGCTGAGGAGGGCTAATGGGAACTCAGTGCCCCCAACACATAGAGGGTCAGGATGAATAACACCTTCTAAACATTCTAAATGGGAGAGAGAGAAACATGGAGAGCTCCGCTGGCCTTAGAGACAAAGAATGCACAGTTTGGGCAATCCCAAGCAGAAAAACAGATTGAATGGCAGTTAAAATACACAAGTGCATAGCTCCAATACAAACAGCCTGTTCCTATTAATGCTAATCTATTAATAAAAAAGTAAAATACACAAATGCAAGACAAAATAAATGTTGTTTGCACAGGGTGCAAATGAGCCACAAAGGATTTCATGTATGTAAGCAAAAGCAACATAAAAAAGGTGTTGTATAGAATACAACGATACAAGATGAGCATACACAGTGCTGAAAAGGATGTAAGTTAAACATGGATTGAAGAGTAAGCATGGCTTTTCTTAGCGACATCATCATACACAACCAAATGACAATATAATTGTCACGCATAAATAAGATGTTTAAAAACCCAATGCCAGTGACAAATGTTTCTCTAGTCGTGTACACTTTTAGTAGCAAGGATTTTATTTCTATCTGTTTGTTAGCTGATAGAATACCCAAGCAGCTCAGATGACCCCAAACCACTAGGAAAGCATAGGGGACCAAAAAGCCCTCCTACTAAAAAGCAATGCTTAGTGTGGTTTGCCTTCTTATTTGCGATAATTCAGATTTAAAGGGACTCCGAGCAGTGCAGAAACTATGAAAAGATGCATATCATTTTAAAGCTCTCTTTCTCCTCTTTCCAATGATATATAAACCGCCGCCCTACGCTTTTTAGGTTTCGCTATTTTCACGATTGAAATTGCCGCGGCCGCGATTTCAATCGCGAAAATAGAGAAAATTAAAAGGCGTAGGGCGACGATTTAGGTGTCACCAGAAAGAGGAGAAAGAGAGCTTTAAAATGATATCCATCTTTCCATAGTTACATTGTATTACACAGGGCGACTTTTTCCTAAAGTCAGCAGTAGTGTTGGGCGAACTGTTCGCCACTGTTCGGGTTCTGCAGAACATCACCCTGTTCGGTGTTCGGCCAAACCGTTCGGCCACATGGCCGAACTAAGAGCGCATGGCCGAACGTTCCCCGAACGTTCAGCTAGCGCTGTGATTGGCCGAACGGGTCACGTGGTTCGAACCCGAACGCGCTCTGATTGGCCGAACTGTCACGTGGTTCGGGTAAATAAATACCCGAACCACGTCATATTTCCGCCATTTGTCTGTGGGTTTAGCTTTGGGTAGGCAGGCAGGGTAGTTCGCGCTCCAGCCACGCTAGCCAGGGTCCCCCCCCCCCCCCCCGTCATTGTGTCGCTGCTGGGAATAGTAGTACACCGCTCGCTCAGCATTCTGTTTACTGCCACTCTGTGTACCTCGCTCAGCCACACTATATAGCATTCTGTTTACTGTTCTGTGTCTGCTGGGAATAGTAGTACACCGCTCGCTCAGCCACACTATATAGCATTCTGTTTACTGTTCTGTGTCTGCTGGGAATAGTAGTACACCGCTCGCTCAGCCACACTATATAGCATTCTGTTTACTGCCACTCTGTGTACCTCGCTCAGCCACACTATATAGCATTCTGTTTACTGTTCTGTGTCTGCTGGGAATAGTAGTACACCGCTCGCTCAGCCACACCATATAGCATTCTGTTTACTGCCACTCTGTGTACCTCGCTCAGCCACACTATATAGCATTCTGTTTACTGCCACTCTGTGTCTTCTGGGAATAGTAGTACACCACTCACCCGCCACTGTGTAGCATTGTGCTCTGTGTCGCTGCTGGGAATAGTGGTACACCGCTCACCCGCCACTGTATAGCATTGTGCTCTGTGTCGCTGCTGGGAATAGTGGTACACCGCTCACCCACCATTATATAGCATTGTGCTCTGTGTCGCTGCTGGGAATAGTGGTACACCGCTCACCCGCCACTGTATAGCATTGTGCTGTGTGTCGCTGCTGGGAATAGTGGTACACCGCTCAGCCACACTATATAGCATTCTGTTTACTGTTCTGTGTCTGCTGGGAATAGTAGTACACCGCTCGCTCAGCCACACTATATAGCATTCTGTTTACTGCCACTCTGTGTACCTTGCTCAGCCACACTATATAGCATTCTGTTTACTGCCACTCTGTGTCTTCTGGGAATAGTAGTACACCGCTCACCCGCCACTGTATAGCATTGTGCTCTGTGTCGCTGCTGGGAATAGTGGTACACCGCTCACCCGCCACTGTATAGCATTGTGCTCTGTGTCGCTGCTGGGAATAGTGGTACACCGCTCACCCGCCACTGTATAGCATTGTGCTCTGTGTCGCTGCTGGGAATAGTGGTACTGTATAGCATTTCTGTACTGCCACTGTACTGCTGCCAGTCAGCGTGTACTGTAAGGATAAGTGAAATGAGGAAGAAATCCGGTGAAAGAGGGAGGGGCAAGGGAAGAGGTGTTTCCCCTGACGGTTCACGTACAGGCCACAGGGGAGCACCCAAGAAAACCCACTCAATACCGCCCATGTTGTCCAGGACAACAACCCTCACAAATCCAAAAGAACAGGACCAGATAATTACTTGGATGACCTCTCAAGCGTCCAGCAGTGGGTTAAGCAGCACCAGCACATCACGCACGAGGTCCGAGTCCTCAGCCAGTTACAAGGAGCCAGTGGGCACAAAGCTGACACAACCGGCAGCGACACCACGCACACAACTGCCAGATAACCAGTCCGATGAATTACCTCAGGACACAATGGGGTATTCGCAGGAGCTATTCCCAGCCCAACAAACTTCCACCTTTCAAAGGTCAATGGAGGAACAGCCAGAAATGTTGTGCCCGGATTCACAACCATTAACTGTGGGAAATGCACCGCGCACTGAAATACAAGGCGAGTCCGAGGAGGACTCGGAAACCCAAATCCCAGAGCAAGTTGGGCAGGAGGGGTTGCAATTGCAGGAGGTCGGCCGACAAGATCTGGAAGACGACGTTGGAGTGAGCTGCGCAGAGGTTGTTCTAGGGAGCTCTACTCCACGGCGGCGGCCCCCCACAATGACATATGACGAGTTTGAGGAGATGGAAGAGGAGGGTATGGACAATGTGGACAGAGACCCAGATTTTGTTTGTGAACGAGAACATCGCTGTCGTAGCAGCAGCACAGATGAGTCTGTTGAAGAACCCACTGCTGCACGAGTTCGCCTTGTGCCACAAGGTAGGCGGCACCACAAGCGTGGAAGTTCAAGTGAGAGGCAAAAGAGGAGGAAACAGAAATCGCCAGCAAGGCAGGTGTTCCAAAATCTGGGCTTTCTTTGAAGACTGCACTGAGGATGTTACCATGGCGATTTGCAAGGTGTGCAAGACCCGCCTGAGCAGGGGGAAAAGTATTAACAACCTCTCCACCACCAGCATGAGCCGCCACATGCTATCCAAACATCCCACTCTGTGGGCAAACTCGGCAGGACAGGGTACCAGCAACACTGCCTCCCTTGGGTTCACCAGACTCACCACCAGACCCGCCTCAGCAGCAGCGGTAGCCCAGCCATTGCGTGGTTCACAACATTCACAAACATCAGACGACGCTGACACTGTCACTTTCCGGACTAGTGCTCTTGAGGTCTCCCAGTCTTCATCAAACACAACAACCAACAGCCCTTCCGTGTGCAGCGCTACGGTTCAGTTGTCTGTGTCGGAGATGTTTGAGCGCAAGAGGAAATTGCCAGCAAATGACCCCCGTGCCGTGGCAGTAACAGCCAGCATAGCCAAGCTTCTGGCCTGCGAAATGCTGCCATATCGAGTGGTGGAGACAAACAGCTTCAAGGGCATGATGTCAGTGGCCATCCCACGTTACGTGGTTCCCAGCTGCTACCACTTTGCGCGCTCTGCAGTGCCTGAGTTGCATGAGCACGTGGTCAGCAAAATAACCCGAAGCTTGAAGAATGCCGTTGCCTGCAAGGTTCACCTCACCACTGACACCTGGACGAGTGCGTTCGGCCAGGGTCGATACATCTCCCTTACCGCGCACTGGGTGAACCTTGTGGAGCCTGGCAGCGATTCCTCACCTGCTACGGCGCGGGTGTTGCCCACGCCGCAAACAGCTGCACCGCCGTCCCTCCCACTGGATAACAACAGCAGCACCTACCTCTCTGACTCCTTCTCCTCCAACGCATCTCAAAGCTGTACCTCATCCGGAAACGCTAACCCAGCAGCAGTAGGATCGTGGAAGCAGTGCAGCACAGCTGTTGGCATGCGTCAGCAAGCGTTGCTGAAGCTGATCTGTCTTGGGGATAAGCAGCACACAGGGGAGGAAATTTGGAAGGGAATAAAGGAACAGACGGATTTGTGGCTGGCACCGCTGGACCTGAAACCGGGCATGGTTGTGTGTGATAATGGGAGTAATCTCATTCGCGCTTTAAGGTTGGCTAAGCTGACACACATCCCTTGCCTGGCGCACGTGATGAACCTAGTAGTTCAGCGGTTCCTGAGGACATACCCAGGCGTGGCCGATCTTCTGTTGAAGGTGCGTCGAGTGGCCAAACATTGTAGAAATTCCAGTACTGCTTCGGGGGCACTCGCCAAGATGCAGGAGCGCTTCAATCTCCCCCACCATCGCTTGCTGTGTGATGTCCCTACGCGCTGGAATTCTACGCTGCACATGCTAGCCCGCTTTTGTGAGCAGAAGAGTGCAGTGGTCCAGTACATGACGGCGCAGTACCGAGGCGCATCCGGACAGCTGCCAAGCTTCTGTGGATCTGATTGGGCCAACATGTTGGACCTCTGCCAAGTCCTCCAAAATTTTGAGCAATCCACGTTGCTTGTGAGCAGTGACAACTCTTCAGTCAGCATTACCATACCACTGCTGTGTTTACTGAAGAGGTCAATGTTGAAAATCAAGGAAACAGCTGTCATGATGCAACTGGGGGAATCTGAAGGAGAAAACGATCAGCGTGATGGTACCAACATCAGGCCATCCGCCTCAGGGAACGCTGGCCCCAGCAGCTATGACGAAGAAGAGGAGGAGGAACAGCTGGAGTTGGAGCAGGAATTTCATGCCACCACTGACGAGGGCCAGAGCGGTGCACGTTGGACTTCCACAATTCAGCGCGAATGGTCAGCAGAAGCAGACCAGGAGGAAGGTGACGACTATGATGCATCACAACAACTATCACAACGCTCACAAGAGGATGATGAGGATTCTGGTAGGACTCTGGCACACATGGCTTAATTCATGCTAGACTGCATTGAACGTGACCCACGCATTGTGCGCATTTTGGACAACACCAATTACTGGGTTTATACCCTTCTGGATCCACGGTACAAACACAATGTTCCAAAACTGCTTGAAGAAAGAGTCAGACAGGTCAAAAGAGAGGAGATTGACATCCTCCCCCTCCTCTAGCCAGTTGTACGCCGACAGACTGACTTCCGCAAACCCAGGACGACCAGGAGGGCAGCAAACAACGCAAGCCGCAACTAGTGCCCAAAAGGGAATGGTATCGGCAGTGTCCTTGGAGTGGGAAAATTTTCTGACACCCATGCAGCAGCAGCCCACTGAACAGCAAGCGTGCAGATCCCCCTCCAACACCGATCGCCTGGAGAAGATGGTCAAGGACTACATGTCAGCAACAAAATATGTTAGGGTAGATAGAGGAGAGAGTACACTCCAAATGACCAACGTAATTCAATATATTATAAAAATACAAATATTTATTGGAAACCTTAATAAAATAATTTTTTCATAAAAAGTGTACACCCACGAAGTGGTCGGCCGACCCTGCACCCTCATCCATCCAACCAACCACATACACATACAGCCAAAAAGAGTTCAGTTGCAGTGATCACTGAATGGGTTATGCCCAGATATCCACAGAACATCTGCCTTATGTTTGGTTGTGACTTCTCATTTGAATAGGGACATGATCAAGCTTGTTAGTATCAGTTAGTATCAGCCAAACACATCAAGCAAAATAGCAACGCCTCATTTGCGAAATACAGGAGCCAGCTCAAGAGTCATCAGCTATGGAAACAGCACAGATAGCGTACAGTGTATCATTCACATTGATTGCCAGCTTATTCCGTATACTCTACCGGCTCCATGAAGTTTGCAAGATGGTGAGTGTCCCATAAAGGCATTGTGCAGTTCATCTGTCAAGCAAGATGGAAATAGGCGTTTAGCATCTGTAATCCACAAGCGGCATCTAGGTCTCACAAAAACACGGAGATGCGCGGAGTTCCGTCCTAGCGAAGTGGCGGAGCAGAGCGGAGAAGCAATGCAGGGCAGACCCATACAGCAACAGTCAGGCAGGTGAATGGAGAGTAGTGGAGGGTAGTCACGCTCCACGTGGGTCACACTCGCACGCCGTGTGTACCCGACATGTTTCGCCGGCTCATTTCCGGCTTTCTCGAGGGGGCGTGTCAGCAAGCTGGACTACATGTCAGATGACGTAGCTGTGTCGAACAATCCATCTGCACCCTTCAACTATTGGGTATCGAAGCTAGACACCTGGCACGAACTGGCAATGTACGCAATAGAGGTGCTGGCTTGCCCGGCAGCCAGCGTTATGTCGGAACGCTGTTTAAGTGCTGCCGGAGGCATCGTCACAGATCGGCGTATCCGCCTCTCCACAGAAAATGCAGACCGTCTGACTCAAATTAAAATGAATCAATCCTGGATTGGAAATGACTATGCAACACTCCAGGACCCCAACCAAGTAACATGACCAATGAACATCTGGGATGGTGTAGCGTTTCCGGTCCCTGTTTATTGAACCTCTCATCTGTATTACATTTATGACTACATGGCGCCAAAAAGCATTGCTGCTATATCCGCACGCTTTTTGTCCTCATGCAAGGCCTGGGTTGTTGTGTCTCACAAAGCGTGGCCTTCTCCTCCTGCGCCTCCTCCTGTTCCATCACGTCTGCTGCTGCTGGGTTAGCGTTGCCGCGTGGTCCCTGTTTATTGAACCACTTATCTTTATTACATTTATGACTGCATGGCGGTACAAAGCATGCTATCCGCACGCTTCTTGTCCTTATGCAAGGCCTGGGTTGTTGTGTCTCACAAAGCGTGGCCTTCTCCTCCTGCGCCTCCTCCTGTTCCATCACGTCTGCTGCTGCTGGGTTAGCGTTGCCGCGTGGTCCCTGTTTATTGAACCACTTATCTTTATTACATTTATGACTGCATGGCGGTACAAAGCATGCTATCCGCACGCTTCTTGTCCTCATGCAAGGCCTGGGTTGTTGTGTCTCACAAAGCGTGGCCTTCTCCTCCTGCGCCTCCTCCTGTTCCATCACGTCTGCTGCTGCTGGGTTAGCGTTGCCGCGTGGTCCCTGTTTATTGAACCACTTATCTTTATTACATTTATGACTGCATGGCGGTACAAAGCATGCTATCCGCACGCTTCTTGTCCTCATGCAAGGCCTGGGTTGTTGTGTCTCACAAAGCGTGGCCTTCTCCTCCTGCGCCTCCTCCTGTTCCATCACGTCTGCTGCTGCTGGGTTAGCGTTGCCGCGTGGTCCCTGTTTATTGAACCACTTATCTTTATTACATTTATGACTGCATGGCGGTACAAAGCATATCGCACGCTTCTTGTCCTCATGCAAGGCCTGGGTTGTTGTGTCTCACAAAGCGTGGCCTTCTCCTCCTGCGCCTCCTCCTGTTCCATCACGTCTGCTGCTGCTGGTGCTGGGTTAGCGTTACCGGTCCCTTTTCGTGGAACCTCTTCTCTGTATTACATTTATGACTGCATGGCGAAAAAAAGCATGTTACCTGTGCAAAGAAACATGACATTTTCCACATTTAAAAGACAGTTTTTCCTTTGAAACTTTACAATCAATTTTCTCAAAAACTATAAGCTCTTTTTCAAATATTTTTTTTCCTCTTGTACCCACTCCCAAGGTGCACATACCCTGCTAATTTGGGGTATGTAGCATGTAAGGAAGCTTTACAAAGCACGAAAGTTCGGGTCCCCATTGACTTCCATTATGTTCGGAGTTCGGCGCGAACACCCGAACATCGCGGCGATGTTCGGCGAACGTTCGCGAACCCGAACATCTAGGTGTTTGCCCAACACTAGTCAGCAGCTCCATTCTGCTGAATGGAGCTGCTGACACTGGGGAAAGTGTCGTCCTGTGTAATACAAGTAACTATGGAAAGATGGATATCATTTTAAAGCTCTCTTTCTCCTCTTTCTGGTGACACCTAAATCGTCGCCCTACGCCTTTTAGTTTTCTCTATTTTCGCGATTGAATTCGCGGCCGCGGCAATTTCAATCGCGAAAGTAGCGAAAACTAAAAGGCGTAGGGTGGCGGTTTATATATCATTGGAAAGAGGAGAAAGAGAGCTTTAAAATGATATGCATCTTTCCATAGTTTCTGCACTGCTCGGAGTCCCTTTAAGTGTTTAACTGTAATTTACACACTTAAATCTGAATTATCGCAAATACCTTTTGTTTTAAGAAGGCAAACCACGCTAAGCTTAACAGTTACGCATGAAAGTGTCAGCCCAGGGTACAGCCGCATAGCTGACTTATTTACAGTATCTAGCAACCAGTGGTTGCAGGTGGAGATGCTATGCAAGGTCCTAGACCCCTGTGATCGAGCCACAAACATGAGTCAGGAGCAGACAGGATGCAACAACACCATTTCAGCCATCTACCTACTCGATCATACTCTATGTGACCTTATGGAAAGTGCAGAGTGGATGGAGAAGAGGGAGAGATTTCAATCTACTTTTTATAGTGCAGCAGAACAAAGAAGGGACAGTAGTCCTTATCAGGAGGTGGAAGAGGAGGATGAGGGAGGAGTTTTTAGGAAGCTGTACAGCAGGGGTCCCTAACCTTTTTGGACCCGAGGACCGCTTTGATGCAAGACATTGTTTCCAAGGCCCAGCCAACCGGGATGGGGAAAAATCAAGCACATAAGAGAAGATAGAGTGTATGTAATAGTATTATTGCGCATTTCGCGGGAAAAAAATCGCAAAAAACCACGTCGTGAGTATGAGTCTCTAGGGCTGTTTTACGCGGACAGTTGTATGTCATTTGCTACTGAGCGCTGCGTTATATGTTTGCGCCTTATAAGTACAATAAATAATAATAATACCGATGGCAGCACTTACCATTTAAGAGCTGCTCATTCAAGTGGGCAGCGCTAGTACCGTTGTTTCCTACCATGTACAGTTGTTTGGAAAAAAATGCATTTTTATTCCTATTTTTCCTAGTGTTTTAACCGAACCTGGAAGTACCTTAGCAATGCAATCAGCAGAAAATTACAAAAAATATATTTCACACCGCAAAATTGGAAGTAATGGCAAATGTACCTTCTTGCTCTAATGTAATGCTCTTCACTCAGCTCCGTCACACATTTCACCCAGGTGCTCTTCATTACAAAATTGCCTGTTATACCCAATAATGCTTCTTATTGGGCATTTTTGCAGAGGGGGCGGGACTGGATGCTCCAAAAATGCACAGCCGTGGTGACAGCCGTGCAAACCAGCGACAATCAGCTGCAGCTCATGGAGAGGGCTCATGGATGATGGAAGGGGCGGGCCATGATGAAGGAGGAAGCTGTGCACACGTGAGAAAAGCCCTGCGGCTGATGGAGGGGGCGGGACTGCTCTTCCGGCCTGCAGTGTACAGAGTGGAGGGTAGTTACAGCTGTGGCCGCACTTCAATTATTATTTATTGTATTTATAAAGTGCCAACATATTACGCAGCAATGGACAATAAATAGGGATACATACATTGTAACAAGGGGTGACAGACAGAGCGGTAGCAAATGGTTTTACAACATAGCACAAGGTTATACATGCAATCAGGGTAAAAAATGCATTTTAAAGAGACCCAGCAAATCACGTCCGAGTTAGTCCATGAGAAGGGTGTCATTGCTGGGGTAGCAAGATTAAGAAGAACACAGTAGGGGTGGGGTGGGGGGGGGGACTTCCAAAGGCTTACAATCTAAAGGGTGGGGGAGGGACGCATAAGGTAGGTTTGTGGAAAAGGTGGTTGACTGAGAGAGTTAGAGGGTGGTAGATGAGGCAGGGGAGCTGCAGCCCACAATAAAGCACCCTGCAGACCGGCAATGGGCCCCAGACCGGGGGTTGGGGACACCTGCTGTAAAGGACAGAGATCCAACACAGTCCACACCAACACCAAGAGGCTGCTGCTACACCTCAGGCATTGTGTGGGCAATGAAAGAACCAGAGCTGATGCCACCTGAGGAGGGGGATGAGGAGGACACTTATATGGAGACTAGTGAGGAGCATGAGCTCAAAGGGCCACCTATTTCCCATGTCTGTACATATATTGCGACATTTCCACAGGGACCCGTGGCCACCCTTCTTCATATCTACTACCAAAGGAAAATTTCTAAGTTCATATGGAACACAGTTTTTCTTTTCATTTTAATTTCCCATCTGTTTTAAAATGATACTCATCATTGACGTGTTTTAGGCTCCACTTCGTGCCCCGTTGAAATGATCTTTATCATTTATTACGATTTAGTTATCCACTCGCATTCTTTTTCCTCACACCTCTATTTCATGCACGTGCAAAAGTAACATTGCGATCGATCTTGTTTAGGGTTGTTAAGGATCTGACAATAAATGCTTAACGACTCCTAACGCCGGAGCTGGACTGATCAGTGGCTGCTGTACACACTGAACAATGGTTGGCTTGTGTGTATGTACCTTTAGGATATGTGCTCCTAATTATGCATGTTGTAAGAGCTAGAAGACACACTGAGCAAAGGGGATCTCTATGTGGCATATGTGACTAAGCAAGATAATGTATTGTTTTGCTAATTCAACCATCTGCCTGTAAGAATAGTAGAGTTTTCTGAACTTGGTCTTAAATAAGTACTGTTTTCATGAGAGTGTGCAAAGGGTTAATAGATTTTACTCTGCTCTGTGGCACTGCCTCTCTCTCTGCTGCTCCAGGCCTCTCCTCACAGTCACAAGTGCCCCCAGCTCATACATAGGAACAGGTATATAGTGGTTCAATGCTGGGGGTGGGACACTGCAGCCAGTCTCCTATCGGTTGGTGTGGAGATAAAAAAAGGGACTGGCTTGGGCGATGAGGTAGGCCTAGGGATTGGGGTTGGGGCCGTGGTGTAACTAAGGAGCTTTGGGCCCCACTGTGAGCTTTACATGGGGCCCCAAGCACTCCACAGATGTGGAGCCCCGAAACCTATCAAGGAAAGCTGCAGTGTATGAGAGTTGTAAGCAGAGTAACAAATCAGTTTGTTAAAGAGAACCTAACGTGAGGCTTCCATATTTATTTCCATTTAAGCAATACCATTTGCCTGGTTATCCTGTTGATCTCTTTGGCTGCAATCATTTGTGAATCACACACCTGAAACAAGCATGCAGCTAATCCAGTCAGACTTCAGTCAGAGCACGTGATCTGCATGCTTGTTCAGGGTCTATGGCACCAGCCTTTCTATTAAAATACCAGCCAAATACTGCCTGGTCAATATTGTGCACATTTGTACATTAGTGTGCGTTATTATTGTAGAGGTTGGTAATATGCAGATTTCCACTCAATTCTGCATCACATATTTTTGCAAAAAAAAAAAAAAAGAAAAGGCGGTTGCTATTTGCCTACAAATTACCGAAGCTTTGAGTTTCGCAACACGTTTTACAAAGCTGTGTTAGCAGATTCGCTCATCCCAAATTCTGGCCCTACAGGGTGGTCCTCTTTTCACAATGAGTAAGATGTATAATAATGTTCCCGTGTGTAAGCATCCTGAGTTATGAGTCTGAAAATACAGAAGACTTTCTACAGCAGATTTGACCATGCTGAAGAGCGCAGAGAGTTGTGGACAAGTAAAAGCTTAATGAAGCGTTATAGGAGAGTTCATCATCTCCTGCATGTTGGCAGCAATAAATGAGTCATCACAGTAATTACAGAGCTCTCCTGAATAATGTGCTCTTTATTAGTCACAGTAAACTTGTTTAACCCATCCCGGTGCTGGGGCTGATAAGGCGCTCACCCGGGTAATTCTGTTGTTAGTAGGGATTACTTGGGTCACTGACAATGTGATGGATCCTCCGAAATGGTTTACAGTCCAAGATAAAGCATTGTGTATAGATGGATCTGCATGTTGTCCTCTAATGTATACTCCATATATCATTGCAGAGAGCGCACTTCCAAAATCCATTCCTAAGTGATTACCGTTATAATACAGCAGCGCAAAAATGATGGGACTTATTTTTTTTATATAAAACTAACAAATTTTAAATAAAAATGTGCAACTTTTAAATACTAGTAAAGGAAGGCACGGCACTGAGCAGCTGTAATAGCAAACAAGCTGTATTGGAGCAGACGATACACTAAATGTTTTGGGCGGAGCCCTTCCTCAGGTGAAATAGTTCACAGGACAGAAAATATCCTCAGTGCAACCATGCCTCGTCCAAAACGAGCAATATTATACGTGCACAGGTTTTTTTCTTTTTAGCATAAATTTGCAAAGTTGAAGGGGCACTATGGCGAAAAATTGCAAAATGTAAAATATATGCAAACATATACAAATAAGAAGAATATTTTTTTTCCAGAGTAAAATGAGCCATAAATTACTTTTCTCCTATGTGGCTGTCACTTACAGTAGGTAGCAGAAATCTGATAGAAGCAACAGGTTTTGGACTAGTCCATCTCTTCATAGGGGATTCTCAGGGATTTATTTATTTTCAAAAGCACTTAGTGAATGAGGCCTGGAACCCACTGCAAACCGCAAACGCTAAACGCAACCGCTAGCGTTTTGCCTGAGCGGTTTGCAAGCTGATTCATGCGAGTTTTCGGTCGCGTTTTGCAACAGTGTATTTTTTTCCCCAGCGGGTGCCTAGCGTTTTGCGTTTTGCGTTTTTATCCTGATTGGTCCTGTGAATTATTTTTCATTTTGTTACAGTGTGCTGAACCGCAAAACGCTAGCAGAACCACTCAGTTTAGGTTTTGCTGAGCGTTTCTGCTAGCGTTTCAATACTTTACATTGAAGCGCTAACGCTCCCAAAATGCTGCATGTCCTGCGTTTGCGTTTCTGGGAAACGCAAACGCTCCTGTGGAAGTTGCCCCATCCATTAACATCAGCTGAGCGTTTTGGCAAAACGCTAGCGTATCGCAGCGCTGCCAAAACGCTGCCAAAAGCGCTCCTGTGGGTTCCAGCCCTGACAGTTGCTCTGTCCAACTGCCAAAAAACTGTGTAGCGAGCAGGGAAGCTGGCCAGCATCAGTGTTTAAATCCTTTTTAGGTAATATCGTTATAAAGAATTAAAGCCTTGCTGAGAATCCCCTATGAAAAGATGGACTAGTCCAAAACCTGTCGCTTCTGTCAGATTTCTACTACCTACTGTAAGTGACAGCAACATAGGAGAAAAGTAATTTATGGCTCATTTTACCCTGGAAAACATACTTCTTATTTGTCTGTTTGCACATATTTAAAATTGTACAATTTTTCACCATTGTGCCCCCTTTACATTTAATTAAATTTGTATTTGCAAAATTGTTAGCAGTCACATCTAAACTCTAAAATGTGGCAGGATGTTCTGGTTATAAAGTACGCCCCATGTTGAAGAGGTTGGATAATGATGAAAAAATGTGTAAATTGTGATGATTATGACATGATGAAAAAGAGTAATGAGATGCAGTTCTTCCAATAAAAGAATCAGATCTTCCAATTAATTCAGGCTCCATGCCTCGTACATGTGTATGAGGTATAAGTTTGACTTGCTGCATAAGAAAATCACACAGTTTTTATTGCCCTTATATTCATCAACAGAGTTCTATATCATGTATAGTTTTCTAGGCACTGAAAACTCTTAGGCTTGGCGCCCACTTGTGTCTGCATTTGCTGACTGGTGAAAGTCCAGATTTGAATCACATTGACATATTATGTAGTTCTGATGCTTGGTATTCTAGCAAGATACCCCCAAAACAGACTACATTTTTTTATACAATGATGAGCCAAAATACCCTTTTCCATGGGAGGCTGAAGATGGTGAATTCACCACCTTTCCGCTGATCCTATTCACAGGCTGGGTACTTGCTAGCGCTTGGCACATGTGTGGAAAGGTCGGTCCCTCTATGGAGTTACACTGAGAACGGACGTGTTTTTTTGGTACTAGGTAAAACCACCATGTGTCAAACAAAACATGCGTGTTGATCAGCAATTGCAAGTAGATGTTTTCACAGTGGCGTCAGTTTAGGAGCAAAATATTTAAAAAACGTTTAAAAAGGGAGGTAGTAGTGGACTTACCTTCCCCAGAAGACTAACAGCAGTCAATTATCAGCAAAATTCACTTTATTTGTAACTCCAAATATTGCAACGCGTTTCACGGGTCCAAGCCTGCTTCCTCAGGAGTAACTGTTAGTTAGCCTTAGCTAGTAAAAGCCCCTCCGTGTCTGACCAGCAATCACACAGTTCAGCCGCCCGTGGAAAAAGTACATAGACAGTTTATATATATACATATATATGTGTGTAAGTTCACTTACCTACAACAAGTCTACACTATATGCAGAGCTGGGACAAGGTCCTTCGGCACCCAAGGCTGAGACAGCAAAGTGCGCCCCCCCCCATCCCTCCCACCCCAGCTGTCACACACTGATTGCTATTAGACTAATAGGTGCCCCGGGGCCCCAACCTCCCCAACACCTTAATCTCCAGTTATCTAGCTTGCAGTCACTGCCATGTATCCTCCTTTCTTATTTATTTCTGCTTCAAACACAATTGGGAATGACAGTTGAATGAATTGTGCACCCCCTCCTACGCTGCGCCCTGAGGCTGGAGCCTCTCCAGCCTCTGCCTCGGCCCGGCCCTGACTATATGCATACATGCAAAAGACATGTGTCATAGTTCACCCATCAGCAAGTATAATCTATCTGCAATGGGTTCTGGTTTCTGACTCCAGCTGCAGATCCAGTCACTAGGTACCCCCGATGTCTCGTCCAGCTGGCTAGGACATCTTGAGTCCAGACAGACATAATGGAACTGTCTCTTGCTCTTATACTCCCTGATGACATGTCAGAGGAGTCCCCTGCGAACTGTCTGGTAATGTGCAGCATATGTATTCTGTGTGACCCTCTTCTGAGTAAACACCATAACATTAGAATTAGTCACAGGAGCCCATTCCCTGTCCTCTGTGAGACTGGCTAAGTGATGAGATCCTAGGCGGCTAATTCCTGCTTAAGTTAACCATTCCCTTCCAGATGTTTCTCCTGAGCAAACATAGTTTTACAGTCCTGCTGAGCAACTGAGAAACCCTGTGCCAGCATAATCTTTAAGGCGGTGCCTATTAGGGCATGCTGATGCCTGTAGTGCACCTACAGTTGACGAGACAAGGGTAGTTTGGATCAGTGTACTAGGTTTAATTAACTATGGATAAAAGCAGAAATGTGGTAAAGCTACCCAGCACATGTTCCACCTTAAAGAGGAACTCCAGTGAAAATGACGTAATAAAAAAGTGCTTCATTTTTACAGTAATTATGTATAAATGATTTAGTCAGTGTTTTCTCATTGTAAAATCTTTCCTCTCCCTGTTTTACATTCTGACATTTATCACATGGTGACATTTTTCACTGCTGGCCGGTGATGTCAGTGGAAGGAGGTGCTGCTTGCTTTTTTGGCAGTTGTAAACAGCTGTAAAAAGCTGTTATTTCCCACAAGGCAACAAGGCTCCCACAGTGTGATGTCAGAACCATGGTCCTGACATCACACTGTGGGAGGGGTTTCACCACAATATCAGCCATACAGAGCCCCCTGATGATCCGTTTGTGAAAAGGAAAAGATTTCTCATGGGAAAGGGGGTATCAGCTACTGACTGTGATGAAGTTCACATCTTGGTTATGGTTTCTCTTTAACAGATACTGTTGATACTACTACACTACCATGTACAGTGACCATTTCCCAGTTCCAACCCATTTCCATTCAGAAATCTGATTGAGATTAAGTGTCATCATTTAGCTCTGAGAAGTACTCTGAAAGTTCGGGGCGGTGCTTCCGTAATGTGAACAATAATGGCTGCGCTGTGCAGGTGCATAAAGGCTTGCACAATGGCCTGAGTGGCTCCATGCTGCTGCGCAGGTGTGATCCACCATACACCATTGCAGTGTGGCCCAAACAATAGAAGAGAATGGTGCACAGGGCCAACTAATCCAGCAACACCTGGGTGCTCAAAGTCCAGAAACAGTTCATCAGATGAAGGTGAGTAGAAAAGAGCAGCTGGGCACCTCCAGATAAAACACCAATTTATTGAACTTCCATTAAAAGCCAATACAGCAACATCAGGCACGCAGTGTGGCTGTGCTCCGTCTGCAAGCCCTTGCCGGGGAGGTTCAGGATGTCCAATGCTGGGACAGCAAGATGGAGGGGGACGAGAGAAGGCTTCTCTCTACTGAGGCAAGTATCCAAATGGGGCACTTTTTCCCCTACAGGTATTCTTTAAAGGGAAGGCTCAGGGAGGGTGGGTAAAAAATAAAAATCAATTTCCACTTACCTGGGGCTTCCTCAAGCCCGTGGCAGGCAGGAGGTGCCCTCGCCGCCGCTCCGCAGGCTCCTGGTGGTCTCCGGTGGCCGACCCGACCTGGCCAGGCCGGCTGCCAGGTCGGGCTCTTCTGCGCTCCAAGGCCCAGAACTTCTGCGTCCCACGCCGGCGCGCTGACGTCATCGGACGTCCTCCGGGCTCTACTGCGCAGGCCCAGTATGGTCTGTGCCTACGCAGTACGCTCCTGGTGACATCAGCGGGAGCGAGGACATGGCAACGCAGGCGCAGTGGTTTTCAGACTTTAAAGTCTGAAATTCCAAAAGTGAAGCGGAGGCGGGGCCAGAGCATCGGTGAGTGGCTGCGCGGGCACAGGATGTCTGCAGGAGACCATTAGAAGCCCCAGGTAAGTTCAACTCATTTTCCCCCGACCCCCTACATTATTCTTTTAACTCGCTTACAGGGAATGTCTAGCTTATGAATTGTATTCTGGATACTCCACCTCCTACCAGAAGATGTCCTTCCACAGCCTAAGGGGACTACCTTGAGCAGACACACCTGTTTTGCCTACTATATAAGGCTAGGCTTTCATGCAACAAGCTGTCAGAACATTATAGTTGTTTCTGAGTGTTGCTGATTCGGGTCCTCCCTGTACCAGTATTTGGTATCACTTCCTTTTCTGCTGTTATCTAAATAACACTAGTTAGTTAGTTAGGATTGGCAGTCTTGTGTGTATTTAAAGGTCGTGGGTTTCCTTTGTATAGTTGCACTTTATTAATAAACATCCTGAACTTATTCCTGTGTCCAGTCTAAGATTGCTACAAAAATGGTTCCTGGACTTTTGCCTCCTGACTTCAAGGAGTTAGGAGTTAGGCTTCAAGTGACACTGAAGTGAAAAAAAATCATAATATAATGAATTGGTTGTGTAATACGGATAATTAATAGAACATTAGTAGCAAATAAAATAGTGTCATATTTGTATTTTCAGGTATATAGCTTTTTTTTTATAACATTGCATCATTCTCTAATAATTGCAGTTTCCACAATACACTCAGCATTTTAAATTATGTCACAGAGCAGACTACTTACCCTTTGAACTCGTCTAGTGTCCCATCTCCATGGCTACAGTGGTGACCCACTGGCATATCCTGGCAGGTCACATGAAGAGAGACACCGCTGGAGCCATGGAGACGATGCTGGAGATGTGGCTGTACTGAGGTATCATCACTGGAATGTTAAGAGGTGAGTGACTTCTTTTCTAGTGACACTGCATGGTGGGGGGAGGCCCATCTGCTACCTGTAGGGAATTGTCTAATGATGGGTGCATGGGCGCCTACCCAGCCCCATTCTGACTAGTGCCAAAACCTACCTTCCCACCCATGTAATACTAACCCTCTCTTCACTGGTCTATGATAGCCACACATGCCAATGGTAGGGATTAGATTGTGAGCCCCTCTGAGGGACAATTAGTGACATTACTGCAAACTTTGTAAAGTGCTGCAAAATATGTCAATAAATAAACACACAGTACTACTACTACTACTAATAATAATAATAATTATTATTATTATTATGTATTTATATAATAATACATGAGTTTGACCCAGCTTTATTACTATATTTGCCATACAATATTTTTTTGCTTTGAAAGTGAGAGGCTGGCTTTTAGCTCAGTGACTGCAGGACAGCTTAGACTTGTAGTCCTATAACGGCAGCACATTCCTCAGCACCTGACTTGATATAGCATGCCAGCCTGAGCAGATTGTTTGGCTGAGCAGCGAAATTTAGCTGAACAAGGAAGAAAACCTTTTTCAGCTGAACCGTGGGCTGAATCCAGCACTCTGTAAGAGCTGCAATTTCAGGGGAATTTGGTTGGCGCAGGAACTGAGAAACCTAATTGATCAGGCAGAGTAGTTACCATCAGGGTAATGGCGGGAGCACTTAATACCTGGTGCTCTTCTCCAGCCATCCCTTAGATCTCCGCAATGTTTATTAACACAGTTTTATCATTAAGAAAATATAGCAATTTTCCAGCCCCGATTGCTGGATGCAGCCAAACATCTCAATGCCCTGCCTGTGTCTAGGCTGGACTTGGGGCTTGGACGTCAAGGATAATTCCTTTATACAACTTAATGGAGTCCGCTTGACATCCATAATGATCCCCAATCATAAGAATTATTTGTGCTAGCAAGCAGACATGTTCCAGTTGTTGTGACAGATCACATTTCACCCTTAATGATGGAAAATTACCATTTCTAATTCTCCGGGTTTTGACACCTAAATCCACACACCATATGTTGATGAAAAATAAATTTGTACGGCTGAAAAGTAATGTCACCCATCCACTCGGATTAGTCCGCATGGTGACACTACATAATCCCTTCATGAGATCAGCGTTACAACCTGCTCACTTGATCATTAGAACATATCTGCCACTGGCCAGACTAACCCTGCATAGCTTCCTGTATGTAGATTCTCCACATACCAGCTAATCCCATGGCTTGCATTCTGCTTTGTTCCACATTGTCAGAGTTGTTACTATGGGTTACCGCCCTATTTTTTCTACAGCTACTTTGTATTGGCCATCTAATGAGTTACACATCCATATCTCCCAACTGTCCCTCTTTTGGAGGGACAGTCCCTCTTTCTTCCTCAAGTGTCCCTCTTTCAGGACTGATGTACAGATCTGTGTAAATGTTTGTATTTTTTTCTACTGAAAAATGTGTTTAATTCACTCCAATATTTAGTTCCATCCTTTAAAGTGTACTCGAGGCGATATGTGACATGATGAGATAAACATGTGTATGTACAGTACAAAACATATTAATAACCAGGCTACTTTACTTGTTTTATTTTGCTGCCTGTAAGAGATATTTTTTAGACATGGAAGTGACAGCTTCTGTCTTGTCGGTACCTTGTCGGGAATATAGCAAACATTACTGATAAGCAAATTACAGCCATACAAGTTTTCTTGTCAGGATACAACTTTTGAGGACAAGGGAGAAGTAGGACAAGGTCAATAGTTCATGTATTTTCATTACATGTATTTTGTTGATTTTTTTTCCAGTGTTTTACATTTTGAAAAAGCTCCACCATTCACTTGAATGAGAATAGCAGGAAAGTCACAGCAAAATTGCAGCGTTTTTCAAAATCGCTGCAAAAGAGGCACAAACGCTTTTACCATGATTTAGAAAAATCGATGGGATTTTCCCACAATTTTACGGTGATTCTCATTCAATTGAATGGGAGAAAGCTGGCAAAAAAACCTGCTGCACGTGGGTTTGAGCAGGCCCCATTCACACTCAGAACCACAAATAGCGTTTGGGATTTTGAATTGCTATTTTCTGCTATTGCGTTTTGCAATTTTCATTTCAGTGAATGAGAATCGCGATTCAGTCACTGGGAAAATTATGCATGTAGCGCAATTGCAATTGGCAGGATTTTCAAACGAGTCGCAATCGCCACAGTGTGAGCAGTCCCACAGGATTACATATGCTGCAGCGCCAGCGATCAGAAAAGCTTGAAACGCAGGCTGAAAGCACCCAAGTGTGAATGACGCTTAAAAGTTGAAGAGCATACATATTACATTTCCGGAGAGGTAAATGCGTTCAGGCCTAGTGCACACCAAAAATCGCTAGGTGTAATCGCAAACGCTTAGCGATTTTTGTAGAGATTTGCAGTAGTGATTCTGGGCATGTGCCTAGCGATTTCCTATTTATGACTAGCGGTTTTGGAACATGTGGTTGTAGGGATTTTGTAGTTCATGTAAAATGTATCTGGAAGTAAACAGCTTTGGGTAAAAACGCTTCGAAAAAATCGATTTGTTCAGCGCTTTTTAGAGTGATTTCCCACTTTTCCTATACTTTAAATTGAGCCGTAATCGCCTCCAAAATGCTGTGGGTCCCGCATTTAGGTTTGGTAAGGGCCCTTTTCCATTGCAAAGTCATGCGAATGTAGCTACCTCGCGCAATCGCATCAGTTCCGCTGCTGGCCGTGTCACGTCCGCATTGGTAGATTGGTGGAATTGTATGGAGGTGATGGCGGGCAGGTGCGGCCATGCGAGGATCTGCAGCATGCTGCAGATTCTTGGATCGCTCCACACACAATGCACGCAGTGGAAACTTTTCCATTGCCGTGCATCGGGATCAGGACACCCGCGGGGCAATGTGGCTATGTAGCTGCACCGCTTCTAATGGAAACGGGCCCAAAAAAAATCACATTACTCTGGTGTGAACAAGCCCATGCAAACCCATTATTCATGTGCTTTTTGAAGCGCTAGCGATTTTAAAAGCACTCAAAAGCGCTCTTGGTGCGCAATAGCCCTTAGGCCCCGTTCACACTTGCGGTTCGAGTTAGCAAGTGTCCGGGGGTCCGGGTCCCGCAAAGAGACTGTACGGGTCTCTGCGGTGGCCACAAGTTGCCACAAGTTGCGGATCCGGAATGTATCAGTTCCGGCTACAATAAAGTAGCTGGAACTAGATACATTGCAGTGCCAGAAAGGCACCGCAACCATGGGGGATACCGGCGTGTAGTCCGGGCCCCCCAAGTGGCATAGGACCGGTGCTGGAAGCATATGGTCCTATTGCCAGTGTGATGAGAAACATCCGTTTCTCATTGCACAGCATGGCCGCATGTTCGGGTCAGGATCCGGCCCAGGTCCGCAGCCGCACGGGGACGGACGGCAAAAATGGAGCATGTTGGCAAAAAGCCGGATTGTCCCGGAGCTGCGTTCCCGGATCGGATCCGGACGGTCGCACGAGTGTGAATGGATACATTGATTAACAATGTATCCATTCACCATTCGCTGTGTACGGAGCGTTCCGGGTCCGGGTCTTAAGGTGCCCATTAATGGTACAATTTTTTCAACCAAATGTGATCTTTCGATGAGATTTTTACGATCGAATTGTATAGAAAATTCACCATTTATGAAGGCAATCGATAATGAACGATTCTTAGGTCGATTGCTTTATAGGATAAATTCAATCCAAAAGTTGGAAAATATGATCGCATTTTAAGGAAGAATCCTTCAGTAAATGTGAACATTCGATAATTGCCGTCAGATTACTTACGATCATTCAAATCGCATGGAAAGATCGCATTTATGAAAACATTTTACCGTTACTGGGCACTTTTGGACTGGTAAGAACTAACATTTTCAAAGCAATGTCTTTAGAACACACAGCTATGAAATGAGTTCGGAGGTAGCAGTTGAAAGCTGAACTTGTTACTTTCCATGTAGAATGCAATAACAGGGAGAGAGCAGCTCGCCCTACGACTGATCCTATAGCTGTGTACAACAATGATGGGTTTGTTGCAGGAACACACGGAGGAATTCTTGTCCCATTCTGGCACCAGGCGGGTGAGCGGGAAGAGAGACATCTTCTGCCGTGCTTTCATAAAGCAGGTGTCTGCAGGCCCTCTAAGCCGGGCAATGCTTCCCTTCTATGCCAGATTACAGAAAATCGATTTGCAGTGTTCAAAGGCTCCGAGTGCCAACATCTGTAACACATTACCTACAAATAGCTGTGCAGACAAGTGCTGGAGTCACTGACCTCAATAAGGGGCGCAGCTAGCAGTCTCCAAGCCGCGAGAAGGTGAGCTCGGTCTATTAGCCTAATGGGGCTGGTATTTAATCAACTGTGCTGCTTGACATCTGCATCATAAATAGAGCTGGTTCTCTGCGTTAAAGGACCATTATCACAAAAATCATAACATTTTTAACAACATGTAAACAAATACAAATAAGAAGTATGTTTATTCCAGAGTAAAATAAGCCATACATTACCTTTCTACTATGTTGCTGTCATTTACAGTAGGTAGTGGAAGTCTGACAGAACCAACAGGTTTTGGACCAGCCCATCTCCTCATGGAGGGCTCTCAGAGTTTTCTTTATTTACAAAAGCACTTATTGAATGGCAGTTGCTGCATCCAACTGCCCCCCCCCCCCCCCCAAAAACGGGAAAGTGTGCAGTGAGCAGGGAGACTGGCCAGCATCTTTGTATAAATCCTTTTCAGGGAGAACCTTTATAAAGAATAAAAGCCATGCTGAGAATCCCCCATGAGGAGATGAACTAGTCCAAAACCAATCAGTTCTGTTAGATTTCTTTTATCTACAGTAAGTGACAGCGACATAGGAGAAAAATAATGTATGGCTCATTTTACTCTAGAAAAAAAAACGCATTTCAAATTTGTATGTGTTTACATAAAGTTTACATGTTTTCACAACAGTGGTCCTTTAAATACACAATGAATGATAAAAGTATAGAAATGTTTGTGTGTGTGTGTGTGTGTGTGTGTGCGTGTGTGTGTATATATATATATATATATATATATATGTGTATATATATATATATATATTTATTTATTTATTATTTATTTATTATTTATTATTATTTATTTATAAAGCGCCAGCATATTCCGTGGCGCTGTACAATGTAAGCAAACAAACAAGGGATACATAATGATACAGACAATGATATACATGAAAATATGAACACTGATACAAGATACAGCACTGCTGATTACAATTTGATTTAACAGGATGACTAAAATGTATAAATTTCTAACAGTGTGCAAGCAATTGAATTAATAACATTCCATGACACAAAAGGGTGAGAGCCCTGCCCTTGCGAGCTTACAATCTAAAGGAATGGGGTGGAAACAAGAGGTGGGGGAAGTATACAGTATATGTACAGGCAGTGCGTAATTAGGTTATTTAGTGGGTGCATGGCCTAAGCTAGAGAATATGCTTGTCGGAAAAGGTGGGTTTTGAGGGAGCGTTTAAAGATTTCAAAGGTGGGAGAGTGGCGGATGTGTTGTGGAAGGGCATTCCAGAGGAGGGGTGAGGCACGTGAGAAGTCTTGTACACGTGAATGTGAGGAGGTAATTGTAGAAGAGGATAGAAGAAGCTCGTGTGCAGATCTGAGATTGCGGTTGGGTTGGTATCTGGAGACTAGTGAGGAGATGTACAGGGGAGAGAGATTGTGGAGAGCTTTGTAGGTTATGGTTAAGAGTTTGAACTGAATCCTCTCATTAATTGGTAGCCAGTGAAGAGCTTGACAGAGAGGGTCAGCAGAGGAAGAGCGAGAGGAGAGATGAATGAGTCGAGCAGCAGAGTTCAGTACAGAATTGAGCGGTGTTAGTCGGTTAGTTGGAAGTCCACCAAGCAATATATTGCAATAGTCCAATCGAGATATAATAAGAGCATGTACTAACATTTTGGTTGTGTCATGGGAGAGAAAAGGTCGGATACGTGCTATGTTTTTCAGTTGGAAATGGCAGGAGCTGGTTAGGGAGTTAATGTGAGAAGTAAATGAGAGAGAAGAATCAAATATTACCCCCAGGCACCGTGCTTTGGGAACTGATGTTATAGACGTGTTGTTAACATTTATTGTAATATCAGGCAAAGGGGTGGACAGGGATGGTGGAAAGACTATTAGTTCAGTTTTATTCATATTGAGTTTTAAGAAGCGAGAGGACATGAAAGAGGAGATAGCGGACAGGCAGTCGGGAACCCGTGTGAGGAGGGAGTTAAGGTCTGGGGCCGAGAGGTACAGTTGTGTATCGTCTGCATATAGGTGGTATTGGAAACCGAATGAGCTGATTAAGTTACCAAGACCGTGCATGTAGATGGAGAAGAGGAGGGGACCGAGGACAGAGCCTTGAGGTACCCCTACAGACAGAGGATGTGAAGAGGAGGCCTGATCTGAATAAGAAACAGTGAAAGACCTTCCAGACAGGTAGGAAGATATCCAGGAGAGAGAGAGGTCCTTTATTCCTATAGATGAAAGGATCTGTAGGAGTAGAGTGTGGTCGACAGTGTCGAATGCTGATGACAGATCTAGAAGGATGAGTATGGAATAATAGCCTTTGGATTTAGCTGTGAGGAGATCATTAGCTACTTTGGTGAGTGCTGTTTCTGTGGAGTGGTTTGGCCGGAAGCCAGATTGGAACTGATCGAGCAAGGAATTTGCAGATAAATACTGACTTAGTTCAGCATGGATGTGGCGTTCAAGTAATTTAGATGCAAATGGAAGAAGTGACACTGGGCGGTAGTTAGCAAGTTCGGTGGGGTCTAGAGATGGTTTTTTAAGTAGTGGTGTTACAACAGCCCTCTTGAGTGAGGAAGGAAAAATTCCGGAGGAGAGGGATAGGTTAAACAGCGATGTTAGGGCAGGGATGAGGGATGTGGATAGCTGTGGAATGAGATGTGATGGGATAGGATCCAAAGAACAGGTGGTTAGATGGGATTTGGAGATAAGGGAAGAGAGCGAATGTTCAGAGAGTGGAGAGAAACTGGAAAGAGAGCAGTCAACAAGAGGAGTGGAGATGGAGTTTGATGTCTGCGTGGAAAACACACTACGGATTTTTGCAATTTTATCTGTAAAGTATGTTGCAAATTCTTCAGCTGATAAGCATGAAGAAGGAGGAGGAGGGGGTGGACGGAGAAGGGAGTTGAAAGTACTGAACAGGCGCTTTGGATTGTGCAAGTGGGAGGATATGAGGGAGGAGAAGTATGATTGTTTTGCAGAAGAGAGAGCGGTTTTAAACTTGTACAACTCTTTTTTGTAAGTAATGAAATCCTCATTAGTATTAGTTTTTCTCCAACGGCGTTCAGCTACCCTAGAGCACCCCTTTAGCTGTTTAGTAGCTTTGGTCAGCCAGGGTTGGCGACTGACACGGTGCGGGCGGACATTGGTGAGGGGTGCGATTTCATCCATGACTTGCGTGATTGAGCAATGATAGTGTGCAGCTGCTGAGTCAGGGTCAGTGAATGGTTGTGTGAGGAGAGGTGCCAAGGCATCAGAGACAGATTGCATGTCTATGTTGCGGTAGTTCCTGCGTGTATATGAGCGTGCTTGAGGCAGGGTGGTAGGAAGAGAGGAGGAGAGAGAGAAGTTTAGTAGGTTATGATCAGAGAGCGGGAGAGGAGAATTAGTGAAATCAGTGATAGAACAGAGACGAGTGAATATGAGGTCAAGTGTATGACCATTAGAGTGAGTTGGAGCAGTGGACCACTGAGACAGGCCGTAGGAGGAAGTAAGTGACAGAAGTTTAGTGGCGACAGAATTGTTGGTGTCAACATGAATGTTAAAGTCGCCCATAATGATGGTAGGGATATCGGAGGACAGGAACTGGAGGAGCCATGCAGAGAAGTGATCTAGGAAGAAGGAAGGAGGGCCAGGAGGGCGGTAGATTATTGCGATCTGGAGGTTAGAGGGAGAGTATAGACGGACTGCATGGACTTCAAAGGAAGGTAGAGAAAGAGAAGGAATGGGGGTGAGTGGCTTGAAGGAGCATCTATCAGAGAAAAGAATGCCCACACCACCGCCATGTTTATTCCCACTTCTAGGCGTGTGACTAAAGTGGAATCCCCCATAAGAGAGGGCGGCAGGTGAGACCGTGTCAGAAGGCGTCAGCCATGTTTCTGTGACCCCAAAGAAGGTGAAGGCGTTGGAATTGAAAAGGTCATGGATGAAAGGAAGTTTGTTGCAGACTGAGCGGGCATTCCAGAGAGCAGCAGAGATAGGTGGGGGAGGAGGGGGGAGAAGAGGAATATTAATAAGGTTGTGGCAGTTTCGGTGTGCATGTGGTTGGCTGTTTGCAGTGCGATTAGTGTGCAAGAGTGAGGAGCGAGCCGGCAGAGAGGGTCCGGGGTTTGGTGAAATGTCACCTGCAGCAAGGAGTAATAGGAGGCAGAGATAGCGGAGGATAGGGTGGGATTTAGATTTATGGGTAGTTGGAGTATGAAATGTATAGCGCGGTTGTATAAATAAGAAAGTTTCGTGAGAAGCAACCTGTGGAGATGATAAAAGAGAGGGAGAAATGTAGAGCGTGTTGCTGACAGCAGGAGGATGCAGTGAGTGTACAGATTTGAGAATAGCAGGGTAAAGCAGGCTAATCATGAAGAGCAGAGACAACATTATTGCACTAACCGTGAATCAGATTGCTAAAGTCTGTGCCGCCTTCAGAGATTTGTGGGCCCCATACTGGGCAAACTTACTGGGCCATTAAGCTATGACTATGATATACATTAGTCTATGACTATGGTAGGAGTATATTGTGAGCTCCTCTGAGAACAGTCGGTGACATGGCTATGACATGACTCCAGCAGTGGCTGGATGGTGTAATGGTTAAGGGCCTCTGACGCAGGGGACCAGGGTTTGAATCTCGGCTTTGCCTGTTCAGTAAGCCAGCACCTATTCAGTAGGAGACCTTAGGCAAGTCTCCCTAACACTGCTACAGCCTATAGAGCGCGTCCTAGTGGCTGCAGCTCTGGCGCTTTGAGTCCGCCAGGAGAAAAGCACGATATAAATGGTATTTATTTGCAGGGACAGATCTAGGGGGGGCAAGCGGGTATCTTGCCCCAGGCGCAGTTTGTTGAATTCTTAAAAAGGCGGCAAAATGAATGGCAGTTTAGGCGCCAAAACCTGACCTTTAGGCGCCAAAACCTGACCTTGCCCCAGGCGCAACTTGGTCTTGAGCCGTCCCTGTTTATTTGTCTACTCTGCAAAGTGCTGCAGAAGATGTCAGTGCTATATACATAATAATTAATTTTACCTACAGATCTTTAAATCAGGGTTCCTGACTATCAAAGAAGGATTAAAGAAGAAAGGTGGTGGTGGTGGTGGGGGGGGGGGGGGGGGGGGGGGCTTGGGGGCGTCAGAAAGGTAGTGAGCAATCCAGATTAGGTGCAAGCTAGCAAGATTCTGGATTCTCTAGTATTCGTTGCTGTCAGAGTGCATCTCAGCACACGTCTGTAATCCGACCTGTTGCTCAGCTATTAGAAAAACAATGCGCTTATACCCAACACAAAATCTCCCATTTCTTTACCTAAGCTAAACAGGGTATGTCCTGGTCTGGATAGCCAGTGAATTAATGTGCTGGTAACATGCCATGTTTTCATAATTACCCTGCCATCAGGGTTTTCTTTGTAGGTGGTGTTGAAATCTATTGCTGAGATGAAACCAAGTCATAACCAACAAGGTAATTTTCAGAAAGAACAGTCAACAGTCACTAAGCTTAACAATAACACTGAGTTCATGGTGGTGATGCTGGTCTGGCTGATGGTGATGCTGGTCTGGTTGACCTGACTGGTGATGATGCTGGTCTGGCTGGTGGTGATGCTGGTCTGGTTGACCTGGCATGTGGTGGCTGACTGGTGGTGATGCTGGGCTGCCTGGTGGTAATGATGGGCTGGCTGGTTGCATGCGGCAAACAGAAGTCCTCTTACCCAGTGTTCAGAGGGCAGAAGCGTGCACGAGACAGAGCTACAGATGCATTACACTGCTCAGCAGCAGACATCACACAGGGTCGGCCAGCCAGTGAGGGAAACATGAGCCTCTGTCTGCTGCAGGGCAGTGTAACACATCTGTAGCTCTGCCCCCTGCACACCTCTGTCTCATGCATGCTTATGCCCTCTGCACGCCATGTAAGGGGCTGTGTGCCATGTGCCCCCCACTGTGATGGAGGTGACACAGTGACATAGTAACGAAGATGCCGCAATAAATTCCGCGTAGTGCCTCGGATCTATTGGCCTAAAAATGCGCCTGCTTTCAGAAGCTAGACAGTATGGTATCATACCACCTAAGAAGTTTGAGATTTTGTATGTTAAAACATCAACTATTGCTACATTTATATGTTGCTGAAAGTTCACAAGACTATAGACAATCTGCCTGGAAGACCAATTGTGTCGACATTAACAGTCTGAAAGCTCCCTTGTGTACTTTTATAGACTTTTTCCTTTAACAACATGTAACAGCTTTGGACCCTTAAAGAGAACCTGTACTGAGTAAAAATATTTAAAATAAACACCTGGGGTAATGTCAAATGAACATTGCATAGTTCCCTCGCCATCAGTTCCTCTCAGAAGCTCACCATTTTCTTCTGACAATAATCCCTTCCAGTTCTGACAATAATCCCTTCCAGTTCTGACAATATTTTGTCAGATCTGAAATATATCAGTTGCTGTCAGTAAAATATCAGTTGCTGTCAGTTATAGCTGAGAGGAAAACTGATGTACCAGGTAATGTCCATGTTTCCCTATGGCTCAAGTGGGCGATGTTACAGTTTAACTGTGTGTTGACCAGAATGCTGTTATGGGTAATGGCCATTTTCAAAATGGAGGAAGGAAAATTCCCTTGATCACAGTGAACAAACAGGATGCGGGAGAGGAGAAAGACACTGAGGAGTAGACTACATGGAAGGTAAGTATGACTTGTGTATGCTTATTTTGACTTTTAATTTTCAGTTCAGGTTTTCTTTAAGTGAAGTCTTGTTTTTGCTGAGCATTATTGAGGATATTAGAGTTGCTTTGAGTACCCTGTTAGTTACCTGTGATGATGAGTCCTTTCATACCACTTTCTCACATCAATGGGAACTGGATTCTATGAAATATTTTTGGGATATGGAGGACAATACCCAATCTGACCTACATGTGTTTCTGCTGATTCTTTTAAAGCAGTAGTATCAGCCATACTATGCCAGGGAAAAAAACACATATATAAGTAGATAAATACTTGATCTACTTACATAACACATGTATTATACTGTCCACGTTTTGATTTCAGTGAATGTTATACAGTAAATGAAGAGAATATTGTTCCTGGTGGGGGCCATGTCTTTTGCCCACAGTTAAGACTAACTCGTGATGTCATTTCTGCCCTTTACTTTTTTTCTTGTCTCCTCCAATCGCTGAGTCACCTCAGCCTTGCTTGTAAACACAAGTGAGTAGGGGATTAGGTTTCAGATAAGAAGCTGGTAGGGAAATAAAGGGAAGAGGAGGAATAGATTATAGATAAAAAGAACCCCCAGCATGCAATTCTTTGGCAAGACTACTAAAGGGCCAGTGTTCCTTAAGTATGTGATAACTCCAAATCATAACAGCAGAAAAAGTTTTTAAAGTTTTGAATGCAGGATTAGCATCTTTATCACTTAATACACTCAGACCAGTTGCTGTTGAAATTTGATTTTTATGGTGACGATACCACTTTAAAGTTCATGCTGTGTCATAGTTACTTTATATTTAGTGGCAAATTTTATAAACAGCTTTGTGTGCACTGGCCATCACCAAGTTTTTCTTGGGATACTGGCAACGAGAGATAGTATTTGGTGAGCGCTTTGTGGCATACCATCCCTTCATCCTGGGATGGTATCACTACTTAGATGACCTATTAATATTGTGGAATGGCCCCGATGATCTTTGATGACATTTCCTGATCTTAATGTCAATGATATGAATATTTTTCATGCAATGCAGATATCACCATTGGAAATTGAGTTTTTGGACGTAAAAATAAAGACCCAAGAGGATGGCACCCTTACTTCTGATTTATATTGTAAACCAACTGCCGTGAATAGCCTTTTACATTATCAAAGTGCACATAATACAGTTAGGTCCAAAAATATTTTGAACAGAAAAAACTTTTCTCTGGTTTTGGTTCTGTACATTACCACAATCAGTTTTACATGAAAAAAATCAAATGTAGTTGAAGTGTAGACTTTCAGCTTTAATTCAGTGGGGGCTGCCCATACACCGAAGGCCAATTCCCGATCGATTTCAGCCTGAAATCTCTTGGAAATCGTTCCCCCAAGTGTATAAATTTGTCCTCCATGTGTGCATGCACAGTGCCCATCGGTCTTTCAGTTCTTCCTCCTCTATTTGCTTCTCACACATCGTCAGCATTTATCGCGCGTTATGTCAAATGGCAGAGGAGGCGTGTGAGGCACACATGGAAGAGGAGGAACCAGAAGATGGATGGGCATCAACCGGTGGACGACACAGGACAGGTAATGTATAAATGCACACACGAGGGGCACATTTATACACTAGGGGGTGGTACTAGGGGTTTTGCCACATTTGTCACTCATCTCAATATTGCTGTTACCGCCATGCACCCGATTGACCACGACTGCTCCACATCTTGCAGCATGCTCGATAGACACATGCAACCAATTTTGGCCCGAAATTGGTCACATTGTCGATCGGGCATACACTTGGCGCACCAATTTTCATCGAATACGATAATAATCGAATTGTATGGTCGATCGGCCGACAAGTCAAGAGATGTATGGCCACCTCAAGTTGAACATCGTATAAAAAGTGACCCCTCATCGTGCTGGTGACGTTTGAAGATCTGTCCCGTAAAATTCCGGTTGTCTGAATCGCTGACACGAGCATATGGCAGTGGGATCACTCCATGGATTGACCCCCGAGCCGTTCATTGGCCATTAAGCGTTTATATGCAGTTATAATGGGTGCCAACACACAACATTACAGCATGTGAACATGCATCCAGCCATCGTGCTGAGATATAAAGGTCTGCAGAGTGTCGTAAAACAGAAAAGAACAAACTGCCCTGAAACAAAGTTAACTAGACCCAAACAGTAGTGCCATTCTTATTTACCTTTCATTAAAACCCCATTAAACCGTATGTTCCTATTAAAAACACATTAGCTTAAATAATGTTAGGCTTATTTATTTGCTCCCAGTTGAGCCATAAGAGAGGGTCCACAAATAGACCTCGTTACCCACCTGTGCCAGGTGTTTATGACAGCTTCAGCAACACTGGCAATGTTATTTCAGGAATCAATTCACAGACAAGGCAAGCGGAGAGGGAACATAACGCTATTGTCTTATGCTGTGCTAGTGAAAGCAGTGTCTGGCTGTGCTTGACCCGCCTGTACAATCCCTCACCAAGCTGTCAACACGGCCCCTGCATGCATTCCTGTTAATGACCAGCTAACCCAACACCAGCCACACATCAACAGGCAGTATTGTGTATGTGATACAGCCACTCTGCTCCTGGCTGCCCCTGGTCCGGCTTATAATACTACACCAGACAAGGGAAAATCAGCGCAAGTGTACAGGTTGGGAAAATACATGACTACATGGATCCTTAAAGTATACCTTAACGCTCGTAAATTTTAAAAATGGTTGTCACTGCAACACCGATGAGAGCCCTGTCAGAAGCATACTGCTGGGACTCCTCATTGGCTTGAAACAATCCAATAGGAATCCTCCCTTTCCTCTCATTAGTCCATCACTCAGTGGACTTCTTATGGATTTCTTGCTGCAAAGTACAAAAGTAAAATAGTATTTCGGGCACAGAAACAACAGGAAACCGCTCACCTGGATTTCTGTTGGGGATGCCTACAATTCTCTTGCAGACTTGCTCGGTATATGTATTAATCATTTTGCCCAGAACATTCAAGCAAAAAAATTGTAGGAGTCCAAACCACCTATTTATGAAATATCTTCTGTTTATAAGTATAAAAAGTTACATAAAAAGAACTGTAGGGCCACGACAGATGCTGTTTCAGGCTCCTGCCCTTTATCAAGTTTGCCCAGTTCTGAGTCACAAACCATACATACAGATATATACTGTACAGTATATATACAACTTAATGACCAATCAGATAGCATATGTAAAATAGAGGACCTGATGGGGAACTGCTCATTAGATAGGCAAAAACCGCCCCCTCGTCCTCACAATGAATCCCATTGGTCAGTACAACATTAGTGCACAGTAGATAATATAGCAATAGTAATCATGCCATATAGCGCTTACCTAACGGGTAATTATGCCATATGTCCATCAAAGCGGGTGTAAACATTGTCTGTGTGGTCAATCACCCACTCTAGTACACCGCCTCAAAAAAGCCACCGCCAGTGTGCACAGAGAGGCACACAACCAATCATGGGCCAGCAACATAGATCATAAGGATGCCGGCCCATTGCACTACTACTAAAGCAACTCCGTGACGGTTATTTTTCTGTCACTTTTTTATTAATACCATATATTCCGGCGTATAAGGCAATTGGGCGTATAAGATGACCCCCCAACTTTTCCAGTTAAAATAGTTTGGGATATAATTGCCCTTTAAGACTACCCCTCTTCCAACGCACAGCAAATACAAATTAAAAATACATCATCTACTGGTGCTATGTATGAAAAGATACTAGTGCTGTACTGTATGCAGGGCCGGCCCTAGACTTTTTGCCACCTGAGGCACAACCCCCCCGTGGGGGACCGCCGAGCCGGAGAGGTAGCGGGCAGGTCGGGGGTATTGGGCCTAGCGGTGGGGAGGGGGGTCGGACCCCCCCTCCCTCGCCTGGGTCCCCCGATCTGCGCTCCCCTCCAGGTGTAATAGGAAGCTGCCGATGCCCAATAGTAAGAGGCACGGGCGGGGAGGACTCACCTTATCCGCGTTCCAGCGTGCGCTCCACTGACGTCACTTCCTGCATCGCCGCCCACTGTATTGTAAGTGGACGGCGATGCAGGAAGTGACGTCAGTGGAGCACACGCTGGAACGCGGATAAGGTGAGTCCTCCCCGCCCGTGTCTCTTACGATTGGGCATCGGCTGCTACCTATTACAGCTGGAGGGGAGCGCAGATCGGGGGACCCAGGCGAGGGAGGGGGGGTCCGACCCCCCTCCCCACCGCTAGGCCCAATACGCCCGTCCTGCCCGCTACCCCTCCGGCTCGGCGGCCGCCCCCCCCCCCCCGCACCCACGGACGGGCGGGTGCCGCCCCTAGAAGTTTGCCGCCTGAGGCAAACGTTTCACCCTGCCTCATGAGCGGGCTGGCCCTGACTGTATGTGGTACCCAGTATATAGCAGTATATAACAGCATTTAGGCGACTGACTGGATGGATTGGTCAACGCTTCCTCTTCCAAAGTGGACTGGTCAGCTCTCCCTGTCTCCCTGTTTATCAGAGCGGTATGGAAGAATAGATTGCGTTGTGCTCATAAAACACGCCTCTTTCACCCCTCTTGCCCACCCTATCCTATTTACCTCCTTCTCTGCCTCTCAGATCTCGCATATATGCACCTGCGCTGCTTCACTACAGTCCTCAGCAGGGAGATCTGAGAGGCGGTAACAGGATAGGGTGTATCACCCGGCATCAATGACACCCGGCGTATAAGACGACTGCCTGACTCTTCAGAAGATTTTGAAGGGTTAGAAAAATCTTATACGCCAGAATATACAGTAAATAGAAGATATTTCATATAAAGGTGGTGCAACTTTTTGCTTGAATGTTCTGGTGATGCCCAGGAAGTGATTCCTACACACCTAACCCTATTATGGGGTGGCCAGGAGAGTGCGTTTCTACTTGTACTAGTTAAAATGTTGCCAAACACATCATCAGCTGTTGATTTTACAGCACTAATTTAAAAATGAAACAAAAAATCTGACTGGCTGATTGAGGCAAGTAGAACATTCTTCCTTTAGAAGACTGCAGATGTGGGGCACTTTGGTTGTAAGAACACAGCATGTTGTACAGACATGTTATAGTGTTTCTACAAATTCTTGCTGTCCTTTTTGTTACTAATGCGTTTCCTATTTTCCATTGTACATGCATGTGTCTGTTGACTACAGAAGACATGTTGTAACTGGCTCATATCTGTGTTACATACAGCTAAAACCAATGTGTATGAAAACATTACTGCAATAAAAGTGGGTGCTTTAGTATAGGACAGGGGTAGGGAACCTTTGGCTTGGGAGCCAGATGTGGCTCTTTTGATGGCTACATCCGGCTCACATACAAATCAGTAGGGTTGATTCACTAAGCTACACTGCTCAAGCAGCGCAGCTTAGTGTGGCAGCGCAAATAAAATTTTCAAAGTAGGCACGCTACTGCTGTAGCATGCACTACTAACTTACTCACACTCCCCACAAAACTAACGGCTGCTCCAATTGTCCCACCCTGGATCCTGTCGGGTCCAGTGACTTTGTAGGATGAGATCCCCGCACTTTGATTGTCCCAATAGACTGCCTGTCACTTGAAAGACAGCCTATTGGGCCAAAGGGGATCTCGTCCTACAAAGTGAATCAACCCCCAAGGCAGCTAGCTAATTGTACAAGCTGTTAGACAGTATTTCTCCTGTCTGGGAAATTGCTGATGTTGCTAAAACCCAAGAGAAGCTGAAGACGTGTCTGGCACTTTCGCTGCCCGGCGGATCAACTGTATACACATCACCATGGCAACAGGGACCTGAGCCCTCTGCTGCGCATGCGCAGTGTCCCAGTTTGAAGCATATTGTAGGGCTCTCACAGAATTACATTTTAAAATATGTGGCTTTTATGGCTCGCTCAGCCAAAAAGGTTCCTGACACCTGGTATAGGAGCTACTTTCAGCAGCAATAGCAGCTAGCTATTCACTATCAACCTGTCACTGCAACATGTTGCTGCAGAGAAGTATTTTGTGTACCACTGCCCTGAGTCTGAACATCTTGTAAATACAGCCCATAACCTGCCTAGTTGGATTTCAATTCACATTTCTGCTTTAGGCCTGGAACCCACTAGGTCATTATTTTTAAGCGTTTAGGGAACGCTTTAAATCACTAGCGATTTCCCTAACCACTCTGCCAATGAAAATAAATGTAACAAATTCCGCAGTAGCGATTGCGATTAGCAAAATCGCAATTGCAGGACATGCAGCATTTTGGGAGCATTTGCGCTTCAATGTAAACAGCGATTTGTGTGCGATTTTAACCACTTAATCCCGCAGGGTTGTTTTTTTTTGCATCTGTGCAACTTTCATCTCCCATTCATTCACTAATAACTTTATCACTACTCATCACAATGAATGGATCTATATCTTGTTTTTTCCGCCACCAATTAGGCTTTCTTTGGGCGATACATTTTGCTAATAATTAATTTATTCTAAATCCATTTTAACAGGAATATTAAGAAAGAAATGGAAAAAAAATCATTATTTCTCAGTTTTTGGCCATTATAGTTTGAAATTGATACATGCTACGGTAATTAAAACCCATGTATTTTAGTTGCCCATTTGTTCCGCTTATTACACCATTTCAATTATGTCTCTATCACAATGTATGGCGCCGATATTTTACTTGAAAATAAAGGTGCATTTTTTCAATTTGCGTCCATCACTATTTACAAGCCCATAATTAAAAAAAATTATATTAATATACTCATTTGACATGCATATTTAAAAAGTTCAGACCCTTAGGTAACTATGTTTTTTTTTTGTAATTTTTTTTTGTTTTTTTTTATTAAAAAAATTATTTGAGAAATGTTTCTTGTGGGAGGTAAACAGGCAATTTTACATGTAAAATAATGTATTTCTTTTATAAAACATGGATGTGGGTGTAGTTTTACTATTTGGCCACAAGATGGCCACAGTCAGAAAGTCCTGAGAGCAATTGATCTCGCTTCCAGGAAGAAGAATGAAGACGGGAAACTTTTTTTCACTAAAAACTGCAGCCTCTAATAAGAGGCTGTCGGTTTTTCTGTGGGGGACATTGATCAGTGAATGGGATCTATAATCCTATTCATTGATCGCTGCGCTAACGGCCGGCAGCAGAGCGTGCAGCCCACGGGAGTGCGCGCAGCCTATCTGGACGAAAATGTTCATCCAGATAGGCTTAAGTGGTTAAATTACTGCAACCTGTAAAAAAAATGTTAATAATTTGAAAGGACCAATCAGAATTAAAATCGCTAATCGCCAATCGCTATCACAATTGCTGGCAAAAAGCTTACACTTTTTAAAATCATCACCAAAATCACCAGAAAACACTCATGAAATTGCTTACAAAACGAAAAACACTATTGATTGCGGTAGCAATTTGTAGTGGCTTCTAGGTTTAAAACTGCTGTTTCATGCAATGGCGAGGACCGTTCCCCAGACCAGAATGCATTGTACTGCGACATGCAAATTATAAGCGACATGGCTGTTGATTATTTACTGTTAAGAGAAGGCCATAAGTTCCCAAATGGGATTTATGACTATATCTGGGGTCACAGTCATCTAAGATTAGTCTGCCCACCAACTGTTTCTTTTCTTACTGGGCATATGAATGTTTGCGATTGATCTAATATCATGGAGCCGCTATACTATAGACTATTTTGTGTGGAAGCAAGATCACATGTACCAAAGCTGGATCATCCACAAGGCATCTTACGCAAGTGCCTAGTTGCTAATTGGTGTCGGCGCCTTCATACATGGAAGTGTTTCCAATTTATTTCAGTTTCATTTTTAAAGCCCGTCCCCAGACACAAATGTTCTCTTAGTTGTGTATTCACTCGGTTGCAGAGTTTTTAATTGTGCAAAAATTGATCAGCTGATTCCACATAACCACATTAAAGTGTCTGGCCAGTAGAGTGCTCACCAGCCACTTCCTGTACAGTAGACTTTCACTGTTCTTTTCTCCACCCCTTTACTGTTTGAACAGCAGGATGATGCAAGCCAAGCAGTGGCCTGCCCATAGAGCCTACTATTAAAAAGGTATTGAACATTCATTGCTGACAGTGCACATCCATTTCACTAATGCAGTGCTGAAGATTAGCTATGTTTACATAAAAAAAATCTATGCTTACCTACCCAAATTATCTTATCTTCTATGCTCCTCCCTCCTCTTTTGCATTGTCAGTGCCAAGGAACAAAACTCTAGTGTAACATACTGTTGTTAACACTGAAGAAGAGGACCTGTGTGTCCTTGAAACAATTGGCTGTATAGCACTTGACTATGCTTATGTGATCAAATAAAATACTTCTATTTCAGGCATGTGGGTGAACCTACATCCCTAACTAGTGGTGGTCATGGACTCGGATAACTCATGGTGAAGCATGTAATTTGCAAAGCTCTGATTTGCTGTGATCACATCCTGCTTTAGTACATGATCATAGACTTGCATATCTATCACCTGACCAAACTGATCACATGCTTCCCCATGAGTTCTCCTAGACATGAACATCACTATCACTAACTATTGTACGAATTAAAGGTAGTACCAACCTCCCTACAGCTAGTTTGATTTTGATGTGTTAAGAATCTGTCACCCATGGGTAGTTTGCCCGATCCTCCCACAAATGTCACACCATCCTCAAATTGTTGCAGAAGCCAAGGTGGAAGTACAGAACCACTTCCACCTTTTTCCCTTTACAGTGTGGGCCACTAGTGATGACATCATCACCTGTTGGGACTTGTTACACAGCCAGCAGCACCAGGAGGGTTAGAGGGGGGTAGGGAGCCAGGAAAACTTGGCAAGGCTCTTCCTGCTCATCATTACTAATAAAACAGACAGTACAAATTCTACAACTCAGCTGCCTCAGTCAATGTAGCCATATTTTTAAAGCAGAATTTTTAGCTGCAGAGCCTCATTTTACACAAAATTTTGTAACGCTGATTGCTAAAGCCTGGTACAATTTTGATTGCCATTTCAATGTAGTACGAAAGCTTACCTACACGATCTGTACATAGCATTTTAAAATCTGTAGGCCCTCATACTGCCTGGAGGTGGTAAAATTGGTCAGCGATTGGCAAATCAAAATTGCATGTGTGTATGCACCCTAAGCTATGAGGTGATATAGTTAAGGTGCCCAATAACGGTTCAATTTTCAGCAAAGAATTGCCCAAGCGATCAGATAAATGCGACCGGAGTATCCGAAAAGAAACTGTTGATGTCCCAAATCGACTGTGATCAATTCTAAAGGTGATTGTCTGACGGTAATTTAGTCGATTGGAAAAATGTTTTTTTATAATCAGTTTTTAATAGATAGGAAACACAGATTAGTTTGTTGACGGTGAACTAAACAATGTATTATGACATTCATTTCTGTTCTGTATATCTGTACGCTTGGTCGATTTGTTGCTGAAAATTGTAGCGTTAGTCGGCACCTTTAGGGCTCATTCACATTGCATTCCGTTCGCATTAGCGTTAACGTTGGGGGTGTTTTAGTCACATTTTTTTTTTCCGATTCCCGGCGCTTGGGTGGGCATTCCGTTTTTGTGAAAAGCACTTTTTTAAGCGCTTTTCCAGAGCGTTTTTTTAATTCACTCCCTGACACAAGTCAGGAAGTGAACTCTTTGACCCGGAAAATAATAAATAGAATGTATTTATTCTATAAAACGCAAACGCAATCGCCCCACAACGTGATTTTGTGAGTGTTTAGTGCTCTTCCTATACCTTCTAGTATAGCAAAAATGCCCCGAAAATACAGGCACCGCTTTGCTGAACGCACAGCGCACAAACCGCGCCGATATGAACCTTCTCATAGACATTCAATGCACAATCGTTTTGGGGGCGATTTTAAAAATAACCTGCCCTTGAAAAAAGGGCGAAAACGCTTCTAGCGCGCACGACCCCCTTAAACCTGTTTCTGGATTTTAGTGTCCAGACTGATTCATTTTCAATAAAAAAAACACACACATGCCCATTCCGCAAGAACATCTGTAACAAGACCAACGCAAATTCAGGAAAGTATTAGGAAGGGGTCAGGCGCAATAATGGTCAAAAATCTTATTTACATTGAAAATGACCTTGTTGAGCAATGCACACTTTCCTCGCACTTCATTTCTGAGCTCTAAGCGCCTGTCAAACAGATGACACCGCCTGACTCACTCCTTCCTCAAATATCATGCGAATCACAGCCGAGATTCACACTTGCAGATGTGAGAAAGAAAATAAGGAAGATCATCCCAGGGAGGCGAGTGTGGGCAGAAAATGGCTTGATTGGCAGAAAGTCAGATAGAGCTGGAGGACGGGGCTGAGCAGTTTCAGCTGCATCTGCTTTAATGCATTTAAATGGACTGGGGGTATTAGGGCTAAGTAAATCAGTGCCAAATATAACTTAAACACAGGCCATTCCTCAGGAAAACTGATCCTGGGCTTGACAATCATTTGTTATTAAAGACAGACATAAAAACGGAGAAGGATTTCACTATTTTATTTTGATTATTCTGTAGGACATGGATTTTCCCCCCCCTTCTTTGTCTACTAGTTTGATTTCCGTGATATTTAACAGTTCTTTCTGGAACTTTGATGTTAAGCAGAACAAATACTTAAAGGACCACTATTGCAAAAAATTGCAAAGTTTAAAAATGGATGTGTATAAAATGTGCATCTGTTCTAGAGTGAAATGCATTATAAATGTATGTTTCCTATGTTGCTGTCTCTTACAGTAGGTTGTAAATATCTGACAGATCTGACTGGTTTTTGGAGTAGTCCATCTCATCATGGGGATTCTAAGAGGTTTCTTTATTTAAAAAAAGCACTTCGTGAATTGCAGTTGCTTAGACCAACTGGCAAAATTATGTTTGCACTAATAGGGAGGGCATCCAACATCTTTGTATGGAATTCCATGGAATGCGTTTGTCAAGAATAAAGGAGATACTGAAAATCTCCCATAAGGAGATGGATTAGTCCAAAAATTGTAAGATCTGACATATTAACCTTCCTGGCGGTAAGCCCGAGCTATGCCGCCGGAAGGCACCGCTCAGGCCCCGCTGGGCCGATTTGCATAATTTTTTTTTTGCTGCACGCAGCTAGCACTTTGCTAGCTGCGTGCAGTGCCCGATCGCCGCCGCTACCCGCCGATCCGCCGCTATCCGTTGCGCCGCAGTCGCCCCCCTCCCAGACCCCGTGCGCTGCCTGGCCAATCAGTGCCAGGCAGCTCTATGGGGTGGATAGGAATCCCCTTTGACATCACGACGTTGATGACGTCGGTGACGTCATCCCGCCCCGTCGCCATGGCGACGGGGGAAGCCCTCCAGGAGATCCCGTTCTTTGAACGGGATCTCCTGATCGCCGATCGCCGGCGGCGATCGGAGGGGCTGGGGGGATGCCGCGGAGCGGCTATCATGTAGCGAGACTTTGTCTCGCTACATGAAAAAAAAAAAAATTTAAAAAAAAAAGATTTGCTGCCCCCTGGCGATTTTTTAGCAAACCGCCAGGAGGGTTAAGTACCACTATCATGAAAATTATAAAATGTAAAATACATGTGTAGTACACATACTTATAAGAAGTACAATTCTCCAAGCGTAAAATGCACTACAAATTACTTTTCTCCTATGTTCCTGTTACAGTAGGCAGCAAAAATATGACAGGATTTGGACTAGTCCATCTCATCATGGGGGATTCTCTGTATTTTACTTTATTTTTTTTACCAAAGCAATGCAGGGAAAGGATCTATACAAATATGCTGGCCAGCCTACCTACTCATTTACATTTTATATTGGGAGCTCACTGATCAAATGCCGTTCAGTAAGTAGATTTGGAAATAAAGTAAACCATAAGAATCTACCCATAAAGAGATGGACCAGTCCAAAACCTCACTTCTGGGAAGTACTGGAGGGGTGGGGTGTGTATTATCCTCATGGATTAGGTTTATCCCAAACCAGGTTTTGTCGTAGTCCAAACCCTGTCAGATCTGTCAGATTTGTATTGTCTATTGTAAGTGACAGCAACATAGGAGGAAAGTAATTTGCAGCTCATTTTAATCTGAAAGAAATGTACTACTTAAAAGTATGTGTACACATGCAATACAATGAAATTGTTGACAAATGGTGTGCTCCCCTTAAAATCCAGGAATTAATCCTACAGTGTTAGCCCAGACTTGCAGAACTTTATGAGTTGTGTGACAAAATGCGTAAGGCGTGGTTGACAGGCAGGAAGTGATCAGCATTCAATCCCACGGATAGAGCGCAGTGTCCATGGGATTGAATACTGAATGCACTATATGTTTGGTGAAAAAGGACTGTGATCCAATATATACACATTTTTTCAAGTGGACTTGAACAATTCATTGAAGGTGGCAATCACATATTGTAAATATTATGCAGGAGAACAGAGGTGCCAAAAGGATAAAAGGAAGCTAAATGAGCTTAAAAACCAAATTCTTGGTAAATAGAGGAGGTAGTGATGGACTTACCTCCTCCAAGTAGACACACAACGACTGTAGTAGACAGTTAATATATTTTATTTATGAACTCCAAATATGCAACGCGTTTCGCAGGTTTGATCCCGCTTCATCAGGCAATAACAACGGAGCAATAGCATATGTGGTCAGTAGAAGAGCCAGGCACCTCTGTGAATTGTAAATATTGCATGGTATTGTATATACACTATAGAGCGCACAATTCATTGTATAGGTAATTTAGGAAGTGATCAGCGCTGTGTAGCGGAGGAGACACCTTCATGTTTGATTTATTTTACTGAAATTTTATGAGTAGTACTACCTTTTATTTTATTAAAGTCTTTGGTTTTAAGCTATGAGGCGTGGTTTCAGCTTGTAGATGTCTGGATGGTAGCTCTGGACCAGGGTCGTTTCTAGACTAAATTGCGAGGGTGTAAAAATTGATCCCCCCCCCTGTGGAGCCAGGTATAGGTGCCGGCAGTATAGGTTAGCCAGGTCTAGTTGCACCCAGTATAGGTAGCCAGCTATAGGTCCCCTCAGTATAGGTAGCCAGGCATAGGTGCCTCAGAATAGGCTAGATAGGTAGGTTCCCCCAGTATATGATTAGCAGGAAGTAGAGGGTGTATACGAGGCAATGCAGAGGAGGAGACCAGCAGCAAGTGAACAGCGATTGTGAGTTGCTATATTGCACGCTTCCTGCTGCGCTAACTCTGCAGCAGAGGCGGGAGCAGGGAGGGCGGCCCTGTGTAGAAGAAGGAAGGGATAAGTCCGGCCGTGGCTCCCTCCTCCATCATGGCGCCCACCCCTCCCTCAGCGTTCAGGGCATCCGCCAGACCTGCACGCCCCTAGGCTGATCTGGATGAAGAGATAAAGCAACAGAGATGGTGATCCAGTGTAGTCAGTAAAGGTGTGGATAAAGGGGGCAGCTGGGGCCAGTGGCATTTGACTATTGCTGGTTGTGATGTCACTGAGCGGGGGGCGGGCCTATGCATATTACGCTGACGGTGCTGTTTGCCGTAGGGTAATATGAAAGGGGCTTTGGTGTGGTGCGATTCTCCTGCGGTGGCCTCTCCTGCCGCCAGAGAGTCGCACTGCACAAGTGTGAAACTGGCCTGAGTGAAAATAAACTGATAAGATAAACAATTGTTTTATCCTCCTACTCCTAAAACTTACTTTTAGATATCCCACAGTTTTATGTTGTGTTCAAAAACTTTAAAAAGTAGACTTATTGCTTTGTCTCAATGCAATGACACAGAGTCCGTGTCTCATAGAAATAAAATATATGACCTATTGACCTTTCTTTATCTATCCCCTGCTCTCTGAAACCCAGTTCTCCATCAGGAGAGTGTTTTATGACCATACTTCTTTATCAGTGATGCTATAGTCCCACTGGGACCCAACTGAAGATAAACTGTCAGTTGCATAGCTTAATATTAACTCTTTCAGGCAGACAAAGGAAAAGAACACAACAAAAATATTTGTTTGTTTGTCACTGTAGATACACATGTATATCTCATCATGTCACATCACTTAAAGGAAGAGGCGATTAAAAAACAAACTCTACTTACCTGGGGCTTCCTCCAGCCCCTGGCAGTCATCCTATGCTCTCGTCCCAGCTCCGGTGGCTCCGGTCCCCTCAGTTGCAGATGTCAACCTCTCCAGGTCGGCATCTACTGCACTCCAGCGTGTGGCTCACAGAGTCACACTGCCGTTATCCAGACTGTACTGCGCAGGCACATAACTACTGCGCCTGCACTGTACAGTCTGGATGACATCAGCGCAACTCCATGAGCAGTAGGCATCTTGCACCGGAGGGGACCCCGGGCCACCAGCTGGGTGCGGAGCTGTGGTGAGGGCACAGGACAGCTGCAAGGGGCTGGAGGAAGCCCCAGGTAAGTAGATATAAGTTTCTGCAGAGAGTGTGTGGGAATATCTCCTTTTAATTCCTGTTTTAGTGACACCCAAAGCTCAGCAGTGAGTTGAGCTTCCCATTTCCCCTGTCAATGAGTCGATTAACATTGTATTCTATTGATAATCAACCGCAAATTATGGTTACCTCAGAAATCAATGCCAATACGGTACAAGGGCAATCCTAATCCCTACCAGACGACATGTGTATGAGTATATGTTTCAGTAAGTGTTTCATTTTTACATTTATTCAAAGGGATTCATTATTTTATTAAAGGTTTATGTACCTTTTTAAACATTTTTTTGTTATTGGAAATCAGGCAGAAATCAGCCAAAGACAAAAATGACTGATCTTGAATCAATGGCTCAAAATGAAAAGAAAGTTTCCAAACTTACTAAAGTGAACCTGAGTTCAGCTGTTTATTCAGTCTCAGAATGTAAGAATTCTGTGAATCTTGGAACAAAACTAGGATTTACCAGGCAAAACTCGGAATTCCCACAAATTTGGAATTTTGCTATTCTGATCATACAGAATCGGGTGGCAACCATGATTTCCCCCACCTATAATAAGTGTGGCCACCACATCTGCTTTGGCAGATATCTCCACATAGCAGAGGGACAGCAAGAAGTCCTGACTCCCCATGATCTAGTACCTCCCTGCAGCTGCAGGGAATGCATGCTATCCCAGTAGCTATGCCTCTGAAACTGGGAATACTGCTTTAAAGAGGAACTTTAAAGGGAACCAGAGATGAACAGTACTGAAAAAATGAAAAAGCTTTTATACATACCTGGGGCTTTCTTCAGCCCCATAAGCCTGGATCACTCCCACGCCGCCGTCCTCCGCTGCCTCTATCGCCGCTACCGGGTCCCGTCACTTCCGGCGGATGCGTCCAATTGTACGCAAGAGCAGGGACTCCCTCCATATCCTTATGCATGCGCCTGCGTAGTATGGAGGCGCATGCGTAAGGATATGGAGGAGTCCCTGCTCTTGCGTACAATTGGACGCATCCGCCGCAAGTAACGCACTGCGTTTGCTTCGACTGGCCGAAAGTACGGGACCCGGTACCGGCGGATAGAGGAAGCAGAGGACGGCGGCGTGGGAGCGATCCAGGCTTATGGGGCTGGAGGAAGCCCCAGGTATGTATAAAAGCTTTTTTCCAACGTCTCTGGTTCTCTTTAACCAAGGATTGAACTTCATACTACTCAGTAGCTGATACCCCCTTTCCCATGAGACCACGTTACCTTTTCTCTAGTAGATCATTAGGGGGTATATGTGGCTGATCTTGTAGTGAAACCCCTCCCACAGTGTGATGTCATGGCCATGGTCCTGTCTGCGCACCTCACTGCATTGTGGGAAATAACCGCTTTTTCCAACTGCCAAGCAAAGAACAGTATCTCTCTCTGTGCATAGAACTCTCAGTAACAAACATTATGTACAGATCACCTGGAAAGACTACAGATGTCACCACCAGTGATACATTTCAGAATGTAAACCGGGGAAAGGAAATATTTTACAATGGGCAAACACTGATTAAATAAGTGAATACTGTCAAAATAAACAATTTTATTAATGATGTTATTTTCACTACAGTTCCTCTTTAAAGAAACACTGAAGCATAAAAAATAATTAATTTATGATATAATGAATTGGTTGTGTAGTACAGCTAAGAAATAAAACATTAGGAGCAGACACATAAGTCTAATATTTTTTTCCAGTACGGGAAGAGTTAAAAAACTCCAGTTGTTATCTATGTAAAAGAGCCACTGAGCTCCACGACTTTCAAAGTCGCAGAGAGCTCTTTCTTCTGAAGCTTACTATCTCAAGTGTCTCTAACTGTATTATTTTTTTTCCTGCAGAGGACAGTTCAAAAGTTCACTAGCCTGCTCTGTATAATCATTTGGCTGGTTCATACGGGCATCTGCCCAGCTTTCGGAGGCGTTGCGTTAGGCGGCGTTGTGGCAACGTCGCATTCCAGCTTTCAGTGGCTTTCCCTGGCGTTCAGTTGCAGTCAGCGTTTTCCTCCCCCACAGGGGGACATTAGCCACAGCGGTTAACCGTCCCAGGACACTACATGTAGCATCCATGGTCGCCTCAAACGCCAGGGAAAATCAGGATCTGAACACCGTGTCCGCGCAAACGCCGGTAAAGGCCTGGTACAGACGCTCCCATTCACTTGAATGGGAGCGTTTAACGCCGGGCCCCGAATGCCGGCGGTAAAAGCGGGTCAGACGCTCGTGTGAACCAGCCCTTAAAAAATGCTGAGTAGTGTGTAAACTGCAAATAAAAGAAAATAATGCAAAGTTATAAAAAAAACCCATATAGCTGAAAATAAAAATATGAGAATATTTTCTTTGCTACTAACGTTCTAGTAATTATCCGTACTACACAACCAATTTATTATATCATATATATTTTTTTTTCGCTTCAGTGTCTCTTTAAGCATAGTAGTTTGTCATGCTCTGTACACCTGCACATTATAACATTGCAAAATCCCAGGAAAATACATTTACATTATTTTTAGCGTTTTCCGGACTACATACTTACATTAAAGGTCTCTCCATAGGCTTTTTCAGAATGTCGCCAGTATTAGGATACACAATTCTTCCGCTACAAGGCTAGGATTCCTCACCCAGCTCTTCTGTGACTGTCTTCAAGGTGGCAATTTTATTTAAACATGTTTTAAAATGTGTACATTACAGGCATTACTTTAACACTCACAGCTCTAAAAACATAACTGATTAGATACCACTTCAGAAAACATAAATAGCTATAAATCTCTGCAATTCACAAGGCCCCGTCTGCTCAGTCTTTATTTTCTTCTGTATGTCAAGTCCAGCAGCTGGTCCTGTCTGTTGTTACATTCCAGGCTTGTAGACATTACTATCATAAACATTTGTGTACTTGAGTCACTTAGAAGGTTGTAAGATACTTTTAAAAGCTTACTTGTTAAACAAGGCCTACTGGAAGCCAGTAGCTAAGGAGCAATTAGGTAAAGTCAAGGCAGTGTTCTGCCACCAAGGGCAGTTACTCATATTCTGTACGTCGGAGAGCTCCGTTTAGGCATTACCCTCCCACTCCTCCTACCTCAAAATAAAATTAACTTAACAATAGTATATATTTAAAGATTTTGTACGAGGTATTGTATTACTACAATATTTCACTCTCTATGGGGGATGGGAGGGAGGAGATAAAAAAAAAAAAGATATATAGTTACATAGTTACATAGTTATTTTGGCTGAAAAAAGACATACGTCCATCGAGTTCAACCAGTACAAAGTACAACTCCAGCCCGTCCCCCACATACCCCTGTTGATCCAGAGGAAGGCGAAAAAAACCCCACCAGGCATGGTCCAATTAGCCCCAAATGGGAAAAATTCCTTCCCGACTCCAGATGGCAATCAGATAAAATCCCTGGATCAACATCATTAGGCATAACCTAGTAATTGTAGCCATGGATGTCTTTCAACGCAAGGAAAGCATCTAAGCCCCCTTTAAATGCAGGTATAGAGTTTGCCATAACGACTTCCTGTGGCAATGCATTCCACATCTTAACCACTCTTACTGTAAAGAACCCTTTCCTAAATAAATGGCTAAAACGTTTTTCCTCCATGCGCAGCTCATGTCCTCTAGTCCTTTGAGAAGGCCTAGGGACAAAAAGCTCATCCGCCAAGCTATTATATTGCCCTCTAATGTATTTATACATGTTAATTAGATCTCCTCTAAGGCGTCTTTTCTCTAGACTAAATAAACCCAGTTTATCTAACCTTTCTTGGTAAGCGAGACCTTCCATCCCACGTATCAATTTTGTAGCTCGTCTCTGCACCTGCTCTAAAACTGCAATATCTTTTTTGTAATGTGGTGCCCAGAACTGAATTCCATATTCCAGATGTGGCCTTACTAGAGAGTTAAACAGGGGCAATATTATGCTAGCATCTCGAGTTTTTATTTCCCTTTTAATGCATCCCAAAATTTTGTTCGCTTTAGCTGCAGCGGCTTGGCATTGAGTACGATTATTTAACTTGTTGTCGATGAGTACTCCTAAGTCCTTCTCCAAGTTTGATGTTCCCAACTGTATCCCATTTATTTTGTATGGTGCTAGACCATTGGTACGACCAAAATGCATGACTTTACATTTGTCAACATTGAATTTCATCTGCCATGTATGTGCCCATATAGCCATCCTATCCAGATCCTGTTGCAATATGACACTATCTTCCTGAGAGTTGATGATTCTGCACAATTTTGTATCATCTGCAAAAATAGCAACATTGCTCACTACTGCATCTACTAGGTCATTAATAAATAAATTGAAGAGCACTGGACCCAGTACAGACCCCTGTGGGACCCCACTGCTAACAGTCTCCCATTTTGAGTACGATCCATTGACCACAACTCTTTGTTTTCTGTCCATTAGCCAGTTCCCTATCCATGCACACAAACTCTTCCCCAGTCCTTGCATCCTCAACTTTTGCACCAGACTTCTGTGGGGAACAGTGTCGAAGGCCTTTGCAAAGTCCAAGTATATCACATCTACAGCATTCCCAATATCCATATTAGCATTTACTACCTCATAAAAGCTGAGCATGTTAGTCAAACAGGACCTGTCTTTAGTAAACCCATGTTGATGCTGAGAAATAAGATTATTTTCTACTATGAAGTCATGTATAGTATCTCTTAGTAACCCCTCAAATAGTTTGCATACAACTGATGTTAAGCTTACAGGTCTATAATTTCCTGGATCAGATTTTTTGCCCTTCTTAAATAATGGGAAAACGTGGGCTGTACGCCAATCCATTGGGACTCTGCTAGTTGCAAGAGAGTCACAAAAGATAAGATAAAGGGGCTTAGCTATAACTGAACTTAATTCTCTTAGGACCCGAGGATGCATGCCATCCGGGCCAGGTGCCTTGTCTATTTTTAATTTATTTAGTCTTGCCTTTACTTCTTCCTGCGTTAAGTATTTAATATTACAGTTAGAAGATTGAGACTCTTCTGCCTCTGTAATTTGCAACAGTGCTGTTTCCTTTGTGAAGACTGAAGCAAAGAAAGCATTTAATAACTCTGCCTTACCTTGGTCGTCCACCATCGAGTTCCCACCCTCATCCTTTAGGATTCCTATACAGTCAACCTTTCTTTTTTTAGAGTTGATGTACTTGTAAAACTTTTTTGGGTTAGATTTGATATCCCTAGCGATTTGATTTTCAGCTTCGATCTTTGCCAGCCTAATTTCTTTTTTACAATTTTTATTGCACTCCTTATAATTGCTTAGTGCAGCCTCAGTCCCCTCCTGTTTTAGGACCTTATAGGCATTCTTTTTCCTCTTCATTTTATCCCTAACCTTTCTATTCATCCATAGAGGCCTTTTTTTATTCCTAGACATTTTGTTTCCATATGGGATATACATACTACAATATTGATTGAGAATACGTTTAAAAGCTTGCCATTTCCCTTCAGTGTCGTCCCCTTGTAGTACATTATCCCAGTTCACCAAACTTAGTGCCTGCCTAATTTGATTGAACTTTGCTTTTCTAAAATTCATAGTTTTAGTGGTCCCGCTGCCCCGTGGCCTATCAGTCACCAGATCAAACGTTATCATGTTGTGATCACTATTTCCCAAATGTTCTTGAACCTGCACATTTGATACATTATCTGGTCTATTAGAAATGATCAGATCCAGTAACGCATTCCCCCTAGTTGGTTCCGTTACCATTTGAGTCAAGTAATTGTCCTGTAGTGCTGTCAGAAATCTGCTGCTTTTACCAGAATGGGTAGCCTCAATACCCCAGTCAATGTCTGGAAAGTTGAAGTCGCCCATAATTATGACCTCGTTTTTACTTGCAGCTTTTTCAATCTGCTGTAGTAATCGCAGTTCTGCAGCTTCATTAATAAGAGGTGGTCTGTAGCATACCCCAATAAGCAATTGGCAACTTTTATTTCCACCATGAATATTTACCCAAACATATGCATGTTTTGATTAAAACTTTTGTTACCCTACAACTTTCACACTCAAATCAGTTTGTCACACACCAGAATTAATACTATTCAAGTAACTTAAAGAGACTCTGTAACAACAAAAACCTCCCCTGGGGGGTACTCACCTCGGGTGGGGGAAGCCTCCGGATCCTAATGAGGCTTCCCACGCCGTCCTCTGTCCCACGGGGGTCTCGCTGCAGCCCTCTGAACAGCCGGCAACAGAGCCGACTGTAGCTTCAATATTTACCTTTGCTGGCTCCAGCGGGGGCGCTGTGGCGACTTTCGGCACGGAAATAGACGGAAATACCCGATCTCCGTCGGGTCCGCTCTACTGCACAGGCGCCGGAAACTTGCCCCTGCGCAGTTGAGCAGACCCGACGGCGATCGGGTATTTCCGCCTACTTCGGCGCCGACAGCCATCAGAGCGCCTGCGCAAGAGCCAGGAAGGTAAATATTGCGTCACGGCTGTACGGAGGGCTACAGCGAGACCCCCGAGGGACGCAGAACGGCGTGGGAAGCCTCATTAGGATCTTGAGGCTTCCCCCACCCGAGGTGAGTACCCCCCAGGGGCCGTTTTGTCGTTACAGTTCCTCTTTAAAGCAGCAGGGACAGCCATACTATCCCAGAAAAAAACACATATATAAGTACCGGTAGATATAAACTTTTTCTTCTTACATAACATACATATTGTACTGTCCAGTACATTTTATATAGTAAATAAAGAGAAAACTGTTCCTTGCATTTTCCATTTTTACTTCTTCTGACTGAAGCCAATCCTGATGTCATTTTCTCCCTTACTTTTTTCTACTAGAAACTGCACTGTCACATCTAGCTTGCTTTGTAAACACGTGAGCACAGCATGGATCGTATTTCAGCAGCTTCTACCTTTTCAGCCTCGTGTCACACTGAATTGCCCTCAGCCAATCAGTGAGGAGCAGGAATGTGGGATGGTAGATGACAAACTTCCTTCTCGTCACCTCGTGTACCAAATAGAGCCAGGCTGACTGAGTAAAGATTTATTACAACAGAAACATTTCTGATTAGTTTGGAGTGCTTGCAATGCAGGGTCAGGATTCAAACTGCATTATAAGCACAGAGCAGTAGGTAAATGGAATTTGATTTTGTGACTCACAATCCCGATTTAATATGAACTTATTACCTCATGTGAACTCATCACACTGAAGCATCTTCTTCTGTAGGGGAGAGCCGCTGCATGCATTTATATTTGCGCTTTTTATCCTTGCAGACTCAAAGCGCTTCATGGCTGCAGCCAATAATGGCACTTTCCACGGGCGCCAAGGACCATGAAGGGAGTCTTGCCCAAGGACTCCTTACTGTTTTACGTACTGGCTTGAACCAGGATTCGAATCCTGGTCAAAGGCTCAAGCCCTACATCTAAGGCAACAGCTTTTCCAAAACACTATCCAGCCGAGAGTATTGTCAGGTTTACAGTATATGATATGTGGTCTCGCTTTCTCTGATGTTTTCCAGTCTTAGTAAATCAACCAAACGGTCTGACCCATTTCACAATAATAAGATATGTTTACTCCTGGCAATTACTGTAACAACATCTAATATTCATAATGCGTGCATGAAAAACGGACGCCGTGAAAAAAGGGCCTGACTTATTAACGAATTTGGCGCCAGGTATTAATGACATTTGCTAACAAGAACCATCATTGTCAATCTTTATTAATGATAATTACTGTTGCAAAAACAAATGAGAAATAATAACGAATAAATATTAACATTAAATGTCGTTACGTTTTTCGGCAATACTGCTTAACCCAACCCTACCCTCACACAGAACCCTCCCCTGGTGGTGCCTAAAACTAACCACTCCCCTAGTGGTGCCTAACACTAACCACCCCCCCGGTGTTGCCTAACCCTAACCATCCCCCTGGTGGTGCCTAACCCTAACCACCCCCCCTGGTGTTGCCTAACCCTAACCACGCCCCTGGTGGTGCCTAACCCTAACCACCCCCCCTGGTGTTACCTAACCCTAACCACCCCCCTGGTGGTGCCTAACCCTAACCACTCCCCCTGGTGGTGCCTAACCCTAACCACCCCCCTGGTGGTGCCTAACCCTAACCACCCCCCCTGGTGTTGCCTAACCCTAACCACCCACCTGGTGGTGCCTAACCCTAACCACTCCCCCTGGTGTTGCCTAACCCTAACCACCCACCTGGTGGTGCCTAACCCTAACCACTCCCCCTGGTGGTGCCTAACACTAACCACCCCCCTGGTGGTGCCTAACCCTAACCACCCCCCTGGTGGTGCCTAACCCTAACCACTCCCCCTGGTGGTGCCTAACCCTAACCACTCCCCCTGGTGGTGCCTAACCCTAACCACCCCCCTGGTGGTGCCTAACCCTAACCACTCCCCCTGGTGGTGCCTAAAACTAACTGCCGCTTAAGTGGTGCCTAACCCTAACCACCCCCCCCTGGTGTTGCCTAACCCTAACCACTCCCCCTGGTGGTGCCTAACCCTAACCACTCCCTCTGCAGAAACACCCTTTACATATATTAACAATAATACCTTTGAAAATGTAAAATCTGTACTTATTAACAAAATATTATGACAAAAACTACACAGTTGTAAACTTCTAAAACAATAACTACCTCAAAAACTATAATGTTGTAATGTTATTAACGAAATTTTTCGTGGCGCCCATTTTTCTGCTTTTTTCACCTTATTAACGATAATTGCATTAAATTCTATGGCTGTGGCCTTTTCGTCCACCCTCAGCCGGGGCCCTTTTTTCCTGCTACCTTCATAATATTTCAGGATATCATCTCTAAGCCTTTACCTCAACCTGGGAGCACACGCCATGAGCGTGTTTCTGCGTTTTTCCCTGCATTTTATAAATTGCGATTTTGTATGCTTTGACTGGTGCTTATTGCCTTTACATTTTGCATTTCTCAACCACTGCAAAAACCCATATCATTTATTTCCTTTAACAAAAGCGCATGTGAAATGCAGGCATTTTTGCAGCTCCACAGGAAAGCATTGTGTTTCACATGCACATGCGATTGGTATACAGTGTGTGGGAAGAACCACATACTGTGCAATTGTAGAATTGAATAAAATTGCTGCAATTTACAATGAGGCCCATACAGTTTCATCAAGTGCAATTTTGCGTCCGTTTTTGGCTCTGCGGTAAAACATTGCAGTGCACCTATTGCAGTGCGTTCTGATGGAGTACAATTATCGCATAGTGCCTGTATGCTTCACTGTATGCAGCGCATTGTGCGGATAACATTCAGCACTACTTTAGGGCCTATTTCCACTACACGCAGATTGGATGCAGAATTGATGCAGAATGGACTTAGAAAAACTGACTCCAATGAATGCCTATGGGAAAATCTGCATCAGAAAAATCGCGTTTAGTGGAAACAGGCCCATAGGCTTTCATTGGAGTTTTTCAGCATCCATTCTGCATCCAATGTCTGTGTAGTGGAAATAAGCCCTTAGGGCATGTTTCCACTACACGCAGATTGGACGCAGAAAAACTGACTCCAATAAATGCCTATGGGCCTGTTTCCACTAAACGCGATTTTTCTGATGCAGATTTTCCCATAGGCATTCATTGAAGTCAGTTTTTCTGCATCCATTCTGCATCCAATCTGCATGTAGTGGAAACAGGCCCTTACTGTTGCTGTCGTAAGGAACCCAACACAACTCCCACTGTGAAGCTATCCTAATACCTTAAACTCTAGTCCTAAATTGAACCACTGAACCTTATACTTAACTTCGGCTCGCTTCACAGTGTAAAAGCAGGAAAGCAATGGAATGAAAAAGTCACGCTGCACGTTATCAGTGCTTTGTGCCCCATACAGTGAAGCATACCGCCATTGAATAGTATGCTTCAGCGTCATTGTCAACACACACGTTTTGTGCTAACACAGCTGCATGCAGGGAGTTGGGATGCAGCACACGGTTGTACCGCAATGCACTCGCCACACTTTGAATGCCTCATAGGTGGTACATTGCATTGTTATGTTCTGCTATACAATGAGGCCGTTACATTGCAAAACAACACCCCACTGTGAACGTAGCCTAAATGTTAGAATTTTAACATGAATAAATCACTAACATCACATGACTATCATTTCAAAATATGCTTTCACAGCATTCAGTAAAGTATTTGGTCTTAAAGTACTATGTGGTAATATTCCCGCCAAAATATTGAGATCAAAATTTAGCTGCTGAAAAGGGTTGATTTGAACTCCTAGAACATCAGAAAGCAAAAGTTTGTATCATGTCAGGGCTTACCGGTACGTACCCGGGCATTCATTTTTGCTATTTAGTTGAGTTTTTGAATCACTTTTAATGCGTCTTGAAGGGAACCTGAGATAGGAAAATTTTAAAAAATGATACATGCCTGGGGCTTCCTCCAGCCCCCTTTGGGCTGATCGCTCCTTCGCCACCTCCTGCGCTGCCTGGATTCTCCACAATATATCCCAGAAAGTCCTTCGTTCTGGGGCGCACTGCGCAAGCACAGAATGCTCCCCCAACGGCAGCGGGATGGGGAGGACTTTCCGGGCTGAATTACGGAGGAAGCAGGCACCGTCTCAGGTGCACTTTGAATGCATGGATTGGAATTTGAATGAGAATTTTGAATGTGTTTTTCCTAGTGCAGGTTGTTTTATTCTGCTGCATTTGGAAATCATTCTTCTATTGTGTTAAACTCAGTTGCTGACTGAGACCAAAAGCATCAAATATGCACTTTACGGGTGTAAATTAAGCTTCCCTTTTGAGTTTTATTTTTTTTTAAAGCTTGCCCTTGACTTCTTTGCTCAGCCAATGGCCATGTACAGTGGGCCTTATTTTGTTTATAGAATAACCAGTGAGATTATGGAGAACCACCAGGATTTTGTGCAGTGGGCTAAAATAAACCTTAAAGACGTCTACAGAAACCACTATAGAGTACAGTATTGCTGTAGTAAAACAAAAGGTAATTGCAGGTTATCACTTTCCACTTCCAGCATGTTTCCAAAAAGCAAGTCCGTGATGCATCACATCAGGGCAGCGGTCAGAACTGGAGGGTTTGGACTGAAATATTAAATAAGATGCTTGAACTGAATCATGTGAGTGGTTTGGGCTTACTACATGACATCAACAAAGCAGAAGACTATTCTATCCACGGTCTAATTTACTAACCTATCTTCAGATCAGCAATTATTATCTGTCCTGCAAAACTTCCTTTAAAACATTTATTTAAAATTGTCATGTGAATCAACTGATAATCCACAAACCACAAACTTACTATAGTTTACTATAGTTAAATATAAAACAAGCAAGTATGGCAAACCTCCCCTTCTAACAGAAATGAGTGTTGCTATTTGATATTGTTTTATAATTATAAAATGTATCTTTTTCCTTTAAAGTGAGCTTGAGGTGAATATAAACTGTTGAAATAAACAATTGTATTTATCCTCCTACTCCTAAAAATGATCTTTTTAGATATCCCATGGTTTTATTTTATATTTAAACATTTAAAAAGTAGATAGAACGTTTTGTTGTATCTGCTCAATGGCTGCCTATTAAGCGTTAAAATACATGAGCTATTGACCTTTTTCTATTTCCTCAGAAGCTGTATTCTGCCAGGAAAACTTTATGGCTGTGATTTACTTATCAGTGAGGTTTACTATACTATAGGTTAGTGAGGTTTGCTATATTCCCGATAAGGTACCGACAAGACAGAAGCTGTACTTTAAATATTGCCTTTCACTTTGAAAATGATACAGAGGATCATATTTGTCAAGTAATTTTGCTGTTTTTAATGTGATTAAACAGTGAAAAATACTTATCCCTTATGGAATGTTTAGACTATTTTTAGACCTGGCAATTTGAAAGCTGTTGGTTGTCTGTATGATAGTTATAGTGTTTGTTAAAAAGCTTTTTAAATATAATTTGTAAAAATAATGTTTTTCAATAAGCAAGTTGCAAATTTTAAATACAACTACCACTTCATCAATATTATCAATACCCTTTTTACAGTGCTTATTCATAAATTTGAAACCTTTGCCCCTGCCTGCATCTTATAAGTCAGGAATAGTTAAAAAGATGAATAAGCATTCTCAAATGATATTTTGTCGCAATATGAGATGAAATAAGGCTGGAACAAGACATTGCATGACTATACACATGCACTAGTGTGAAACCCTGCATAAGTATTTGTTATTTCTATGTGTGAGAATCCGCTCAGCTGCCTGCGCAGGCAGGCAGCCTTTTGACCATTGTTTAGGTTTGCTTGCTGCAGGACTCTGGAAAGGAGACTTTCTGTCAGTTGTGCAGCTTGTGTTGCTGAGGGATTTGCATACATTAGTCATGCAAATCCCTTACCTGCCTTCTTTTGATGACTGGCACTATAAAAGCATTCTGCTCCCAGAATGCTTTGCTGGACATTTCCCTTTCATGGTCTGTTCCTGATGGACACGCTTGGAGTGTCAGCCATTCCCGTTTGTTAAAGTTATCTTAGTGTAATTCGTGGGAATGCACTAGGCAGGTTCCCTAGTGCAGTTAGGATTGCATTATCTGTTTTGCCTGTTCCGTCTGTCTTGTGTTTGGATCGCACAAGCCCTAGCGTTAGCGGCTGTGGATCCTTCTGATTGAGTCTGGAGTGTAGGTTGGAACAGCGGTTGTTTCTGCCTACCTCATCTGTTCTGTCTCCTGGGATCACGCTAGCCACTTTTCGCTAGCGCTGTGGATCCTTCTGTTCTGTCTCCTGGGATCGCGCTAGCCACTTTTCGCTAGCGCTGTGGATCCTTCTGTTCTGTCTCCTGGGATCGCGCTAGGCACTTTTCGCTAGTGCTGTGGATCCTATCTCTCGCTTGTCCCTGTTTTCGTGTGTCTGTCTTGTCTGCTACGGACGCTTGCTGGAGGCTCGGCGGGACAACCGTTAAGCAAGCGTTCGCGTCCTCTGTTTCATGTTTGTCTGTCGATGGTTAGTTAGGCGTGCTTGTCTCTATTGTGCTTATCACGTGAAGACCGCGCATAACCGCGTGCACTGTTGCGAATGAGTGCGGTGTTCGCGGTTAGCTAGCGTTTGTTATTTTCCGTATCTCCTCATTGTATGATTTGCTGTGCCTTTGCTACCCTTGTGCGCTGTCCTGCTCTTTCTTGTGTCTCTATCGGCAATCGCCAATCTTGTGATTGCGTTCCCACTTTGTTTCCCCTGTTGTGTGTTCACTGTCGCTGGGTGGCGGCTAGTTTGGTGCACACACATACATCCTGTCCCTGTGCTCTTTCTCTTTAAGGGCTCTTCAGCCCGTTTATCGGGTTCTGTACTATTCCCATCTGGCATCTGTGGCTGTGCAGCGGCGGTGTTCGTCTGCACTCCACAGCGCCATCTGCCGGTGGGAATTGCCCTCTGCGGGTGCATAGCACCTACACAACGTAAGACGTACCTGCCGGCCACAGAGGATGCTCTATATCACACGGGGAGTCCAGTGCAGTGAGAGGCCCATCACTCCTCACAAACAAAGTCCAATCTGCAGTAACGATCCACACAGGACTCAACCCTTCAAGGAGTGATTTCCAGCAGAATATTTATTTAAGCATAGCGGTCATACAGCATACAGGTAAGCACAACGTTTCGGGCAGAAGCCCTTTCTCAAGTGCTAGCCTGGGTTTCCCAAAATCATACGCTGGTGGAGGGTTTTCATTGTGTCAGTGCGCGTCTTGTGCGCTGACCACGAAAACGACCCCGCCACCGTTACACTATGCAGTAAAAAAAAAACTATAATTTTCCTCTTCCGTAAATTATGTTCATGTGATCGTTTTAACCCCTTGGCATTATGATTCTTTCTGGATTCTAGGGTCTAAAAGCAGTGCAATTTTTTGTATGCTTTTAGATCCTAAAACCTGGAAAAAAAATCATGCTGCTAGGGAGTTCTGCAGCAGCCCAGCACTCACTCACTTCCCTGGGATCTAGCGCTGCAGTTTTCCCTCCATCCTCCGAGTGGCGCTGTAACCCTATAGTGAGATTGGCGGCTGTCTCCATGGCGATAGACAGTGATCTCACCAGGGGAAGCAGAGCCTCGGAGGAGAGGAAGAGGAATGGCGGCTGACGTCGGGATCCCCCAGGAGGTGAGTTAAAATGCCTGCTGAGCGCCTTGCTCTGCATAGACCACATGGCGGCTACCACAAGTTCAACTCGGGTTTACTGCTCCTGGCATGTTTTTTCCATCCCGAGCTGAACTCGTGATTACCACTTAATAGGTTAAAAGACTAATGCTGGGCATACACGGTTAGATTTTCCTTATCAATCGAGCCGCTGATCGCTCGATTGATAATTTCCGACATGTCCGATTGCCCGCTGGATCGATTCCCAGCTCGGTACCTGCCAGCGGACAATAGCGGGAAAACGAGCGGAAGATAAAAAAGCGCCCGTGGGGACGAGCAGGAATCAATCCAGGCGCACGCGGGGACGCAGCGGGAGTCGATCCGGCGGCTAATCGAGCCGCAGAAACGGTTCGTGTATGCCCAGCATTATTTTGCAAGTAGATTTACCCATACTAGGGCTAATGTAATACAGTTTTATGGGCTGGCAATTAATGATTATCCTGTGAATCTGGCCTGCAATTATTTAAAAAATAATAATTTAACCTTTCAGCAAATTTGGTTATACTCCGATATGGCCTAGCTAAAGGTAAAAATCATTTTATAATGAATAACAAGCAATTTTTACTACTTCCAGGCCAAGTTTCCAGACTCATTAATATTCTCTAATTTTCTTAGTAAATCAGGTCCACTAGGTTAGAATTAGGGAGCATTTAATTTTACTAGCAGTGTAGGATAACGTGGGTTTAAACTCTGACTTAACATTCAGTAAAAACATGTTTTGCTACTTTGTCTTACCCATGCTGTTATCATATTTGCGTTTGTGCGCAAGTACTATTGTCTGTTTACAAATTATAAAGTCTTAAAGTACCATTTATCTGCATTGAAAGCTGCCATTGTAATTTTTTGTACAGCTGCTGTATTTATATATTACAATGTATCCAATAAGAATGTGTCTTCTCCTGTGTACACTGTACACTTTTGGCTTGTATTTAGCTTAGACACTGCTAGCAGTGTTTATATTATCTTGTTTGTTTATTTACAAGCTCCTATTGTAATAACTTCCTCAAGCTAAGCTGCCCACTGAAGAAGAAAGTGCTGTATTTAACAGTTTTAATGCTGTACTGCTACCAGTGGTTTTTTTTTTTCTGCTGGTAGTACCTTTTTTGCTGTAAAGAATATTTTAGAGCAAAGAATAAATTGTGAATTATGTTATTCCACTCCCATGCTCTAGTGTGTGACGAGGAGTAAGTGCACGTGATTGCAATCTAGAAACGATGTACAGCAAGGTTAAGTTAACACTATGGGCTTGATTCACTAAAGCGTGATAACTGATATCAAAGCAGTAATCACGCGATCTGCCGTGCGCAAAAGTTTTCATGTGAAAACTGCACGTGATCGCACGCAAACCTTTGCTTATCATGTGAAGTAACGATGTGCACACGCAAACTTTTGCGCGCGCCAGATCGCGTGCTAACTGCTGTGATATCAGTTATCGCCCTGTAGTGAATCAACCCCTATATGTGTTTCGTATGTTACAACCCCTGTTACAACAAAGGTACAACAAAACACTCCCACTGCATGTTTGAATGTTTACATTACTTTTCATAGCATAAAGAATTACTATGTGAAATCTGTGTAATTGCACAGGTTAAAGCGGAACCGAGATGAAAAACTAACTATAACAAGTAACTTGTCTATATATCTTATCTAAAGTTTAGTTTACACAGCAAATCTATCTGCAAACAGCTTCAACATTTTATGACTATTTATTCCTGTAATACAATGAGGGCAGCCATGTTCTGTTTGTCACACTGTCACAGGCTGAGGGCTGGAGATGCTATCAGCTTGCCTGTGTGTAAATTCAGTCCCCTCTCCTTCTCCCCTCTGCCTCTGAAATATCTGGCTAGTAGCCTCCTCCTCCTCGTGCCCAGACTGAGCTCCCATAAGCCCTTGTTACAGTACCAAGGCACAAAAGGAGCTGTGGGCGAGGCTTGTTTAGTTTATAGGGAATTAGAGTATTAAAACAAAACAAAAAAAGGCTTGAGGAATGCCCTATAAACTATATGAAAGGAACACAATTATGCAATGAGTAAAAGTTGATCTCGGATCCACTTTAACCAGAAATGCACTGGAGAAATTGGGTCTTTATAAAGTGGTCTAGTACAACACAGAGGTTATTATTATTATTTTTTATTTGTATAGCACTAACATCTTCTGTAGCACTGTACATACGCTTCATTTCAAAACTCTGTACAAATAGGACATCCAGCAATACAAATACATACATACTGTAGTTGATATGTGGCTTGAGACATCATTGCTACTGGTACATGTTCATATGATAAACTACATCAGAATAAGAAACACTAAAATGAGGTCCTGACTCCTTGCCCTTGCAAGCTTACTATCTAGGTGTTAACCCGTTGATAGAATTGTATGGGCGATGCGTTCACATGCAGCAGCACAACGGAAAGCAATGTGCATTGTGTGAACTCACCCTGAGGGCCCGTTCACACTTACAATCGCAGAACGCCGGCAATTACCGCCGGCGTTTTGCGGGAGTGATTTTCCCGCGATTAGCGTGGAAAAATCACTGGACACTGCGGCGGTTTTGGAGCAATCGCGATTAGCGTGCTTTGCACGCTAATCACGATCGCTAATCGCAGAACGCTCATCGCCGGCAAACCGCTGCATGCAGCGCGGTTGCGGTTATCGCTAACCGCAACCGTGGCAGTGAGAACACTGCCACTTGCTACATTGTGTAGCGGTTTTTGCTAAACCGCTAGCGGTTTGCCGTGAGCGGGAATCGCGCGATTCCCGCTCAGGTGAGAACAGGCCCTAAAGCATCAATACCACTCAATCTCTGTGTAGTAAACTACACCACTTAATCTCTGTGTAGTTTAATGAAATAGGTCCAAAGTGTGCCACAATGTAGCTGGCACATATTACATGAAAGGAAAAACGCACTAAAGTACAAATGTGATAATGCCTGCTGGAGTGTATTTTTTGGGGGTTTTTAATAACTTTCATATTTTTTTTAAAGTAAAATTACATTTTAACCATGAAAGCAATCTCCCACCACCTTGCCTATCCCACTCTCTTAATAAAATAAAATGAAAACACTAATTCCCCCATAATACAAAACTGGCTGCTCCTGGTGGTACTATTTCAAATGTTCACAAAAACACACACACGCCCATTGGCCATGTGACCTCAGCTAAATGGGTCAATGATGATGAAATTCCCTTTCATCTCCAAGCCTATGTTCACGTGATTGACTGGAAAAAAAAACTAATTTGAAGGGTACAGACAGTTTGATGATGTTTAATTTAAAGGGACATTTTATTAGTGGAATTAAGATTCTTAAAAATAGTGGAATTAATATTCTTTAAAGCTGACCTTCAGAGAAACAACACACAAGTACTTAAAATATATATTTATGATTTACCTGTCATTTGCTATTCTGTACTCCTTCCTTATAGCTCAAGGGGCAATGTCAGCATAAAGCTTATATATTTTTATCATGTTTTTTGGGGGGTGATTTAAAATTGGAACTAAAGAGACAATTAAAAAAACATAGTGGTAGGCTAACTTGTATCCCACCAAACTGGCCCTTTTTACAACTATAAAAAGGACATCAGATTGTGAGCTCCTTTGAGGATAAAAAGTGTACATGTTCTTCTCCCTGAGTTCTAGTGTCCACGGAAGCTAATATAAATGAACATCTGGGTATTCATATCGGCAGTATACTAAAACAAGCAGAAAATAGGTTTAAAATCTTAATGGCATTAATTGGTGGTATTTATACTTGCCTGAAATTAAACTTAAAGTTTGATTATGGATTTAAAGAAATAAGTCGAAGTAAAATATACATCATTTAAAAAATTGAAGACAAATTATACTGGACACTTAGCAAGCTATACATATTATAGAAAATAACTTGTTTTGCAGCAAAAGTAAATTTTACTTGTCATACAGCTTATTACACAGATAGGCCAACTGGGACTATAAAAGACCAGTAATCATCGAAATAATTTATGATTGTTATTGCCCCTTTATAGTCCCCAGTGGCTTGTCTTTGTAATATAGTAGTAACAGATAACATATTGGAAACATAGAGTGTTTAAATGAAATTGTCTAATTATTATTTAAACAACTAGATACAGCAATAATTTGGCAAGTAGCAAATTATAGAAGCAAATGAATTTAATATTAGGAATTTTAAAGCACAGGTCCTATTGCCTGGCAAACAGCTCAGATAAAGGACCTGCAGTACAGCTTCCCTAAGTACCTGGACCTCGAAGAGCCCAGGTCAAATGCTTGAAATTATTAATATGTACTGCTGCTTTTATGAGAGCTGAATTACTAGAATTTCATTTGACTGTATGTATAATGTTAACACGGCAATATTACCTGGAATGCCATTCGGAGCTCTTACTGTGAGGCTTGTTTCATGTGAACTACCAATTTTGCACAAAATATATTCCTAGTGGCGATGGTCCTGTGTAACTAATTCTTCTTTCAATTTTGTTTTATGAAGTGGGAAAGGAGGCTGAGCAGACTACACCCTGGGGCCTCATGTACATGCTGAAAAGGTCTGCCTAAAGCACTACATAAGTTCTAAGTGAGAAGTGCAGCCTCAATAGCCAGCAGGCACATAAAAATACGAGCAAACGTGTGCCCGTTCACTGAGTACTGCACATCTACAAAGGTGAAAAAAAACCTATGTGTGTAAAAAGTGTTAAAATACAGTATTTACATGTTAGCTGATTTTTTTTAAATAGAGAATACATTCATAAATGCTGTGTGGTATCTATGAGGGAGCAAAAAAGAAAATAATTGGATTAATAAAAACATAAAATCACATCAGCGGATGTGTATTTGAAATTAAAAATTAAATAAAAATAGAGAATATTACCGTAATAAATTCTGAAAGCAGAACACATTACAATCTTTGAGGAAAATGCTGTGCATCAACCTTAAAGGACCACTTTCATGAAACATTGTAAAGCTAAAAAATACAAGAAAACACATCAATAAAAAGTACATTTCACCCAGAGTAAAATGAGCTATAAATTACTTTCCCCCTATGTTGCTGTCACTTACAGTAGTAGAAATCTGACAAAACTGAAAGGTTTTGGATTAGCCCATCTCCACTTGGGAGATTTCAGGGTTTTCTTTATTTTTGAAAGCACTTAATTAAGGGCAGTTGCTCAGTCCAACTGCCAGAATAGTGTGCAATAGGTAGAGGAGGTGGCTTGCATCTTTGTATAGATCCTTTCCAGAGAGTGCTTTTGCATAGAATAAATTAAGAACTGAGACTCCCCCATGAAGAGATTGGGCTTGATTCACTAAGACAAATAGCACACCTTGTCAAAGTTAACACGCCTTATCATAGTAGCATAGCGAGCTCTACAAACGTATGCCTGCTAATTGGCAATGGCACTCATCCTGCCCTGAGCCCCTGCGGGTTCGTAGCGCTCCCTATGCTACTCTGATAAGGCATGTTAACTTGATAAGGCGTGCTATTTGTCTTAGTGAATCAAGTCCATGGACTAGTAAAAAACCTGTCGGTTCCATCAGATTTCTACAAACTACTGTAAGTGACAGCAAAACAGGAGAAAAGTAATTTATAGCTAATTTTACTCTGGAAAAAAACATACTTCTTATTTGTTTGTATTTACATGTATGTTAAATGTTACAAATTTTCATAATAGTGGTCCTTTAATTTGTGCTGGTTGTACCCTTCCTGAAAGGACTCTTATTCAATTCATTTTTTCTCCCAAATTTTCCCCTAGGTGATATTTTCAGCATCTTGGGCCGTATGCAATTCTCTTTTTCTCCTTCGTTTTCCCCTAGGTGATATTTTCAAAATCCCACCTAATAATACACAAGTGTCCCTGCGTCCTGTCCCTGTGTCAGTGCTTTTGCGCTACTGCGCATGTCCTGCACTGACAGCTGTTGGGACAGGAGGCAGGACAGGCCTGGCCAGATGGCTGAGTAGGCGGGCGTGTCCGCGTCATCGGAGGTCGGGTGCGCGCGGTGGGCGGATGCGCGCGTGGCGGTGACAGACCTAGAGACCTTTTTTAAACTGGCTTAGGTCACTAGTTGCCAATAAAATGCTTTTCTAAACCACCAGAAAGCAAGAAAATACTCAAAATAATTTTTATAGTACTTTCTCACCTAATTTTTGTTACTTTTTCAGTTGCAAAGTGTTAAACAGTTATTTTAAATAGAAGATGAAAAAATATCTCCTAGGAGAAAACTTAGGAGAAAAAGGAAGTTGAATAAGGCCCATATGTGCATTGTGACACACAGAGCTGCCATTGTGGACTCCCAGCCTGTGCAACTATATGGGCATGTTCACCTCTCCGGGTTGTAATTGATCACATTTTCATAGTGTGTTTCTCAATAACGTGTGAAAATAAGAAGGTTACACAGCAAATGCTCATGCTATGAATGTAATGTGCAGGTTTTTATGTAAACCATCGTATAATGCATGCATAATGTCATACACACACTGTGACAAAGCAACAAAAAACAACAAACCCCCCCCAAAACTCTGAGGGCCCATTCACACTAGAAGCGCTTTTCTAAGCGTTTTGCGATTGATAAGAGTTTTTTTTTTAATCGCTCCCATTCAATTTCATTAAAATCACTCGCTGCGATTTTTGCGCATGCAAACGTGAAATCGCAGCGTTTTTTACCGCGATTTTAATGAAAGTGAATGGGAGCGATATTAAAATATGATAATCATCGTAAAAAACGCTCAGAAAAGCGCTTCTGGTGTGAATGGGCCCTAAATGTCTAATTTGATCTACCAGGCAGGTAATCCATTAGTGAATTGGTGCATATTGAGCTTTACCTGGAAGTTGAAACCTCTCACCTTTGAGTCCCGGCTCCATCTTTCTTCCCTATAAAGCCGCAACTCAACACTTAAAAAGTATTGATTTTATTGTGAACTGGTGTAAGGATGAAACATTTTTTATTTACAAATACTTTGTCACATATACGTATAAAATATTAATCTCAGGGGAACCTGTATTTTAATATCTCTATTTTCACACTTTTTTTTATTACTTAAAGGGAACCCAATGTGAGAGACATATGGAGGCTGGCATATTTATTTCCTTTTAAATAATGCACATTGCCTGGCTGTCCTGCTGATAATCTGCCTCTAATACTTTAAAGGGAAGGTTCAGGGAGGGTGGGTAAAAAATAAAAATAAAATTCCACTTACCTGGGGCTTCCTCCAGCCCGTGGCAGGCAGGAGGTGCCCTCGCCGCCGCTTAGCAGGCTCCCGGTGGTCTCCGGTGGCGCGCCCGACCTGGCCAGGCCGGCTGCCAGGTCGGGCTCTTCTGCGCTCCAAGGCCCGGAACTTCTGCGTCCCACGCCGGCGCTCTGACGTCATCGGACGTCCTCCGGGCTCTACTGCGCATGCGCAGAACTACTGCGCATGCGCAGTAGAGCCCGGAGGACGTCCGATGACGTCAGAGCGCCGGCGTGGGACGCAGAAGTTCCGGGCCTTGGAGCGCAGAAGAGCCCGACCTGGCAGCCGGCCTGGCCAGGTCGGGCGCGCAACCGGAGACCACCGGGAGCCTGCGGAGCGGCGGCGAGGGCACCTCCTGCCTGCCACGGGCTGGAGGAAGCCCCAGGTAAGTGGAATTTTATTTTTATTTTTTGCCCACCCTCCCTGAACCTTTCCTTTAAGCCATAGACCCTGAACAAGCATGCAGCAGATCAGATGTTCCTGGCAAAAAGCTGACAAGATTAGCTGCATGTTTGTTTCAGGTGTATAATTTAGACACTACTGATGAGAAATATCAGCAGGACCGCCAGGCTAATGGGATTATTTGAAAGGGAATAAATACACGGGCAGCACGGTGGCGTTATGGTTAGCGTTCTCACCTTGCAGCGCTGGATCCCTGGTTTGAATCCCAGCCAGGTGAACATCTGCAAGGAGTTTGTATGTTCTCCCCATGTCTGTGTGGGTTTCCTCTGGGCACGTCGGTTTCCTCCCACATCCCAAAAACATACAGATACGTTAATTGGCTTTCCCCTAAATTGGCCCTAGACTATGATACATACACTACACAGACATATGACTATGGGAGGGATTAGATTGTGAGCCCCTCTGAGGGACAGTTAGTGACAAGACAATATACACTGTACAGCACTTCGTAATATGTTGGCGCAATATAAATACTTAAATAAATATGGCAGCCTCCGTATGTCACTCATTTTGGGTTCCCTTTAAGTGTGTGACTGAGTACATACTGAAGTACTGTGCAGTGATTATTATTATTTATATAGTGCTGACATATTATGCAGTGCTGTACAGAGTATGGATTGTCTTTCCACTAGGCTCACAATCTAATCCCTACCATAGTCATATGTCTATGTATGTATTGTGTAGTGTAAGTATCATAGTCTAGGGCCAATTTAGGGGGAAGCCAATTAACTTATCTGTATGTTTTTGGGATGTGGGAGGAAAACGGAGTGTCCAGAGGAAACCCATGCAGACAGGAGGATAACATAGAAACAACGTTCAGATTTTGACCTGGCTGGGATTCAAACCGGGGACCCAGCGCTGCACGGCTAGAGCCCTAACCACTACACCACTACACCACCGTGCTGCCCAGTGATAACTGAAGTATTCCCATCTGTCTCTGGTCTCTGAAGAGCTGACACTCTGGTGCAGCTCATAAACAACAAAATAAAAACGAAAAACAAAATTATAATATTTAAGGTTCTCTGTGACACACTGTTGGAAAAGAGTCAACATTGTATAAATTAGTAAATAGATTAATATCATTGCTATAACTGCTAATAATGCTGTAATGTAGCTACAACTAGCCTGGCATGCAATGACATTATGAATATATGTTCTACCACCATTTTGCTCAGGGAGATATAACCTGAGTTTTGCTTAATTCAGTAAGCAGTGGCATAGCTAATTAGCTATTGAGCATCAGTGCGAGTTTCACATTGGGCCCCCCCAAGCACTCTATACATAAATTATATGATGCACCAAAACCTGACAAGGAAAACTACAGTGGCAGAGTTGCAAGAAGGGGATGGGGAACAGTTGGTTAATGATTACTACTATTCAAAGCTTCTATACAAGTGATTATTACCAGCACAGCACCAATAAGGAGCTAATACTGTGGTTGAGCACCCTAGCTGTGGCCCAAGCCAGAGTTCGCAACATCTGCAACCCCTATTGCTACACCACTGCCAGTAAGTTTCTCTCTATTAAATCAAACATCTTATTTATAAACTGTTAAAGGAATTCCTTTTACATTCATGGTTTTATATGTACTAGTCGGCAGAACTTGCACACACTTAAACGATTGGCTTCTTGTCCTTCCTTGCTTTAGGCTGCTTACACACTAAGACGTTACAGGCGCACGTTAGTGCAGCCTGTAACGCTCCCCAACGCACAGCAATGTAACACAAGTGGGCTGTTCACACAGCCCACGTTGCGTTACATGTAACGCTGCACGTTCTTAAGGAAGTGCAGCATGCTATGGCGTTAGAGCGGCTTAAGCCGTGTTAGACTGTCTGCACATGCGCAGTCATGTTGGGGAGGAGCGGAGAGCGGCCAGGCACATGGCTAATTAATATTCACTGCACGTTGTGACGTGCAGTGTTTACTTCCGGGAGCGGCCGCTCTGTGCGGTGATTGGCCGGCGGGACCACGTGATGCCGCATGCGCACAAGAGTACGTATCACGGCATCATGGACGCCAGAGTGAGCTGCACAACGCGGCTCACTCTGACGTCCACAACGAAGAGCACGAGGCATCGCGTTAGGTGCACGTTATGCGACCTTAACATGGCACCTAACGCAACGTCTTAGCGTGCAAGTAGCCTAAAAGATGAACTCCAGTGAAAAAAATGTAATAAAAAAGTGCTTCATTTTCACAATAATTAAGTATAAATGATTTAGTCAGTGTCTGCCCAATGTAAAATATTTTAAATCCCTGATTTATATTCTGACATTTATCACATGGTGGCATTTTTACTGCTGGCAAGTGATGTAGCTGCTGCTTGCTGTTTTGGCAGTTGGAAACAGCTGTAAACAGCTATTTCCCACAACACAACAGGGTTCACAGACAGGAAACTGCCAAGAGTACATACTCAGAATTTCTTTGTGGGAGGGGTTTCACCACAATATCAGCCATACAGCGCCCCCTGATGGTCTATTTGTGAAAAAGGAATAGATTTCTTATGTAAAAGGGGTATCAGCTACTGATTGGGATAAAGTTCAATTCTTGGTCGGAGTTTCTCTTTAACTCCCCTCCTACAGATTTTTTTTTTTTTTTTAATGAAAAGTTGTATTTAACTATGAACTTCTACCTGTCTTTAAAGGACTCCTTTCCAGTTCACTTACGTGCCCCATTTACAGGAAAGTGCTACTTCCTCTTCCAGGTCACCTCTAGTGTCCCTCAGATGCATTGACTGACCGGCCTTTTATACTGGATGGAAAGTGGGGATTCCTTCTGTAGCGGCAGGGAATTAGCAACTGTTGTGTCATACAATGCCACATATTGGCAAGAAATGCAGAGCCATGGAGAGCTGCACCTTACCTGAGCACTTATTACCTGCCTGAGAATTACACTGGCCCCTCAAGCATGAATATTCCTGGTAACGAATCAGTTAAGCATTTTTTTGACTAAAATATAAATCTCACAGCAGAATAAACACATTTGTATCTGTGCCAGTTAAGCGATCCTAGAGAGAGATCATAGCTGGCTTCACTGTTCCCTCTGGTGGGATGTTGTGGAATATATTTTTACATTATGAAATAAGTGAGTCTTTAGAATTGGATACATAAATATTTAAATACACATGTAGGAAGGCATGTGCAACATAGAAGCTTCAAACGCACTGTACTTCAAATGTTGTAATTATACAGTAACATAACCAGCAAATCAAATGATATAACGCCAGCAAACAGAGCAGATTCTATACTTTTTGCCAGCTGAAGCAATACATTGTGAGGACACATGCCCCCTTTCCAGGATCTCAGCAGATTACAGATGGATCCCAAGCCACACGTGAAGTCCTGTTTCCTCTCCGACTACAGCGTTTCCACATGTGACCCGGCAGCATGTAACAGGTCACATGAGGCACTGCTGTAGCCATGGATACAGGACGCTGGCCAGGCGGATGGAAATCCCATCCCTGGAACGCTGAGAGTAGGTGAGTGAGCTCCGCCCATCTAGGGAGGGGGAGTGCGAGGAGGGGAGACGCCTCTTTGTTGTTACCCTGAAGCACTTGATTCACTTTCCTTCATGGAAGAACTGTCCCAGCTTGAAAAGCACATTGATTGCCCCCTCAGAGTTGTGCCATAAAAATGTCTGCATTGATTATTTCATTGCTGCAGACACTGACTTCTAGCAAAGCACATTGATTGCCACGCAGAGTTATGCAAGACTTAAAGGAAACCTTAGATGGGGAGATATGAAAAAAAAGATACATACCTGGGGCTTCCTCCATGCCCACTTCAGGCTGATCACTCCATTGCCATCCTCCTGCGCCATCTTAATCCTCAGCTATTTGACCTGTAAAGTCCTTCAGTCTGAAGCATACTGCGCATGTGCGGCCCGGCCACAAGCGGTTTCCATCGTGCTCCAATCACCAGGAGCGTTCTGCGCCTGTACAGTACTACTGCGCAGGTGCATAATGCTCCCAGTGACAGGAGGGCAATAGGTGGAGAGCCCAGCTGGACTGCGCATGCTCTGACTGAAGGACTTATGGGCTGAATAGCAGAGAATCCAGGCAGCTCAGGGGGATGGTGAGGGGGCGATCAGCTTAAAGGGGGCTGGTGGAAGCCTCAGGTATGTATAATTTTTTTTATATCCGCCACTCAGGTACACTATAAACGTGAGAAATAGACCCAGGGGCAGGTGTGGCATTGTTTGAGAACTTGTGCTGCGTTGGGAGATCTGCCGGGGCATAGTCCATGATGCACTGTGCGTTAGCACAGAGGAATATGTAACGCAACACATTTGAGTCCAGCCTGTAAGGAAAGAGCTCAAACACCAGCAGCTGTGCAACTGCTGCATTACTAAGCTTTGCTTCGGTGCCATCTGGGGGACATTTCCTCGCGTATGTATTTGTACGCTGCTGGTGAGCTGGGTGCAGGGGTAAGCCAAACGACAGCTCTCCCAGCTGGCGCCCAAATCCCAGATAGCGTTAAATACTCTGAGTTGTAGCAACTTGGAAGGAGGTGTAATTTGCGGTCTGGCGATCGCCGGCACCCCGACTTACCCTTACACACCCTGCGCAGTATAACATTGCTGCTATGGCAGCACCTGCTTCCTATTTCCTCTTGCACTACAGCATCTAGAAAACTTGTTATACATTAGTACCCCTATACCCATTTCACTTGGGGGAAGGCACATGGGAACCCCCAGATTCCACCGTAACCCCTTCCTTTCTGGGCCCCCACTTTCTCGTGGGCACCGGAGATGGGATAAAGCCCCTTGTCCAAATGGAGAACAGACACTTTCTTCAAAAGCCCCACCAAATCATGGACCATGCGGGCTGGTATAGGTCAGGGTGTGGAGCCCCACACGGTCTGGGCTCTGAATTCTGGCTATACCAGCCTGCTTGGGTGACAAAGGGTTAAATAAGCTTGGAAAAAGGGACCTCACACAGCCTGTTTTCTTAAAATGTGTAAAATATTAAGTATAAAGAACTCAGAACTTGTTATATATTACATTGTACCACAGCAAAATGTAATTTTACCAACTTTCCTTCAAATTTTTTAATAGATTTTCTCAAAAACTACAATGTCTTTTTAATTTTTTTTTTTACTTTTTCCCCACCATTCTCTCTAACCATTCCAGGTTGTGTGAATGTTTTTCGTAAATTAGTTTACGACTGCCACATTTGTAATTTTGCATAACATGGAAAACTCACGAATGAATTATGCATAATCAATTTAACTTTGTAATCGTAATTACATGTAATGGTAATTGGGAAATTCAAGAGCTCAAATGCCACCAGCATTTAATGCAAAAAAAAAAATAGTATGCAACTGCCACATTTGTAATTTTGCGTAACACGCAAAATGATGAAGTCAAATCAATTGAATTTCAAAATTATAATTACGTGTCATCGTAATTGTTAGATTTTACACAAAAAAATAGCATAAGCAAAATTAGCGCATTACGATTGATTGATCTTATGGTGACTATCAATCACTGTGTAGATAACCAATGTTTTTATGTGAACACTGCTACATTAGAACTGGTATATCCCTTATTACCAGCTTTTTTTTCATTTTGTTGTAGGAGAAAATTCATAGAATACACTAAGGCCCCATTTTCCACTTAACGTGAATTGCTACGAACTACCGGCCCCCTGCAGCTGTCATGTGCCCGCGCCGTCCTCTACGACCCTCCGTTCCCCACTGCTGGTCACCATGTTATTATTCGAATAACTAGACGAATGCAACTGTGCCTGCGCGGCCGCGCGCGTCCTATCTCCTGCTTGCGTCTCCGGGAGCTTACTGCGCCGGTGCAGTACGAGAAAACTTCTACTGCGCCTGCGCAGGAAGCTCCCGGAGACGTAGGAGGAGTCAGAGGATCAATGGTACAAGGGTCTGTCATGGATGACCCCTAATAATGTCCTCTGTAGAATGGAGTGTAGTAGTGGCATTTAGCATTTTTAAATGTAGGTTTACTTTAATGTAGCAGCACGGTGGCGTAGTGGTTAGCGCTCTCGCCTTGCAACGCTGGGTCTCTGGCTTGAATCCCAGCCAGGTCAACATCTGCAAGGAGTTTGTATGTTCTCCCCGTGTCTGCATGGGTTTTGTCTGGGCACTCCGGTTTCCTCCCGCATCCCAAAAACATAATTGGCCCTAAACTCTGATACCTACACTACACGATACAAACATAGAGACTACGGTAGGGACTAGATTGTGAGCCCTTCTGAGGGACAGTTAGTGACAAGACAATGAATATATACTCTGTACAGCGCTGTGTAGTATGTCAGCGCTATATAAATACTTAAAATAAATAAATAAATCCCTGGCATACCTGAAAAAAGGGACCTGGAAAAAAGGGGATTGGCGTCTAATAGAATGTCGCTACTACTGAATTCCGATATATTTTACTATGGCTAAACCTAACCCTAAGACCACCCCCCCTGAAGGTGACTAACCCTAAGACCCCTCCCCCCCTGGTGGTGCCTAACCCCAAGACCCCCCCTGTGATGCCTAACCCTAAGACCCTCCCTGGTGGTGCCTAACCCTACCCCCCACCCCATGGAGCCTAAACCTCCCCTAATCCTTTATTGCCCCCTGTACTGCAAAGTAGGTAAATGTGGCAAAAGTAGTTACATTTTGGCTCCGGGAGGCTGCCCTTTACTAAATATTGACGCCCGATAGAATCCCAGCACCTGAATGTACCTAGTTTTAATCACTAAGGCTATGTTTCCACTGTAGTTTTAATTTTTCGCCTCCAAAAATTCTTGCACGAGTTATCTGCTACCTGAAAAAATTGCATGTAAATTTCTGCACATTTTAATGAAAATTTTCAGACGTGAATTTTCGCACTAGTCAGATTTACATAATCTGTCTAGTAACTGCTTAGTCATGCTGACAATTTCCTGTGTCCACGCTGGGTAGAAAGTTTATAAAATAAAGCTGATTCGAGCAAATAACACAAAAATGTTTGCGTTGCTACCCAATGCCATTTTAAACCATTATGCGCGAATCGTGGATGACACACACAAAATATCCAATAAATTGAAGCAGGATCTAAGATTTTTTTTCACATATGGTCGCTTACGAAAATTTGTATTAAATGGAAACTGCCCCATTCACTACCATGTGTTGCTAAACTAATGTGAATCCTCTATGCTAAAAATCTATTGCAAAATGCACAAGTAGAAACGTACTAATTGGGCGCCTCTAGGAGCCGAAATTTACCTTGTTTATCGTGGCCATTATAAAAGCCGTGATTTGCGGCAAAGAAGGTAAATTTCGGTGCCCGGTGGCACCCAATAGCTCAAGCAATCATTTCTGATCGATTAATCGTCCAAAGAATAGTATTGATAATGGCAACCTTATTATATATATTTTTAGATCACAGCAAAATCAACCTTATACACAATCTAAAGGTGTTCATACATCTAGCAGTGGGCGGGTTCGACCAATAGACAGATCTGTCTTATCGAATCTGCATGCCGATCTCCCCACATCCGCTGTCTCCCCCTAATGTAAATGTCCCCCCCTACCCGTGCATTAAAATAATTTACCTTTCATGGTGCCCATCCACTTTCTACATTGCTGGCCCATGTGGCTATCAGAATATAGCACTAGGGGCACGTGTGTGACATCACAAAGGTGCCACGTGCTTTATGCTAGATAGATGGGCATTGCGGTGGGCGACAGCGGACAGGTAAAATATAAATTCATGGGCAGACAGGAACATTCACATTTGAAGGGACATAGCCTGGAGTTCTGCTACATTTGTCTCTCATCCCGATATCGCTCGCTGTTACCGCCACGCACCTGATCGACCACTTGGTCGATGGCACAGGATTTCACCGCATGTCCGATTAATACGTTCAACCAATTTTGTGCCGAAATTGGTTAAATTGCCGATCGGCATGCTTATGGCAGCATATTTTGCAACCTATCAGAATTTGTATCAAATGGGAGAAGGTTATTGTTAAGGTGCCTATACATCAGATGATGTATGGGCAGATCGACCAAGAGAAAGATTGGAGAGAGATCTGTCACCTGCCCATACACCGCAGGACGAATCCGGATCAATGTCAGCATGAAATCTCTCGGGAATCAGTCTTGTGACGCCACATCCGCTTAGTTCCCCAACCCCCCCCAGTATAATTTACCTGTCAGTGTCTGTGGCTGGCTCTGTCCTCATGCATCTGTCCCACATGGTTGCTTGTCTAATGTGGGTGTGTGTGACGTCACACACGCTCACATTATGCAGGCAACCACATGGGCCGCGACTGTAGATAGATCCAGTGGCGTTCACCGATAGGTAAAGTATACATGCACAGGGCACATTTTACACTGGGGGGGACAGTGCCGGGGTTTCTGTAACATTCGTCACTCTTCCCGATATCGCATGTCGTTACCGCGGCATACCCAATCGAGCATGTTGGACCCACATCTTGCAGCATGTCCCACCAATACATGCAACCAATTTTAGCCCCAAATTAGTTGCATCATCGATCAGGCATGCTCTTGGAGGCACCGATTTTCATCTGGTCCGATTATAATCAAATGATCTGTCTCTTGTTCGATCTCCCGCCAAGTTGATTGATGTATGGCTACCTTGAGGACTGGTGCACACATGGCAAAAAACGCATGCGGAGCAGGAAACACTGCACGTTATGCAGCAATGTTAGTCTATGGGATGCAGAAGGACCAGCGTTCCACCTGCGATTTACAGTGAGTTTTCTGCAGACGCTTGCAGTGTTGCATAATATGCAGGCTGGCTGCCAAAACGCACATAATGAAAGTAAATGGCACATAATGAAAATAAATGGTAACGTTTTTCATGCGTTTTCTGCTGCGTTTTTATTTAAAAAGTAAAGATCTCAGATGTGTTTCCGCTTCCTGTTGTCCACCTAATGATTTGCATATATTTAAATGTAAAAACGCACAGAAAATGCATATGCATTATCGAACTGCCAACGCGTACAATCGCACGCAAAACGCATCTACGTAAAAAAAAAATACAAAGCACGAACGCACCAAAAACGCGATAACGCAGGATTTTAATGCTATGCGTGCACCTAGCCTCAAGATTTAATAATAATTATCAAATCGGATGGTAGATCTGGAGCCAAATCGTTGAATGTATGACCACCTTAACCAATTTTCTTTCCAACCAAAGTGAAAATCCAGTTAGCTGAGTTTGTCACCATCTATCTATCTATCTATCTATCTATCTATCTATCTATCTATCTATCTATCTATCTATCTATCTATCTATCTATCTATCTATCTCACAGCCACTGCCTTTTACAAGAGAATTCTCGTCTAAAGTGGCGCCGGGGATACTTCTTTTGCTCTGTTGGGAGAGTCTATCTTCCAGTAAGTACAGAATCTTGCAGCAGATTTGCTCGCATAACAAAGGGATGGCAACACGCCTGTGTGCGGAGCGTTCAATATTCGGGAACACACCCCTATGCCTCTGTGCACCCGTCTATGCTGCTGGTAGCTCTGGCAGGCTTTAGTGTGCGGCGCCCCCCTCCCTGGAGCAGTGGTAGCTTCCGACACACACTAGTGACAGGCTGGGAAACATGGCGTCTGGTTGCTTAGCACTGCTCCTGTAAATCCGGTGTCATCATAATCCCAGAGCCGAGGGCAGCCTGTGTGTCTCCTGAGCGCTCCAGGCCGACATGTCTGACTCTGAGGAGGAGAGCCAGGACCGCCAGCTGAAGATTGTCATCCTGGGAGATGGAGCCTGCGGGAAGGTCAGTGCAGTGACTGCTGCTGGGAGTCTATTGCCTGCCTAGCCTGGCCAGTGCTCCCCATTATACCAGGATCAGCTCATACCTGCCTGCCCCAGTGCCCTCCCCCCCCCCCCCCCTTATACCCAGAGTCAGGGAGCTACCTGCCTGCCCCAGTGCCCCCCATTATACCAGGAGCAGCTCATACCTGCCTGCCCCAGTGCCCTCCCCCCTTATACCCAGAGTCAGGGAGCTACCTGCCTGCCCCAGTGCCCTCCCCCCTTATACCCAGAGCCAGGGAGCTACCTGCCAGCCCCAGTGCCCCCCATTATACCAGGAGCAGCTCATACCTGCCTGTCCCAGTGCCTCCCCCCCCCCTTTATACCCAGAGCCAGGGAGCTACCTGCCAGCCCCAGTGCCCCCCCATTATACCAGGAGCAGCTCATACCTGCCTGTCCCAGTGCCCCCCCCCCCTTATACCCAGAGCCAGGGAGCTACCTGCCAGCCCCAGTGCCCCCCATTATACCAGGAGCAGCTCATACCTGCCTGTCCCAGTGCCCCCCCCCCCCTTATACCCAGAGCCAGGGAGCTACCTGCCAGCCCCAGTGCCCCCCATTATACCAGGAGCAGCTCATACCTGCCTGTCCCAGTGCCCCCCCCCCTTATACCCAGAGCCAGGGAGCTACCTGCCTGCCCCAGTGCCCTCCATTATACCTAGAGCCAGGGAGCTACCTGTCTGCCCCAGTGCCCTCCATTATACCTAGAGCCAGGGAGCTACCTGCCTGCCCCAGTGCCCTCCATTATACCCAGAGAACTTCATACCTGCCTGCCATGCCCCCCCCCCTTAGACCCAGAGCAACTCATACATACCAGCCCCAGTGCCCACCATTATACCAGGAACATCTCATTCCTGGCTGCCCCAGTGCCCCCCCCCCCCCTTATACCCAGAGCCAGGGAGCTACCTGCCTGCCCCAGTGCCTTACATTACACCAGGAGCAGCTCATACCTGCCTGGCCCAGTGCCCTCCATTATACCAGGAGCAGCTGATACCTGCCTGTCTCAGTGCCCTCCATTATACCAGGAGCAGCTCATACCTGCCTGTCCCAGTGCCCTCCATTATACCAGGAGCAGTTCATACCTGCCTGTCCCAGTGCCCTCCATTATACCAGGAGCAGCTCATACCTGCCTGCCACAGTGCCCTCCATTATACCAGGAGCAGTTCATACCTGCCTGTCCCAGTGCCCTCCATTATACCAGGAGCAGCTCATACCTGCCTGTCCCAGTGCCCTCCATTATACCAGGAGCAGTTCATACCTGCCTGTCCCAGTGCCCTCCATTATACCAGGAGCAGCTGATACCTGCCTGTCCCAGTGCCCTCCATTTTACCAGGAGCAGTTCATACCTGCCTGTCCCAGTGCCCTCCATTTTACCAGGAGCAGTTCATACCTGCCTGTCCCAGTGCCCTCCATTATACCAGGAGCAGCTCATACCTGCCTATCCCAGTGCACTCCATTATACCAGGAGCAGCTCATACCTGCCTGCCACAGTGCCCTCCATTATACCAGGAGCAGTTCATACCTGCCTGTCCCAGTGCCCTCCATTATACCAGGAGCAGCTCATACCTGCCTGTCCCAGTGCCCTCCATTATACCAGGAGCAGTTCATACCTGCCTGTCCCAGTGCCCTCCATTATACCAGGAGCAGCTCATACCTGCCTGTCCCAGTGCCCTCCATTATACCAGGAGCAGCTCATACCTGCCTGCCACAGTGCCCTCCATTATACCAGGAGCAGCTCATACCTGCCTGTCCCAGTGCCCTCCATTACACCAGGAGCAGCTCATACCTGCCTGCCACAGTGCCCTCCATTATACCCAGAGCCAGGGAACTAGCTGCCTGCCCCAGTGCCCTCCATTATACCCAGAGAACTTCATACCTGCCTGCTTCAGTGCCCCCCCCCCCCTTATACCCTGAGGCAGGGAGTTACCTGCCTGCCCCAGTGCCCACCATTATACCTAGAGCCAGGGGAGCTAGCTGCCTGCCCCAGAGCCCTCCATTATACCCAGAGCAGCTCATACCTGCCTGCCCCAGTGTCCCCTGTTTATACCCAGAGCTAGGGAGCTAGCTGCCTGCCCAGTGCCCCCCATTATACCCAGAGAGCTACCTGTCTGCCCCAGTACCCTCTATTATAGCCAGAGCAAAGGAGCTACCCTGCCCTAATGCCCTCCATTATACCCAGAGCCAGGGGAGCTGCCTGTGCCAGTGCCCTCCACTATACCCAGATCCAGGGGAGCTGCCTGCCAGCCCCAATGCCCTCCATTATACCCAGAGCAGTACCTGCCTGCCCCAGTGCCCCCCATTATAGCCAGAGGAGCTAGCTGCTCCAGTGCTTTCCATTATGCCCAGAGCCTGGGGAGCTACCTGCCTGCCCGGTGCCCTCCATTATACCCAGTGCCAGGGGCGCTAGCTGCCTTCCTCAGTGCCCCATTATACCCAGAGCCAGAGAGCTACCTGCCTACCCCAGTGCCCTCCATTATGCCCAGAGCCTGGGGAGCTACCTGCCTGCCCGGTGCCCTCCATTATACCCAGTGCCAGGGGCGCTAGCTGCCTTCCTCCGTGCCCCATTATACCCAGAGCCAGGGCGCTACCTGCCTGCCCAGTGCCCTCCATTATACCCAGAGCAGTACCTGCCTGCCCCAGTGCCCCCCATTATAGCCAGAGGAGCTAGCTGCCGGCTCCATTGCTTTCCATTATGCCCAGAGCCTGGGGAGCTACCTGCCTGCACCAATGCCCTCCATTATACCCAGAGCCTAGGGAGCTGATACCTGCCTGCCCCAGTGCTCTCCATTATAGCCAGAACCAGGGGAGCTAGCTGCCTAGCTTTGCTCTCTGCCCTCCATTATACCCAGAGCCAGGGAGCTACCTGCCAACTCAGTGCTTTACATTATACCCAGAGCACTACCTGTCTGCCCCAGTGCCCTGCATTATACCCAGAGCACTACCTGTCTGCCCCAGTGCCCTCCCATTATACCCAGAGCACTACCTGCCTGCCCCAGTGCCCTCCACTATACCCAGAGCACTACCTGCCTGCCCCAGTGCCCTCCACTATACCCAGAGCACTACCTGCCTGCCCCAGTGCCCTGCATTATACCCAGAGCACTACCTGCCTGCCCCAGTGCCCTCCATTATACCCAGAGCACTACCTGCCTGCCCCAGTGCCCTCCACTATACCCAGAGCACTACCTGCCTGCCCCAGTGCCCTCCACTATACCCAGAGCACTACCTGCCTGCCCCAGTGCCCTGCATTATACCTAGAGCACTACATGTCTGCCCCAGTGCCCTCCATTATACCCAGAGCACTACCTGCCTGCCCCAGTGCCCTGCATTATACCCAGAGCACTACCTGCCTGCCCCAGTGCCCTGCATTATACCCAGAGCACTACCTGCCTGCCCCAGTGCCCTCCATTATACCCAGAGCACTACCTGCCTGCCCCAGTGCCCTCCACTATACCCAGAGCACTACCTGCCTGCCCCAGTGCCCTCCATTATACCCAGAGCACTACCTGCCTGCCCCAGTGCCCTCCCATTATACCCAGAGCACTACCTGCCTGCCCCAGTGCCCTCCATTATACCCAGAGCACTACCTGCCTGCCCCAGTGCCCTCCACTATACCCAGAGCACTACCTGCCTGCCCCAGTGCCCTCCACTATACCCAGAGCACTACCTGCCTGCCCCAGTGCCCTCCATTATACCCAGAGCACTACCTCCCTGCCCCAGTGCCCTCCACTATATCCAGAGCACTACCTGCCTGCCCCAGTGCCCTGCATTATACCCAGAGCACTACCTGCCTGCCCCAGTGCCCTCCATTATACCCAGAGCACTACCTGCCTGCCCCAGTGCCCTCCACTATACCCAGAGCACTACCTGCCTGCCCCAGTGCCCTGCATTATACCCAGAGCACTACCTGCCTGCCCCAGTGCCCTCCACTATACCCAGAGCACTACCTGCCTGCCCCAGTGCCCTGCATTATACCCAGAGCGCTACCTGCCTGCCCCAGTGCCCTCCATTATACCCAGAGCACTACCTGCCTGCCCCAGTGCCTGCCATTATTATAAAACACTTTTATGTAGTAAATGGCTTCTAAGAACAGGAAAGAGATAAAAAAAAAAATAGTTCATACATTTTAGCCCTGGCATACTTCAATTAATGTGTCATTGAGAAAAGATCATGAAACAGTAGTAAAGGCTTAAAAAGTTGATTTAAATATAAAATAAAACTGTGGGATAACTTTTAAAAGTGTTTTTAGAAGGAAGAGGACAGATACAATTGTTTATCTCAGTTTTTTTTTTTCTGCCTCGGATGTCCTTTGACAAAGTTGTGAATATGTTTATGTACACTTAACGAGTATGTGTGCATATAGAACACACACACACCGGCGTAACAATAGGGGATGCGACCCCTTCCCCCGCGGGGACTTTTGGAGGGCAAGAGGGGTCGCAACAATGCCCTTTTACCGTTCTTGCGTGTCGCACACTATGCGCGCTGCCAAAAATGCGCATTGCAGCGCACAGTATCTGAATGTGCCCTTATATTGTAGTATGTCATTTAGACTTTCACATGTTGCATTTCTTCCTTTGCATTTTGAGGCATTGTTTATTAATATTTTATGGGCAGCACTTTCTCTACATGAGAATAATCAAACCGGCAGTGAGATTGAATGACAATTAGTGTCTGTTGACAGACCGCATTGCTCACTATCTCAGTACAGTGCGTTACCAGAGAGACATGGGAACATTCTGTAGAAGCAACCTCTGCAAAAAATGAATAAGTTTAGATAAATTCTCACTTCTGAAGAAAGAAGTGTATGGATTACAGAATGCTCGGTCTACAGTGATTATAATAGGGGAAGTATAGTTTTGATATGATATATCAGCATGGTGGTGTAGTGGATAGCACTTGCGCTGGGTCCCTGGTAGTGGATAAGCTTGTGAGCTCTTCTGAAGGACAGTTAGTGACAAGACTACATACTCTGTACAGCGCCATGGAAGATGTCAGCGCTATATAAATACAAAATAATAATATACAGGGAGTGCAGAATTATTAGGCAAGTTGTATTTTTGAGGAATAATTTTATTATTGAACAACAACCATGTTCTCAATGAACCCCAAAAACTCATTAATATCAAAGCTGAATATTTTTGAAAGTAGTTTTTAGTTTTTTAGTTTTAGCTATTTTAGGGGGATATCTGTGTGTGCAGGTGACTATTACTGTGCATAATTATTAGGCAACTTAACAAAAAACAAATATATACCCATTTCAATTATTTATTTTTACCAGTGAAACCAATATAACATCTCAACATTCACAAATATACATTTCTGACATTCAAAAACAAATCAGTGACCAATATAGCCACCTTTCTTTGCAAGGACATTTAAAAGCCTGCCATCCATGGATTCTATCAGTGTTTTGATCTGTTCACCATCAACATTGCGTGCAGCAGCAACCACAGCCTCCCAGACACTGTTCAGAGAGGTGTACTGTTTTCCCTCCTTGTAAATCTCACATTTTTGATGGACCACAGGTTCTCAATGGGGTTCAGATCAGGTGATCAAGGAGGCCATGTCATTAGTTTTTCTTCTTTTATACCCTTTCTTGCCAGCCACGCTGTGGAGTACTTGGACGCGTGTGAAGCATTGTCCTGCATGAAAATCATGTTTTTCTTGAAGGATGCAGACTTCTTCCTGTACCACTGCTTGAAGAAGATGTCTTCCAGAAACTGGCAGTAGGACTGGGAGTTGAGCTTAACTCCATCCTCAACCCGAAAAGGCCCCACAAGCTCATCTTTGATGATACCAGCCCAAAACAGTACTCCACCTCCACCTTGCTGGCGTCTGAGTCGGACTGGAGCTCTCTGCCCTTTACCAATCCAGCCACAGGCCCATCCATCTGGCCCATCAAGACTCACTCTCATTTCATCAGTCCATAAAACCTTAGAAAAATCAGTCTTGAGATATTTCTTGGCCCAGTCTTGACGTTTCAGCTTGTGTGTCTTGTTCAGTGGTGGTCGTCTTTCAGCCTTTCTTACCTTGGCCATGTCTCTGAGTATTGCACACCTTGTGCTTTTGGGCACTTCAGTGATGTTGCAGCTCTGAAATATGGCCAAACTGGTGGCAAGTGGCATCTTGGCAGCTGCACGCTTGACTTTTCTCAGTTCATGGGCAGTTATTTTGCGCCTTGGTTTTTCCACACGCTTCTTGCGACCCTGTTGACTATTTTGAATGAAACGCTTGATTGTTCGATGATCACGCTTCAGAAGCTTTGCAATTTTAAGAGTGCTGCATCCCTCTGCAAGATATCTCACTATTTTTGACTTTTCTGAGCCTGTCAAGTCCTTCTCTTGACCCATTTTGCCAAAGGAAAGGAAGTTGCCTAATTATGCACACCTGATATAGGGTGTTGATGTCATTAGACCACATCCCTTCTTATTACAGAGATGCACATCACCTAATATGCTTAATTGGTAATAGGCTTTCGAGCCTATACAGCTTGGAGTAAGACAACATGCATAAAGAGGATGATGTGGTCAAAATACTCATTTGCCCAATAATTCTGCACTTCCTGTATACTCACCAGGTTTAGTTGTAAATATGGGGTTTTGGTGAATATTGTTGTACAAACTACATGCTGGGGCAATAACATTGACAATGACAGGCCGGGATGGCTGACAGGGTAGAGTGTCAGCTTCCTGGCCAGGAACTTTTTTGTTTCCAAAAGCAGATGCCATCTTAATATAGCTTTAACCACTTCACCACTGAGGGGTTTTACCCCCTGAGCACCAGAGCAATTTTCACCTTTCAGCGCTCCTTCCATTCATTCGACTATAACTTTATTATTACTTATCGCAATGAAATGAACTATATCTTGTTTTTTTCGCCACCAATTAGGCTTTCTTTAGGTGGGACATTATACCAAGAATTATTTTTTTCTAAATGTGTTTTAATGGGAAAATAGGAAAAATGTGGGGAAAAAAATAATTATTTTTCAGTTTTCGGCCATTATAGTTTTTAAATAATGCATGCTACTGTAATTAAAACCCATGAAACGTATTTGCCCTTTTGTCCCGGTTATAAAACCATTTAAATTATGTTCCTATCACAATGTTTGGCGCCAATATTTTATTTGGAAATAAAGGTGCATTTTTTTCAGTTTTGCGTCCATCCCTAATTACAAGCCCATAGTTTATAAAGTAACAGTGTTATACCCTCTTGACATAAATATTTAAAAAGTTCAGTCCCTAAGGTAACTATTTATGTATTTTTTTTAATTGTAAATTTTTTAATTTTTTTTTTAATTACAAAAAAAAAAAAAAAATGGTGAGTGTGGGAGGTAATGAGTTAATTTTATGTGTAAAAGTCATTTATTTGTATGTGAAAAATGTGTAGGGTGTAGTTTACTATTTGGCCACAAGATGGCCACAGTAACTTTTTGTTTTAATGCGACCTCCAAGCTTCCTTTCGGAAGCTTGGAGGAAGAATAAGGAGGCTGGACACGTGAGTTTTTTCTCACAATGATCGCGCTGCCCATAGGAGAGCAGCTGATCATTGCGGGGCTTAGATCAACGAACGGGAATGGATTTTCCCGTTCATTGATCTCTGGGCGAGCGGGGCGGCGGCGGTTTTACTAGCGGCGGGCGGCGTGTTTACGAGCGGGAGCGCGGGCAGCGTCGGGAACGCGGAAAGTACGTGTTTCTCCGTCCCTGGTTTTTAAAGGATGGAAAAAGGGGCGGAGAAATACGTACGCGCGGGGGTAAAGTGGTTAAAATTCCTACGCTTTGGCAGTAATTAATTGCCTTTTATGTTACATACTTTCACTCAACAAGATTGTTCTATGCACATTAGAGGAGTCTGTGGATCCGGAGGATTTTTGTACCGACTCCACAGCCCTGTTCCCAAATTCAATGTTGTCCCCTTTGCTGAACTAGCAGAATATACTTATGATGGATGTGCTTAGTTTTTGGCTATTGCAATACAAATATTCATACAATACAAATACTTGTGTCAGTTCCTCCGTATTATCCATTGACCAATTTGGCAGAGTCCTGTTAAAAATCTGTTTTTTCCCCTTGCCAGATCAAAACATAATTGGAAAGTGAAAAGTCTTGGCTATCTTGAGCGCCAAGTCCCAAGTCAGTGGATGCGTGGTTCTTGAATTAGGGGTGTTGAAGGAGGGGTCCCCTGTCTTTGTTAGTCGAGATTAGTAGCACTTTGAGCTTCTCCCATACCCCTTTTGTACCTTATCTGTTGGCCTTATGTCCCCCTGGCTGCCCCCTTCTTGGCCCGCAGTGTAGCGTTAAATACTCCACAGGGGCTTGTCCTTGTAGCCACAGCAGGTATTCCAGGCATAGTATGTCTGCAGAGAACCTGAGACTGGCATCTAAGTGCAGAAGACACCCTTCCATCATACAGACTTTGAAATTGGTGTGGATAAAAGCCAAGGCTCTCAGCTCTGCAACAAGTATTTTAATCTTGCCAGGGAAGTAAACCAATTTTTAACAGGAGGATGCCAACATTGGTTGACAGGATAATACTTAAAGGGAGTCTGCAGTGATTTTAAAAAACAAAAACAAAAAAACAGATACTCCACTAAGGAGAGGAAAGGCTCTGGGTGAAATAGAGCCTTCCCGTTCCTCCCCTGGTCCCTTTGTTCCTGCTCTGACTCCCCCTTTAGTAGTCTCTGACCAAAGGGTCGTAGATTGCTCTCTTTGCCGCTGCCCGAGGCTCCAGAAGTTTTTGGGAGCCCGAGTGCTCAGGAATATTGCCTGCTCCATACTGCACATGTGCGAGTGCGCGAGAATGCGTGCTCACTCATGTATGGAGACCAGAGTACTTCCATAGCCTCCCAAGAAGGCCCAAAAGCTTTTTCGACATTTTAAGATCAAATGCTGGAAAGGTGAACCTGGCAGTAGAACGAGGGTACGCAAAGAGGACAGAGAAGGGTTTAGGGGATCCAGAGGGGATCCCCTGAGGGGTGCTTACATCGGGAGGGGGAAACCTCTGGATTCTAAAGAGGCTTCCCCTGTCCTCCTCAGCAGAGAGGATCTAGCACTGGCTCCCCCCGAAAATCTCCTTGTCAGAGTGCGCAAGCGGCTCTCCACTTGGGCTCCGGTAGAAATAGCCGTGCCTGATTGGGTCCTCTGTATTATGCAGGTGCGTGTGAACAGGAGCCCCTGATGTCGCTTAAAAAGAAACGTAGAGAAAAGGGGAAAAAAATAAATTGATGCATTGCAAAAATAAAGTGATACTTGCCATGTCATTTGTTCATGTTGATTGATCCACAATGAGCCTGCAAGTCATCTTATTTACTACTGGTAGACTAGAAAGAACTAGACAGAACCAACATTATTTATAACCACACCCACTAACATTACGATAGGCTAAAAGGTTGTGTTTTTTTTTCTTCTTTTTTTATAGATATACATATGCACAGAGGGAGATATTGATGGCTTGGCAGTTGGAAACTACCATGTCCTGACGTCACACTACGGGAGGGGTTTCACCACAATGTCCTGATGTCACACTGTGGAGGGGTTTCACCACAATATCAGCCATACAGACCCCCCCTCCCCTCGAATGAATTATGTCAGAAACGGTAAAAATTTCTTGTGGCAAAGGGGATATTTGCTTCTGAGGATGAAGGTCAATCCTTGGTTACAGTTCCTTTCAAAGAATCCAGCATGGTGAACCTTTGGCGGCGTCTGCTGCCTGAATATGGTTTTCCAACTCCTTCTGCACTCCAGAAGGTGCCTTGTTGTGTACCACACGTTGTCCCATACTGGGCAACAGTATTCGTATGTGTGTTTGAGGCTTTAGAGAGAAACTCCGACCAAGAATTGAACTTTTTCCCAATCAGTAGCTGATACCCCCTTTTACATGAGAAATCTATTCCTTTTCACAAACAGGGAGTGCTGTATGACTGATATTGTGGTGAAACCCCTCCCACAAGAAGCTCTGAGGACCCTGGTACTCCTGGCAGTTTCCTGTCTGTTAACCTTGTTGCATTGTGGGAAATGGCTGTTTACAGCTGTTTCCAACTTCCAAAAAAGCATGCAGCAGTTACATCACCTGCCAACAGTAAAAAATGTCACCATGTGATAAATGTCAGAATGTAAATCAGGGATTTAAAAGATTTTACATTAGGCAAACACGGACTAAATCATTTATACATAATTATTGTAAAAAGGAAGGAATTTTTTTTTTTTTTTTAATTACCGGTACATTATTTTCACTGGAGTTCTTTTTTTAATGAACCTGCAACGGACACAATCATGAACTATTGTTTGGGGTAACAACTGTAATGTTTGTACGTAGCTTAGAAATGCTTGTCTCTATCAACATCTCTACTAGATTTTCCAGTAAGCGGGTATCTATGTGTTTTACCTCATTCTAAGAGCACATAGCTCTTTGTATATGTTTTTGGACTGCTGAACAGCTTTCAACTTTAACATAACACTAGAAATGGCAAGGCCAGAAAAAGTTATTAAAAGCCATCATTTGGTGCAAAATAATCTTTTGAAGTTTTATAAAGGCTATTTCTATACCCCACCCCCCTCCCATTATGAAGCCTGCCAAATTCTTAAAGAAGATTATCATGGAAAAATACTTAATTGTCATCAGCTCTTATATGAGGTCACCAGATCTGAGAAAAAGCTGCTATGTTCTCAATGGAAAATGTACTTTTTTTTTTTGCTGGGTGTAAAATCAAAAATTCACAGCCAAGTGTTTTCAGTTTCTTTACTATACCCAGAAATTCTGCCATGTTTATGTTGGGTTTATTTCTTACAAAGTTCACAGCAATATAGTTCGCTATTGGCTTCCGAAAAAGTACATCCTGTATACTAACTGAAGGTTGTAAGTTTTCACGGGAGGTGTAGGTGGTGAGCATACTGCTACTTCCATGCTTAGAGAACCTAAGACAAAGGGGGTAAAAAAATTGATACTTCCCTGGGACTTTCTCCAGCCGCATGATCACCATTGTTTCCCCCTGCTCAAAGTCATCCTGGATGGCTGTGCTCACCTGCTATCAGCCCCGGTAATCCTTGTCCAGTTGCGCCAGTCGGGCTCTTCTGCACAGGTGCGTCCCTGCTGTGCGCGCTGTTGAGCTTTCTACGCCTGCACAGATAGTATGGCACAGGAGGCTCCTGACCACGCATGTGCGCTAGAGCCAAACTGATGTGACTGAGAGAGGATTGCTGATGGCAGGCGAATAAAGCCACCCGGGAGGGAATGCTGTGAAAACAGGCAGCGGGCACCACTATAGACTTTAATAGGACTTACGACTATAGCTGCGTTCAGTTAGTAATTTTGGGCGCCCTCAGAAGACGGAGCACAAATTACTTTAAACATACTGTAATTCGGCCGCCAGCAATAGTTGGAAGCCGAATTGCGTATTTTTTTTCCCCACTATACACGGCGTCCTGGAGGAGGAATAGTAATTGACACTGCCGGGACTTGAGGAGCAGGGTGAGCTGTTTCTCGGCTTTTCTTGGAGAATCGGGGAGGGGGTTAGCTTGGGGGGGGGTTCCTGGTAATATATAAAACCAATGTTAAAAAAAAATAACACAAATCTCAGACATCCACCATATCATTTCTGTACCCTCCTCTAAGCAATGAATATCTCTACCAAGCCCTCATTTTCCCCTCAGCCCATGGTAAACTCAAGCTTGCATGGTAACATGGGAGGCTGATGTGGGAAAACTGCCCACTGATGATTGGAATGAGATTTTGAAAAAGTTCACCAAAATATCACCTCCATAAGCCAGACCGCTTATTGTACCCATATGTACCTCACAGGGCATACATGACCCCAGTACACAAAATTGCATAATTTTAAGCCCGAGGCTCTACCTATTTGGCCCATATGTGTTATCGCAACCGCCACCTTTTTTACATTTGATGTGCACTTGCTCAAATATCAATGTGTTTTGGGTAACAGGTGGTGAAGTTTATGAACGACCATATGGCCTGGTGGTGTGTGATCCTACATTATTTCCTGATACTTTGGGGTTGATTCATCAAAGTGCGCTAATATTACTGGGCATACACGGTACGCAGTAATATTCCTGTAGCGTAAACGTGATATGCTTGTAGTATGATCGCTGTACTTCACTAGCGCAGCCGCTACCACAATAACACCAATTACTGTGTGGTAGTTACCCACGTACGCTATGGGAATATTGCCATGCTCTGTAATATTACCATGCACTGTGTATGTGCATTAACCTTCTTAGCGGTATGGACGAGCTCAGCTCCTCCATAACCGCTCAGGCCCTGGTCTGCCGATTTTTTTTTTTTTTTTTTTTTTTTTTTTTTTTTTTTTTTTTTTTTTCCCCCACGCATCTAGCACTTTGCTAGCTGCGTGTTGGGGACGATCACCGCCGATGCGCCGCTACACGCTGCGTAACAGGCCCCCCCAAGACCCCGTGTGCAGCCTGACCAATCAGCGCTGAGGGGTGAATCGGGACTCCCTGTGATGTCATGACGTCATTCCGTTCATCGCCATGGCGACGGGGGAAACCCTAAAGGAAATCCCGTTCAGAACTAGGCTAGCTACATGATTTAAAATAAAAATAAAAGAAAAATACTGCTGCGCAGCCACCCTGGCGATCTTAATAGAACACCAGGGTGGTTAATATTAGCGCACTTTGATGAATCAACCCCTTTTCTGGTAAATATGCTGAGCTCCTGATGCTTGAAGTATTACATAATGCTTGCAACTTGTTAGCCAAATACTGGATCCCAGCTATGGTTCCCACATCTAGCGACTGGATTAGAGCAGTTTACCTAGTCAGGAGGATCCTGTGCCTAGGTTCACAGTGGCCAGTTGCATAACTCGCGCATTATAATGACCATGAACTGCAATGGAGACTGGACTTTAATGCAAAGCCTACATGCAGCGAGATAGAGTAATGTGATCCGTTACTGTGAACAGGCCCATAGAACTGTATGGGCAGTGAGTTAACCTGCAGAATTATTCTGCAATGCAACTGACCACTGTGAACAGGGCCTGTAGCTTTTTAGGGCATTCCCTGTCAACCCAAGTAAGCGATTGATTGACAGGTTCAGAAAGTAGAAAGATTTCAATGCAATATATTTATATGGAACCAGAAGCCAGCCCATTTAAAAAATGCCTATATGTAAAGAGCAATTACTAAGGGGAGGGGGGCACGAAGCACCCTAATTATCGTATTTATTGGCCACGAGGACCAGTACAAAATATTCCTTGGATCCAGTCCGAGACTCTCTTGGTAAAACTCTATAGTATACAGACACTTCCATACCTAAATTCTTCACATGTTAAATTACAAAATAAAACATCATTCTAGTAGACTCACTTCAGATGTGGCATAAGTACTACCCAAAGTTCCAATTGAGGTAGGCACTTGCCCCACAGCTTCCTTTTTTATAGGGCATCCAGAATTTCCCTCCGCGTTCCTGGATAGTTTTAGCTTCCGCTGGTGGGAATCCAACTCCCTGACTCTCTCAAATATTTTTTGGCTAGGAGACAGATTTTTGGCCTTCATTTTTATAAGGTTTAACAAACTGATCCCATTTACTGAACACTTTAGATGCTGCTGAATAAGGCATTTGATTTAGTAAGTCAAACTATCTCTCTACTCTATACTTTTCTCTCATAATGGATACAATGGTGGAAGGTAAAACAAAGATTATGCTGGATTGGGAATTTGAATTGAATATAGAGGTAGAACTTACTCGGTGGTATAAGGTCTCCACTAATATGTAAGCAGCTAAAACTGCAGCAAGGGGTTGGTATAGGACATTGGCCTCAATTCACTAAGATCATGCTGGAGATAATAAGGCAAGAGAAAACTTACCTTCACAGAGTGAGAGAGTTATCTTATCTCTTCATTCCTTAAGTTACCTCCTCTGTAGTTAAGTTACCTCCTCTGTAGTTAAGTTACCTCCTCTGTAGTTAAGTTACCTCCTCTGTAGTTAAGTTACCTCCTCTGTAGTTAAGTTACCTCCTCTGTAGTTAAGTTACCTCCTCTGTAGTTAAGTTACCTCCTCTGTAGTTAAGTTACCTCCTCTGTAGTTAAGTTACCTCCTCTGTAGTTAAGTTACCTCCTCTGTAGTTAAGTTACCTCCTCTGTAGTTAAGTTACCTCCTCTGTAGTTAAGTTACCTCCTCTGTAGTTAAGTTACCTCCTCTGTAGTTAAGTTACCTCCTCTGTAGTTAAGTTACCTCCTCTGTAGTTAAGTTACCTCCTCTGTAGTTAAGTTACCTCCTCTGTAGTTAAGTTACCTCCTCTGTAGTTAAGTTACCTCCTCTGTAGTTAAGTTACCTCCTCTGTAGTTAAGTTACCTCCTCTGTAGTTAAGTTACCTCCTCTGTAGTTAAGTTACCTCCTCTGTAGTTAAGTTACCTCCTCTGTAGTTAAGTTACCTCCTCTGTAGTTAAGTTACCTCCTCTGTAGTTATTTTCACACGCAGTTAATTAACAGCCTGTCTTTAACTCTGGAGTTATTTTAAGGATTGAAGAGTTAATTTAAAGACAGAGTTAACTTTAGGTTTGCCTGAGGTAAAATGTTTCCTGAGTACTACATGCCTTATCACCATGGTGATAACTACAGAAACGTTATTAAAGACAGGAGAGAAGCTTAGTGAATTGAGGCCAATAATAATAATAATAATAATAATAATAATAATAATGTTTCTAGAGTTATCACCATGGTGATAAGGCATGTAGTATTCAGAAAACATTTTACCTCAGGCAAACCTAAAGTTCACTCTTCTGTCTTTAAGTTAACTCTCCAATCCTTAAAATAACTCCAGAGTTAAAGACAGGCTGTTAATTAACTGCGTGTGAAAATAACTACAGAGGAGGTAAGTTTACCACTTAAGGACCAAGGCATTTTACAGTGATCGGTGCTGCGTGGGCTCTCTAGCCCGCAGCACCGATCGGGTATGAGGCAGGGCGATCAGACTCCCCACCCCCCCCCCCCCCCCGCCCCCCCCTTTTTTCCCCACTAGGGGGATGTCCTGCTGGGGGGGGGCCTGATCGCCGCCGGCAATTACAGATTTACGGGGGGGGGGCTCCTCAAAGCCCCCCTCCGCAGCGGTTTCCGCCCTCTCCGCAGTTCCCTCCCTCTTACCCATAGCTGCGCAGAACGGACATCCATCCTGCTCCTCAGAGACCGGGGATCGCCGATCTCCGTCACGGCGCTGCTGCGCAGCAGCGACGTATGATGTAAACAGCGGGGATTTCTTCCCCGCGTGTTTACGCGTGCGAACCGTGATCGGCGGCTCGCACACTCTTCACGGAGACACCCTCCGTGAACTGGCTTGGAAAGGCCGCTCATACGAGCGGTCGTTTCCATGCTATACCACTAACGACCTGCCGACGCCTATCGGCGTTAGGTGGTCGTTAAGGAATGAAGAGATAAGATAACTCTCTCACTGTGTGGAGGTAATTTTTTTTTTTTTTTTTTTTTTTTTTTTTTTCTCTTGCTTTATTATTTCCAGCATGATCTTAGTGAATTGAGGCCAATGTCCGATTACACAAAATATTTCTTTGTTTTAGGGGCTGCCAAGCTGAAGGAACCACGGTACATATTTTCTGAATGTCTGATAGCGATGTAATTTGGTCTTAGAGGGGAACTTCAGCCTAAACAAACATACTGCCATTAAGTTACATTAGTTAATTTAAAATAGATAGGTAATATAATCTATTACCCACCCTGTTTTAAAAGAACGGGCAAATGTTTGGGATTGCATGGGGGCAACCATCTTTTTGGTTGAAAGGAGGTGACATGGAGCATGAGAGACAGTTCCAACTGTCCTGTGTTCTGATCACACTCTCCCAGCTGCTCACACTAGGCTTCAAATCTCAAATTCAAAATTAAAAAAAATATATATATTTGCACCAAAACAGCAGAAGAACCGGAGAAATCCCATAATGCTTTGCACAGCATCAAGGAAAAAATGTCCGTGCAGATTTCTTTGATGGGGCGGAGCTTAACTTCTATGCAACTAAAATTGAGGCTTGGGTAAGAAAAACAAAGTTCTTATACTGTGAAACTGGTAAAGGGACACTTAAACCAGGAATAAAAAATTAGGGTTACTTTCCTGTGGCTTCTAGCGCCCCCCCCCCCCCCTCCTCTCTCTAGCCAACCTGTGCCCTCGCAGTCACTCACGGAGCCTCCGATTTTGTTTTTGCTGGCAGGCCCGACAACACATTTTTAATCGCGTTCCCGTCCACAATGGCTTCCTACATCAGTGCAGGACGCTATTGAGGATGGGAACATGAAGGATACTTGTGGCCAGGCCTGCACAGGCGCAGAAAGCCCGACGACTTCCTGTCAGCGAAAATTAAACTAGCTGGCGGTGGGGGACAGGTGGATGTGTGAGGGCACGGAATGGCTGCGGGGGGCCTGGTAGAAGCCCCAGGAAAGTAAAACTGATTTATTTATTCCTGGCTTGTGCCCCTTTTAAACACCAGCCCCTTTCAGTGCTGCTTTGTAGATTTTTAGTCTGGAGGTTCACTTTAACTTAAAACTCATATGGCACAACTCTGTTCAAAACAGGTCTCAATATTCGCAGTATTGGTCCTGTTATTGACACCAAACCTTACCACACCTAAAGATTGGAGAAGGGTTTGTGTTGGTTTGCTCAACCCTTTGGGTGATTGCTCTAAGTTTGAAGTCGCCAGGGCTAAGATATCAGCTGGTGCTTAACAGGGTGGACAGTGGTGTTTTATTTGAGTGTATTTGCCATACCATGAACAATATTATGAAGAAATATCACTTAAAGGGAACCTAAACTGAGAGGGATGTGGATGTTTCCTTTTAACCAATACCAGTTGTCTGGCAGTCCAGCTGATCTCTGTGGTTGCAGTAGTGTGCGTTTCACAGACCTGAAACAAGCATCCAGCTAATCCAGTCTGACTTCAGTCAGAGCACCTGATCTGCATGCTTGTTCAGGGGCTGTGGCTGAAAGTGTTAGAGACAGGATCAGCAGGAGAACCAGGCAACTGGTATTATTTTAAAAAGAAAAATCCATATCCTTCTCAGTTTAGGTTCCCTTTAAACTGGGATCAGCGGACTTGATACCATCTATTGTTGCCTACTTACAGTATGAGCAACAGCCGCATATGTATGTGCCTCATTTCTCTCTACTATAAGTATCTTTTAGCCTCTGGTAATGGCTATGTACTAACCTGTCTCCTATTAATCTGGCCTTTCTAAATATTTATTTCGGAGCCTGTGATATGAATGGGCGGATATCAGCAGATGCCAATGTTTGGACAAATTGGAATGAAGTTCCATTTGTTTTTATTTTTCTTTTTTTTAACTGTGCAATAAATCTCACTTCATCCTCACCTGATAATGCCAATCTACCCCCATAGTTTCTCCCCCTTGGTTGGTTTAATTTAATTTTTGGGATATGAGAAGTAAGGGCTGGTGCACACCAAAACCCGCTAGCAGATCCGCAAAAGGCTAGCAGATTTTTAAACGCTTTTTTTTATTTTTATGAGGCGTTTTGCTAGCGTTTTGCGGATTGCTGCTGCGGTTTTCAGTATAGTAGATTTCATATATTGTTTACAGTAAAGCTGTTACTGAACAGCTTCTGTAACAAAAACGCCTGCAAAACCGCTCTGAAGTGCCGTTTTTCAGAGCGGTTTGCGTTTTTCCTATACTTAACATTGAGGCAGAAACGCATCCGAAATCCAAAAAATGCCTCACCCAGGCATTTTTCGTTTCTGCAAAACGCCTGCCGCTCTGGTGTGCACCACCCCATTGAGATACATTGACCAAGCAGATCCGCAGCCGCAAGCGGATCTGAAAACGCCCAAAAAGCCGCTCGGTGTGCACCAGCCCTAAATCCCTGTTTGTCTCTTTTGTAAGCTCCCTTCTTTCTTTTTTTTGCGCTGTAACCACGTTCCCAGAGTCTTATATATAATTCCTTTGCTTTTCTCTAATTCCTCATCACTCGTACATATCTATTTTAATCTTAACCACTTTTTTTTTTCCATTTTTTCTTTTTAATCAGCCCTCCCTCCCCCGCCAGCCAATCCTAGTAATCAGCTCACATAGGCATTAGCCTATGAGATCCGATCGCTCTCTGAGCCTCTCCAGGGGACAGCTGATTGACACTGCTGTCCCCAGTACAGCGCTGCCATTGATCGCAGCGCTGTACAATGTTAATAGACGGCGGATTCGCTGTCTAACAGTTTCCTAGCGGCAATCACCGCTGGTAGACTGATGACAGAGCGGAGCTCTGTCATTCAAGCGAAGATGCGCGCGCGATCTCCTGCAAAACCCGCCCCAGGACTTGACGCCGTTAGGCAGTCCTGGGGCTGCCACCCTCCTGACGCCAATCAGCGTTAGACGGGAGGAAGTTAAATATTGTCCCACATGTATATTTATCTTAATGAACTCAGGGTGAGAACTATTTGAACGGAATAAAGTATTACAGGCCGTTTCTTTACGGTAGAGAGTAGTTTGTATTGTCTCATCCTTCCATTTTGAAATTCGTAAATCCAGGAAGGTGATCTTGGTCAGAGTATCTAAAAGTAGAATAGAGGTTAACATTTGAGTTCAAAACTTTTTTTTTTTTTTTTTTACCTTCTTTAAATTGGATTCACTTCCTGTCCAAATTTTTAGGATGTCATCTATATAGTGATGCCACGTGAGAGTGTGCAACATCCACTCCTGCATGACCTCATTAGAGCGGGGCTTCCCAACTCTGTCCTCAAGTACCACCAGAGCAGGGACTATTGCTATTAGACTAAGAGGGCCACAGGGCCCACAACCTCCCCAACACCTTAGTATCTAGTTATCTGCCTTGCAGTCACTGCTATGTATTCCCTTTTCTTATTTCTTTCTGCTTCATACACAATTAGGAATGACAGCTGAATGAATTGTGCGCCCCTCCTACACTGCGCCCTGAGGCTGGAGCCTCTCCAGCCTATGCCTCGGCCCGGCCCTGAGTACCTCTGACAGTTTTTTGCAGAAAACCACAGAAAAACCACACAAACATTCACAGGTGGGGGTAATTAGTGTCTCAGCAGAGCTGATTATCTACCCATATGGATTTCCTCAAAACATGCACTGTTAGGCCTGGTGCACACCAGAGGAGTTTTTCTGAGCGTTTTGAGTTTTTAAATCTGCTGCTAATGTTATCCTATGTGTCTGTGCACACTGGAGCAATGAGGTTTTGTAAAAAACCCCATAGCATTACATTGGGAAGAGCTTTTGAAACCTCTAAAAGCTGTGCACCAAGCCACAAGCTTTGTTCACATCTGCATTTGTGCACGATTTTTTTTCAGTGCCTCCTGGTGCAAGTCAGGAAGTGAACGCTTTGACCCGGAAAAGAATAAATACAATGTATTTATTCTTAAAATCGTAAATGCAATCGCCGCACAAAGCGGTTTTGTGAGCGTTTAGCGCTCTTCCTATACCTTCCATTAGACCAAAATCACCCTAAAGCGGGGCGCAAAGCGGACAAAATGCACTGATATGAACCTTCTCATAGAGATTTATTGCAATTTTGAAAAACGCCTGCACTTGAAAGGCCGAAAACGCCCTGAATGGGAACAAGCCCTTAAAGAGAATCTGTATTGTTAAAATCGCACAAAAGTAAACATACCAGTGCGTTAGGGGACATCTCCTATTACCCTCTGTCACAATTTCGCCGCTCCCCGCCGCAATAAAAGTGGTTAAAAACTGTTTTAAAAAGTGTGTTTATAAACAAACAAAATAGCCACCAAAACAGGAAGTAGGTTGATGTACAGTATGTCCACACATAGAAAATACATTCATACACAAGCAGGCTGTATACACCCTTCCTTTTGAATCTCAAGAGATCATTTGTGTGTTTCTTTCCCCCTGCATCTCTCATGCACTGAAGTTTCAGGCTGCTCTTTTCTTCCTGCAAACAGCTATGCACTTGTCTGTAACTCCTCAGTATGTGACAGCCCAGCCAGCTCAGAGGACGATTTATCCAGCTTGTAAAAGATAAGAGAGAAGAGAGAAGCTGCCCTAATCTAAATAATACACAGGCAGTGTGCATAGAGGGGCCTGGAAGGGGGAGTTCATAGCAGAACCACAACACTGAAGAACTTGGCAGCCTTCCAGACACAGGCCGACAAGTCTAAGGGCTGGAACCCACAAGAGCGTTTTTTTGAGCATTTTGGCAGCGCTGCGATACGCTAGCGTTTTGCCAAAACGCTCAGCTGATGTTAATGGATGGGGCAACTTCCACAGGAGCGTTTGCGTTTCCCAGAAACGCAAACGCAGGACATGCAGCATTTTGGGAGCGTTAGCGCTTCAATGTAAAGTATTGAAACGCTAGCAGAAACGCTCAGCAAAACTTAAACTGAGCGGTTTTGCTAGCGTTTTGCGGTTCAGCACACTGTAACAAAATTAAAAATAATTCACAGGACCAATCAGGATAAAAACGCAAAACGCTACACAACCGCTGAGCAAAAAAATACAATGTTGCAAAACGCGACCGCAAACGCGCATGAATCCGCTTGCAAACCGCTCAGACAAAACTCTAGCGGTAGCGTTTTGCGTTTGCTGTTTTCAGTGGGTTCCAGGCCTAAGGGCTGGAACCCACAGGAGTGCTTTTGGCAGCACTGCGATACGCTAGCAGTTTGCCAAAATGCTGGGCTAATGTTAATGGATGGGGCAACTTCCACAGGAGCGTTTGCGTTTCTCAGAAACGCAAACGCAGGACCTGCAGCATTTTGGGAGCGTTAGCGCTTCAATGTAAAGTATTGAACCGCTAGCGGAAACGCTCAGCAAAACCTAAACTGAGCGGTTTTGCTAGCGTTTTGCGGTTCAGCACACTGTAACAAAATGAAAAATAATTCACAGGACCAATCAGGATAAAAACGCAAAACGCTAGGCACCCGCTGGGGAAAAAAATACAATGTTGCAAAACACGACCAAAAACGCGCATGAATCCGCTTGCAAACCGCTCAGACAAAACGCTAGCGGTTGCGTTTTTGCGTTTGCGGTTTTCAGTGGGTTCCAGGCCTGACAGGGGAAAGATACATTGATTTATTACAGAGATGGTGTTAGTAGAACGTGCTGCAGTAAGCCATAACAGATTAGAATAGCTTTTGGAACTTGTAGGATGATAAAAAAACAGGATGCAATTTTTGTTACGGAGTCTCTTTAAGGTGGCCACACAAGATACAATAAAATGATCCGATTTTTACGGTAATTCGATAAACTATCAGATCTCCCGAAAAAATCAAAAGCGTTTTTTTTTTTTTTTTCCCCCGTCCGATTGGATTTCCCATTTTCTTTGATTTTAATCGATCTGGAATGCCAGATATTTTTCTTCAATCTTTGTATTGATTGTATGGTGTGTGTTGGATTGTCAGGTTATTAATTAACACAACGTAGCAATTTTGTCAGTTTCCAATCATTTTTATCATAATTGGGGGAAAATTGAACATACGTGTGTGGTACATTGGTCATATTTTTGAAATGTTACAATCGGTCAGAAAAATTGATTGCAATTCTTAAATTGAACAGATATTTAAAAAATTGTATGGTGTGTGGCTACTTTCACACCAAGACGTTGCGTTTTAGGGGACGTTATGGTCGCATAACGTGCCCCTAACGCAACGCCTGGTGCTCTTGGATGTGGACGTCAGAGTGAGCTGCGTTGTGCAGTTCACTCTGGCGTCCGTGATGCCGCGATGCGTACTCTTGGTCCCGCCAACCAATCACCGCACAGAACGGCGCACCAGGAAGTAAACACTGCACTTCACACCGTGCAGTGAATATTAATTAGCCATGTGCCTGGCCGAGGAGGAGGAGGGAAGACCTCCTCCTCCAACACTACTGAGCATGTGCGCACAGTCTAACACGGCTTAGACTGTGCGCTTTAGAGCATAACGCACAGCCTGCAGCACTTTCCTAGAACGTGCAGCGTTACAATGTAACGCAACGTGGGCACTGTGAACAGCCCATTGATTAATCATTGCTGTGCGGTGGGCTGCGTTACAGGCTGCACTAACGTGCACCTGTAACCTCTTACTGTGAAAGCAGCCTAAAGGCCCTTTTTTCACTAGCGGCATTTGCGATGCTGAATCGCAAAATCACAAACCGCTAGCTATTTATTTATTTTTTTTTATCGATACGGTTTGCACATTAACAAGGGAATCGCGGTAGGCAATTTCCACTACCGCAATTAGTTTTTTTGTCAAACGCGATCGCGCCACGGAGCGATCTTTGCCGCGATTTTGCTATGCAGTACAGTGCATAGCAAAATCGTGAACGCAATCGCCGGAGGTTTCCTGCACTTTTGCGATTCAGCAATCGCTAGCGTTCACTCTAGTGGAAAAGGCCCTTAGGCCTGGTGCACACCAAAAACCGCTAGCAGATCCGCAAAATGCTAGCAGATTTTGAAACGCTTTTTCTTTTTTCTGTAGCGTTTCAGCTAGCGTTTTGCGGTTTTGTGTAGCGGTTTTGGTGTAGTAGATTTTATGTATTGTTACAGTAAAGCTGTTACTGAACAGCTACTGTAACAAAAAACGCCTGGCAAACCGCTCTGAAGTGCCGTTTTTCAGAGCGGTTTGCGTTTTTCCTATACTTAACATTGAGGCAGAAACGCATCCGCAATCCAAAATCTGCAGCAGCCCGAGAGTATGCGTTTCTGCAAAACGCCTCCCGCTCTGGTGTGCACCAGCCCATTGAAATACATTACCCTAGCGGATCCGCACCCGCAAGCGGATCGCAAACCGCAGCAGAACCGCTCCGGTGTGCACTAGGCCTTAGTGTTGAGGTCAGGATTGGGAAGCCCTGCTTTAGAGAACAAGAAATGATGAGCCCAGTTCAGTCACCGCTTTTGATATGTTACAAAGTTACTCAGTTATTTGTGTTGAGAAAATACATATGTCCATCTAGTTTAACCAGCAAATACAACACTAGCCTGCACCCTTACATAGCCATCACCATCCAGAGGCAGGTGAAAATCCCTTACAAACCTTATGTTTTAAGAAAGGAAACCTTCATTTGATCTTCTAAATCAGCAATTATTTTTACAAAACCTTTTATGCACAACAGTGTTGTAATACGAGGTAAATTCACATGATGCTCACAGTTTGGCTAAAAATGACCAACAAAGTATAATGTGTTAAAATATATATCTAGAAAACGAATTAGCTGAAGTGTCCGGATTTGGGCAACGCGTGCAGAAGGCAGACATGCACGACATCAGACAGTGCATAGACTGCACTGTCTGATGCGCACACTGCGTGCGGTCCGGGAACACATGCTGCACGCATTTTTTAACAAAGCGCATTGCTAACCCATTCATTTCAGTGAATGGGATCAGCTACACAACGCATAGAAACGCGGATGGCGTCCGTTCATACGTGTTGCATTCCGAACGCACGGCCATCCGCGTTTCATGTGAACGTGGCCTAAGGGAAATTTATAGCAGCTTTATAAATGGGCAGGGATGCGCAACTGAGACGTACGTCTCGTGGAAAAGCCAAAGTATTGATTTCCGCTTTTATAAATCGAGCCACATGTACAGCTCGAGGATATCCATCCAGTTGTAAAACATTGGCCATAAAATCACAACTTGGTCACGCTCTGTTTGTTAATGAAGAAGTGGAAGTTTTGCCCTTTTACCCACTGTTAATCATCGTCAAAGACTCTGGTAGTTTTACGATCCTCTAATGGATGATAACTATGGTTTCCTACAATTTAATCCTGCAAATTTCATATTATATGAGCAAAGGCAACCATTTGCGATCTGATTTGTGGTTTAATTAAAACCGCGGATAAGGCAGACTTAAGCTCAGAGACTCGTAACTCTGCTCCCCTAATCCAATGCTGTGGGAATACATATCATTTTATAAAAAGACCAATATTATGAAAGTAAAAAAATACAAAAAAAGAGCATTGGTTTTTCTGCCTGGAAAAACATTCCATATATTGTGACTTTTAAATCCAAATAGACGTGCCAATCAGAATGTTATGCTTGAATTGAATGGGCGGGACTTCCTTTGCTTTGAATGCAGGTGGGTGAAACAGTGTACAGTCATTTTGTCCAAAATACTGGTCAGGCAAAAATAAAAAATGTTCTGCCTTTCAGAAATCTGTGGATTTTTTTTACGCTGGAGGGACAGCCATACTATCCCAGAAAAAACAAACATATAAAAGCAGATAAATACTTGTTCTACTTACATAACATATGTATTGTACTGCAAAAGGCATGGCTTTCAAAAACTCATACCTGAATGTTTTAATAGCATAAGAGGTGCAGAGCTCCAATAACTACTGGACTAAAATACACACCAACACTCATTGCAGGCACAATTTTAGTGTATTTTAGTCCAGTAGTTATTGGAGCTCTGCACATTATGGCAGATAATGAATTCAGGTATAGGCTCACCCCTTACTGAAGTCATGTTCTCCCACTTTTTGTGCCTGCAATGAGTGTTGGTGTGTATTTTAGTCCAGTAGTTATTGGAGCTCTGCACATCTTGTGCTATTAAAACATTCAGGTATGAGTTTTTGAAAGCGCTGCCATTCCTTTTGCTGTATGAATTGAATGTGTGTATACTAGTGGCTAGCTGCATTCACTGAGCCACAATTACTCTACAAAGCTTTAGATTAGAATTAGCACACAATTTGCATCTGCTTTGCATTCAGGACGTGTATTTAGTCCAGAGGGGCTTTGCATTGCCTTTGTAGGTTTGCAAACGGATGCATCCATGAGCGCTGTCACCAGTCTGTGTATATGTATTGTACTGTCCACATTTTTATTTCAGTGAATGTTATAAAATAAAGAGAAAACTGTTCCTGGCATTTTCCATTTTTGTTTTACTCTGACTGAAGCCAATCCTGGTGTTGTTTCCTCCCTTACTTTTTCTCCTAGAAACTGCACTGTCACATCTAGCTTGCTTTGTAAACACATGTGAGCACAGCATAGATCATATTTCAGCAGCTTCTACCTTCTCAGCTTCGTGTCACACTGAAGTGCCCTCAGCCAATCAGTGAGGAGCAGGAATGTGGGAGGAGAGATGACAAACTTCCTTCTCGTCAGCAATGTACCAAATAGAGCCAGACTGACTGAGTTAAGATTTATTACAACAGAAACATTTCTGATTAGTTTGCAATGCAGGGTCAGGATTCAAGCTACATAATAAGCACAGAGCAGTAGGTAAATGGAATTTGATCTTGTGGCTCACAATCCCGATTTAATGTGAACTTATTACCTCATGTGAACGCCTCACACTATAGTTTTTTATTTTCTCTTAGAAACTGCACTGTCATATCTATCTTTCTTTGTAAACACGTGAGCTCAGCATAGATTGTATTTCAGCAGCTCACTGAGCTGCCCTCAGCCAATCAGGGAGGAGCAGGAATGTGGGAGAGGTGATTACAAGCTTCCTTCTCGTCAGAAACGTACCAAAAAAAGCCAGGCTGACTGAGATGAGATTCATTACAGCAGAAACCTTTCTGATTAGATTGGAATGTTTGCAATGCAGGGCCAGGTAAATAAACAAAAAAATAGTGGGGGTACTTTTCTGTTAGCTGGGCGCATCCACTAGGTGGCGATAATTACTATTCCCCCTCCAGGCCGCCATGGATAGTAGGGAAAGATGTAATTCTGGTGGAGTTTTATCGCCACCTCGTGGATGCACCCGGCTAACGGAAAAGTACCACAGTGGGGAAATGGAATTTGATTTTATGGCTGACAATCCCACCTTCAATAATTGGACAGGATACAAGAGATTACTACAGTGTCTGCCCCAGTCCCATTTTGTTACATCTGGTTGATCTTCTTGTCCAGAAACTGTCCCAATGTAGCCCCAATATGTCAGTTGCCACAGGTGGCCCAAGGCTTTGTCTATGGTCAGCACTGCACAGGTGGGTCCCACTGGGGAGACAGGAAGACGATATGGAGGTGCTGAGGCACTGGAAAGTTATGACATGCCTCGAAAAGCATTAAAGCCAATGGTTACCAATTTTAAAATAAAAAAGTCAGATACTCACCTAAGGAGAGGGAAGGCTCGGTCCTAATGAGCCTTCCCTCTCCTCTCCCGGTGCCCTCGGTGCTGCGCTGGCTCCCCCGTTCGCGTCCGCCGCCGCAGGGACTTCGGAGGTCCTCGGGAGCACTCGGGCTTCCGAAGACGGGCTGCTCCATACTACGCACGCGCGAGTGCGTCATAGAGGGCGCTCGCGCATGCATAGTATGGAGCGGCCCGTCTTCGGGAGCCCGAGTGCTCCCGAAGGCTTCCGAAAGCTCCCTTCGGCTGCGGAAGTGGCAGTATTTGACCGAACTGATCGAATACTGCTACGGGGGATCCTGCGCGGGACCGGGCACCGGGAGAGGAGAGGGAAGGCTCATTAGGACCAAGCCTTCCCTCTCCTTAGGTGAGTATCTGTCTTTTTGATTTTTAAAGTGGTAAACATTCACTTTAACTGTAGCAAAGTATGGGAAGCACAGGACCTATTTGCTACATAAATGGGGACGCTGGAATTTTGGCTCACTAGATATGTTGCAGGTGGCTCCACCCACTGTTGTCCACACTTGCCTTTTGACTACTAAGCTGAAGTTTCTCCCCAATTGTTTAAATTAGTTTCAGGGGAGAACCTTGTACTATATGTGAATCTTCTGCTCCTACCTTTGAACTTATTGCTTTTTAACACACCTGAACTGAGAGAGATATGGAGGCTGACATCTTTGTTTCCTTTTTAAACAAAGCAGCTTTAGACCCCGAAAAAGCATGCAGCAGATCAGGGACTGCGACTAAAGTCTGACTGGATTAGGCATGTGCTTGGATTCAGACATTACTGCATCCAAAGAGATCAGCAGGGCTGCCAGGCAACAGGTATTGTTTAAAAGGAACTGAATGTGGCAGCCTCCATATACCTCTTGCTTCAGGTGTATGTGAAAGAGAAACTCCGACCAAAAATTGAACTTTATCCCAATCAGTAGCTGATACCCCCTTTTACATGAGAAATCTATTCCTTTTCACAAACAGACCATCAGGGGGCGCTGTATGACTGATATTGTGGTGAAACCCCTCCCACAAGAAAAGATCGAACTTTTGGCAGTTTTCTATCTGTGAACCCTGTTGCATTGTGGGAAATAGCTGTTTACAGCGGTTTCCAACTGCCAAAAACCATGCAGCAGCTGCATCACCTGCCAACAGTAAAATGTTCACTGGAGTTCCTCTTTAACATTTATTAACTGACAGTGTTACTATAAGGGGGATGCCAGACAGTTGTTCTAAAGCTTAGTACACAAGCTAGAGTTGGCATTGTATCTGCCAAGTAGGTGTGGATGAATTAAGGTTAAATGAGGCCCTAGGCAAAGTAGCAGCACTGACTCGCCTTGCTTTGAATCTGGCCTTTTTGGTTATCTGAGGTGGGAGACAGATGCTCAGAGATGATGGCAGCCAGGCTCCTTGACATCCACCAGGCCCCTATGCACCTTCCTAGGCTGCCTGTTGGATAATCTGTCTCTGTTACCAAAAATCTAGCATGTGTACAGTTAGTACTGTGCAGGCGCAGAACATTCCCGGCGATAGGGGTGTGTGGCCAGGGCTGCGCATGCACCGTATAGCATAACTGGCCCAACTGAAGGAAGAGACTGGACCAGAGCAGGGGTCTCTGTTCTGATCTAGCATTTTTCAGAGCGGTTTGAGCTTTTCCTATATTTAACATTGAGGCAGACCAGCCTCAGAAATCTAAAAAATGCTGCAGTCCCCGAGTTTGCGCTTGTGGAAAAAAACAAACCGCTCTGGTGTGCACCATCCCATTCACTTTCATTAGCCAAGCGGTTTTCCCCCTGTAAGCGGTTTAAAAAACCCTCCAGAACCGCTCTGGTGTGCACCAGCCCTTAGAACAGGGGTCAGGAACCTTTGTGGCTGAAAGAGCCATAAACGCCACATATTTTAAAATGTAATTCAGTGAGATCCATACAATATGTTGCATAGTAAATACAAGTACAAATGGACCGGCCGTTAGTTTGGGGGGCGCGCAGGTAAGTTAGTAGTACACGCTACACCAGTAGCGCGCCTACTTTGAAAAATGTTCTCCTGCTGCCACACTAAGCTGTGCTGCTTGAGCAGTGTAGCTTAGTGAATCAATCTCTACTGATTTGTCTGTGAGCCAGATGTAGCCATCAAAACCCCTGCCTTAAGGCTAGTACACACTAGCAATTTTGATTGCCCAATGATTGGTCAATTTTACCACCTCCATGTAGTATGAGGGCCAAACAGATTTTCAATTCTATGCAGATTATATAGGTAAATGGTCATACTACATGGAGGTGGTAAAATTGACCAATGATTGGCCTATCAAAATTGCTAGTGTGTACTAGGCTTTAGACAGTCAACAGTCGCTATTATGTTTTAAGGTGGATGATCCTATATACTGAGTGGTATATATTTACTCCTACGGTATGTGTACAGGAGGAGCGATCTGGGTCGGTGGTGTGGAGTTGTAGAGACAACACTTGTATGATGGTGGCGTGGTGCAGCTCTATGATGACCACTCACTGTGGTTAGTAGAATATCTGTGTAGACAGGGATGTGGTAGGGACAAGACAAAAGGGGAAGAGCGCACTCAATTTCAAAACAATATAGACGACAAGCCTCTCCGTGGAATATTCTCACCTCTATAAGTTGCTGACTCGCCCGTATGGGTTGGTCAGTGTTAGCGCTTTTGTTCCTTTGTAGGCCAGGGACATAGGCTCTGGATACAGTGTAGCCTTCGCCTGCTGTCTCTTTTCGGTCGCAGGATAACTTCGCCTTGGTGCTTCCAAGTGTGGTCTCTAAGCTGGCTGGTACTTGTAGTCCTCCCGGTTTGGGGATAGGTGGTGGTGGAATGTGCGGAGTAATAAAGCAGAGAGGTGAAGAGGAGGGGATAGATAGTAGTGCGGCACAGGTGACTATGCGCCCAGTGCCCCTTGTAGCCTGGTATATACAGCCTCACCTGTGGAACGGCGAGGGTGGTGTCCTTGCTGGTGGGGCACACTTGTGCAGTGTCACTGGCCATGGAAATGTGGAAGGGAGGACTATGGTATAGCTACCCAGAGGGAGCTGGTCCCATAGGGGAAGAGCTGGTGCACTTGCAGGTCAGGCACTCTGCGCTGTGGTGGCTGTGTGAAACCGTCACGCAGACGGGTGCTGGGAATACACGGCTCGATTCTGAGCCATTTAGATGGTTAAATAGATCATTTCCGGCATGTCCGATCACGGTTCGACCGTTTTTTGCCGCTTGATTCACCATTGACGTTAAAGGAGTTATCAGGCAAAAAAAAAAAAAGAGTTTCACTTACCTGGGGCTTTTACCAGCCCCATGCAGCCATCCTGTGCTCTCATAGTCACTTACTGCTTCTCTGGTCCCCCTCCGTCAGCTAGTTTAGTTTTTGCTGACCTCGGGGTCGGCGCACCGCATTGCGTACATTTTTTTACGCATTCACGCGGGTGCAGGAACATTAACACATACAATTTTTACGCGTTAGTGGTTAAATGTGTAAAAATTTATGCGTTAAACCACTAACCGCATGGGTAATGTATTTTAGTGCGTTGGTGCACACCAGAGCGGTTCGTTTTTTCCACAAACGCAAACTCGGTGGGCTTAGATTTCTGAGGCGTTTCTGCCTCAATGTAAACTATAGGAAAGTGGAAAACCACTCTACATCAGAGCGGTTTTTTAGGCATTTTTGTCACAGTAGCTGTTCAATAATAGCTTTACTGTAACAATATATGAAATCTGCAACACAAAAACGCTCCAAAAAACGCTAGGCATGTTTAGAGAAACCTCTCTAAACATGCCTAGAATCGCTCTAAAAATCTGCTTCAAAAACCTCTAGCGTTTTTGTGGATCTGCAAGAGGTTTTTGGTGTGCACTGGCCCTATCAGTGTGCCACTTAAAAGAAAGCAAGGGTTTCAAGGTCTGCCTTTAAGCTTTGGTTAATCAGATAAAGCACTAGATTAGTGTGATCCCTATTACTTACCCAGTAGATATTTAACCAGTGCTTATAGAATTTGAAATAGAAACGTAATCAGTCGTATTGGGAATGCAGCGCTTGTGTGTGTTTTTTATGTAGCACCATGATTCATAAAACAAAGATTTTGTACATTTTCACTACCCTAAGCACAATGTATCAAAATCACCTGCCTTGTGTCATCCTTCTATAAGCCCGGTACATAGAAAATCGCATGATCATTTTTTTTTTATTTTTTTTCCTCTTATTATTATAGTTCATGTGTGTGTACCTACTGTATACTTAGGGCTATTAGCCATATACAGCAAGAAAACCAATATGCAGGTCATGTTTTAGAGCTAGAGATCATGGAGATCTTTTGCAAGTTTAAAAAAAATGATACCATTAATAATGTTTTTACTTTCGTTTTAGTATAGGTAGTTTTAATTTTTCATAGTGGCTGTTAGAGTCCCCAGAAAGAGACATTTAGTCCTACTATGCATTTGTTTTTTCTTTATTGCAGTCAGTCCTAGTGAGAGCTCACAGACTGGCTTGGCCGGGCAGCTGAGGGCTGGGATGACGGACACAGATACTAATTGTAACGCTACTCCTGCTTCTTCTTCATGACTTATTAGGTTTAGTTAAAGGCCGTTATAAAATCGCAAGTACCAATTTTTGTCTCCTGCCAGACCAAACTGTTTAAACACACACATTTCACACGTTTTCTTTTTAGACCTCGCTGGCCATGCGGTTTGCCCAGGAATCATTCGGAAAACAGTACAAACAAACAGTAGGACTGGACTTCTTTCTGAAGAGGATAACGTTGCCAGGTAGGATTTTTTTTCTTTCTGGTTTGCGGGTTCGGTACCATCTTATGCCCAGGATTAATGGTGAAACTTGACTTTACAAAAACAAACGACTGGTATTATTTCTGACTGATTTATGTACTTCTAAAATAATCAAAGGGCCAGGGAACCTGATTTACAGCTTTATATAGACGCCAGAGCAATTAATAGCGTTTCAAATTTTGATTCTAATACTCGCATCTTATAATTATTTTATTTAAAGCTTATTAAAGAGAATCTGTACTCTAATATTCTTACAATAAAAAGCATACCATTCTATTCATTATTTTCTCCTGTGCCCCTCTGTGCTGTTTCTGCCACTCTCTGCTGCAATCCTGGCTTGTAATTAACAGTTTTAGGCAGTGTTTACAAACAAACTAACCAGCTTCTAATAGGCTCAGCTAAGCATAGTGTGTGAGTCATTCAGAGTGTGCAGGGGGCCTGCAGAGGGTGTGTATCGCTTCTACCAATCACAAGCAGCCCTGCACATTCCACACAATCAAGCCTTAGCCCGACAAACAGGACAGAGGAAAGATACATTGATTTATTACAGAGACAGTGCAGTTAGGAAAAATTGCAGTAAGCCAGAGCAGATTAGAACAGGCATAGGAACTTATAGGATAGAAGAACTAAGGCTGAAAAATTTGTTACAGTCTCTTTAAGCTCTTCGGCTGCTGCACTGTAGATTTATTAAAGCCCCACAGTAATGAATTACAAAAAAAAACGTCATTATTGTTTCCAGCTATGTAAAAAAGAGAAAATAAAGCAGTATGACTTTTTATAGCATTCTAACTAGATGCAGTCTATGACGTGCTAATTCTGAGCTGATGCAGATTTTATGTAAATTCAGCATTGAAATTGACCAAACACAGCAGCTCCTGTATTCGAGACTGATCCATTTCCAAGGTGCATATATTTTCATACAATTTGCATCAACTCTGAATTAGAATCCCACTAATCCATCTGTAGGAATCTGCTTGGTTCTTGCAATGTAAAATCCTCATCTACTTTAAGAACCACTGTTTCAGCAGAAGACTATATACAGAGTTCTCCCTTAAAGTGTAACTGTCGGGCATAAAACCCAAAATCAACTCTTTATTTTTATCTGGTAAACAAGTAATAAGGATGCTAACCAGGCAATCCAAAAGTAAAATCACTATTCCTTTTCTTGTTGATAAATGATCATTCCCCAGTTGACCTAACTCTTATTTGGTACACACAAAATTTAGTACGCACAAAGGAAGTTGCAGGGCATGCTGGGTTGTCCTTTTTTTTTTTTTTTTTTTTTTTTTTTTTTTTTGTTTTTTTTTTTTTTTTTGCTTCTCTACTTCCCCTCAGACTTAACTAATGCAGCCTATTTGGCTGAAGCCTCTTTCCCTCCTGTTTTCCCCTCTCACATCTCTGTTCCTCTCTTATTGACCAATGTTTCTCATGCTGAGACAATGCACTTTCTATAGTGAAGGGTGGGCAATGCATACACAGTCAGGCAGAGGGAGTAAATGACATCAGGATTGGCTTCAAAATAGCCACACTTAAAATAGGAAATACTTAAGATTTTTTCTTTTTTACTGTAGAAAAGTAACTAAAATCAAAACGTGGGCAGTGCAATACATGTTATGTAAGCAGAGCAAGTATTTATCTACTTATATATGTTTTTTTCCTGAGATTGTATGGCTTACAGTTCCTTTTAAGACCGATTCTAGAGCAATAATTCTGATGATTTTAGTGCACATCGTGCTTGCTGGAAGGAAGGTCAGCGAAGGTTCTTATTTACTACGCTGTACAGACCCCAGGCACCAGCAACTCGACATAGATTTCCATAAAATACAGAAGGACCCAAAATATAGCTTGGATTTCCAATTCTGCATAGTAGGAGAGGCTGTTGATCACATTGTCAAAGCCAATAGAAAGCTCCTAATTTGATGGACCGCTCTCACACACCCACAGCCCATCTATAGTGGGGTGTGCCTGCTTAACTCTTGTTCGGCTGGAGAGTTTTATATAGTTTATAGCAGGGCTGTGGAGTTGAGGAGTCAGAGTCGGAGCAATTTTGGGTACCTAGAGTCGGGGGTTTCATAAACTGAAAAGTTGGAGTCCAAAGATTTTTGTACCGACTCCACAGCCCTGGTTTATAGGTAGGATGGTATTCGCTTGACTCAGCTATTTGGAGCTGATGTACGTGTATTGCGGACTCATGCAATAAATCTCAAGGCTGCTGAATACTGTATGATCTTTGATTGGTGAGAGATAAAGTGTGATCATTTGGCCGCTAATGCCAGTGGTAACCCATAGCAGCCACCACCGTAGCAATCAGATATTAACATGTTAACAAGTGTGTCTGTGGGGGTGGATATCATGTTATATTTTTAAACTTTGTTTAGTAAATCGTGTTTATTAAAGTAATAACTGACACAAGGCAGTCATTGCCTGGTTTGTGCCAATTCCATCTAATTTAACCAGTTTCACACACAGCCTATTTTAAGTCTTCAAATGTTTTTGTCCTACAATCTCTGTCAGAGCATAGATTTCACTAGGCCATGTCCACACACTCCCACCACGATCATGTGCACTTCACATGGAGATTCAGCTGACCTCCTTTCACACAGATCAGGAGCTATGTCAACTGGCTTCTAATCAAAGTGATCACTACAATTGGCACTGATCGCTTAAAGAACAAGTGACCTGAGAGGGATATAGAGGCTGGCCTATTTATTTCCATTTAACCCCCTTGCCGTTACAATTCTGGTGGCAAGGGGGCAGCGCAACACTTTTTTTAAAAAATCATGTAGCAAGCCCAGGGCTCGGCGAATCGGCGGCAATCGGAAACTGCACGCAGCTAGCAAAGTGCTAGCTGCGTGCAGTAAAAAAAAAATGTTTAAATCGGCCCAGCGGGGCCTGAGAAATCCTCCTACGCAGGTTACCCCGAGCTGAGCTCGGGATAACCGGCAAGGAGGTTAAATAATACCAGTTCCCTTGCATCCTGCTGATCTTTCATGAATCAGTAGTGTCTGAATCACACACCTGAAACAGGCATGCAGCAAATGCAGTCAAACATTTAAACATTTTGATCTGCATTCTTGTTCAGGGTCTATGATTTAAAGTACTAGAAGCAGAGGATCAGCAGCACAACCAGGCACTTTGCATTGTTTAAAAATAAATAAATATGGCTGCTTCCTTATCCCGCTTTGGTCAGTTTTCCTTTAAGGCAGGTACAGAGGAGGAATAGCTCTTACCTCTCCTCATTCCCCTGATGATTGTTATTCCCCTCCGCTCAGGATGGCATCCAGCGTCGCAATGCTTCTAGTGTTGGGTCCCAGCTTGATAACATCATCAAGCCTGGACCCACTAGACACCAAGAATATATAAGGTAAAACTAGACAACAGGGAAGCCTGCGGAGACCACAAGACACCAGGGAAACCTATAGGGTACCACTAGGCACCAGAGAAATGTATAGAGGACCTCCTATACAACAGGGAAACGTATGGGGGCCACTAGAGTACCAGGGAAACATATGAAGAACCCCTAGCATGAGCGAAACATATGGGGAACTCCAAAAGCACCAGAGAAACTTTTGGAGAACCACTGTAGACTACCAGGGAAGTGTGAGGACCACTAGACTACCAGGCTAGATCTGTATAAGTGATGGGGAGCACAGGTCAACTGGGTAATGTAATATAGAAACCATAATTGTGGGGATGCAGTGAAAACTTTTACAATAAAGACCACCTCCAGCCAATCTAGGCGTTGTGTACAGTTAGATGACCATATAAAGTTTACATCTGGTACACCATATTAGATAGAACAAACTCACACTTATATCTGTAAGTAGCACTTCCTTATTCCTCCTCAAGCTGAAAGCATTGTGCACACCTCTTCAGCCTGGTTACCTCCCCTGCCCCTCCCTCCCCTGCTGTCTGCATGCCTGGATCAAATTACTTCTCTTTTTACAGTTTGTAGGAGATAGACAACACAGGAAAACTGCTGCAGCCTATCTTATCATGTCTATCATGTTTTTTGTTGTTGTTGTTGAAATTTCTGTACATACCCATGCACAGGCCCATCCGAGCATAAGTCCCCCAAATACCCACCTTTAAGTCAAAAGCCAAAGGGCTGACCTCCCCCCACCCCCACCCCCTTCCTGAATGTGTTGCCGTAGTCTTCTTATACAGCGCGTGTGTTTGAATGTGCCGGTGGTTGCAGAATGTGTGTAGGTGTGAGCTGCAGCATGGCTATCAACCAGTCCTTGCTTCTGCTCTGGTCCCTCCATCTTGGCAGCTTCTGAACTGGCTGCTAGAGTTCCAGATTCACGGTCAGTGAACCTGAAGCTCTAGTGGCCAATTCAGAATTTGCCAGGTAGACGCAAGTATGCAAGCCGGAATGAGGATTAGTAAATAGATACCAAGTGCCCCTTTTGGTACCAAGGACATTACCACTGTTACTGTATACTATGCATATATACTTTGTATATTCATGTTGCTTGTTCTGTTATATTTTCTTCAATAAAAAAACTTTATGATGGAAAAAGGATTAATAAATAGATAGATGCTAGTTGAGAAAAGCCAACATGAAAGTCCATAGGGAAATTCTGCAAACATCATTGGGTGGACAGTACCCTTTCGAGCTGCTAGGTTTCAGATAGGTTGCAGTAATAATACAGACAGAGAGGGTAGCCAAGCTGCTCATAACTGTACCAGGGAGTCAACCAGTCCACACCTGGATCTACCAAGGGTGTAGGGATACAGTGCAAAGGTCAAGAATGACCGGGTCTCTACCTGGATTTCAGCAATTACAGCTTTTCTTTATTTTACAGAAACTAAAGCTTTTCTTTATTTTAAATAAAGAAAAGCTATAATTGCTGAAATCCAGGTAGAGACCTAATCATTCTTGTTCTTTGCAGTGTAGTAATACACCCACACTATTCGACCAATGAGAATGCTTTAAGTTGTAGATGCCGTGATTGGAGAAATGTTCCCTATGGACTTTCACGTTGGCTCACCTCAACCATACTAGTTCTGATAGATATACATGCTTCAGTGCACTCCAACGCCTGCTCAGGAGTATGAGGGCTCCAGCACACATCAACTGCAGTATATCGTCCGATCGTCCGTGGATAAGCAGACGCCCCCATACACAATTTTTTGATTGTTTTTTGGGGGGGGGGGGGGGGGGATGTCTCCAAAAGTCAGCTTATGTGCGGTGATATATGGTATTTATTTTTTTACAAATGGCGATTGTATGTGCCTTCAGTTCAGTTCAAAAATAAAATAAATTTAAAACTGTAATTTACACACACAGTTGTAGCGTTTTACCATTAATATGCTGCGGTGACTATGGAATATTGGACTAAGTTAATAACTTTCTTGCACAATAAAGTCATTCAGCCTTCCCCCTTAATACTTTTTCTTTTACAATAATACCTACATCATTTTCCATGCAAAAAAATAAAGGTTATTTATAAGAAACAAAGCATAACGTTCTTAATGGAAATAGCTAATCTCATATGTGTTAAAAAGGTATAACATAGCAATGTAACCACCAAGTTCTAATATGTGAATGCTGTCTTATGCAAGGCAGCATGAAATTGCTGGCATTTAATAGACCACTAAAATTTAGTGTCCCTAGACAGCCATAAAAATACAGTTTGAGCATTCAAGATGTTTCAGTTCAGAGTGCAAAGGAACCATTTAGATGCGAGTTTGCAGCACATTGCATGGAAAAAGAGGATTGCCGATGCAAGTTAACCATTTTATTGCCAGCAGGCCAGAGAGACTGCACAAAGTATGGCAGACCGCATATGGCAGAGTGGGTGGGATTTAGAAGGCCGTAGAGTGCTGTAAGTGTAAAATTTTTAAGGGACTGTAAACCGGCAAGACACCTCAGTGTATATGCAAGCAGCAATAAAGCACAACTGTAGCATTTTTTAATAGGTTTGACAACACCATGAACAAAAGGTCAGCTTAATGTAAACCATCCTGTCAATGTGCAGCAAGCAATGGGCAGCGCTCACAGGCTGCAAGTGAAAAAGCTCCAGAGATATGCCCAGCCTCCTTTACTGTACCTGTTTTGAATGAAAGGTGTGTAATCTGCCCGTTATTCGAACTCTGCATACTTGTGCAGGTAGTAACTTCAGGTGCAGCGTCTGTTTGGAAGCGCTGCCATCTCCTTCTGCTGTACAAAACTTAAGTATACTTCAGGCTAGCTGCCTCCATGGGCGTCATTCAAATTTTAGAATTTAGATTAGTGTTCGCACATAATTTGCATCTGACTTATATTCAAGGTGTGTATTTAGCCCCAAGGGGCTGGGCATATCTCTGGAGCTTTCACTTCACTTGCAGCCTGTGAGCGCTGCCCATTGCTTGATGTCTTTTGAACAAATGTGTATACTATTTTTGGCTAGCTGCACCAGGTAAGGATTATGTTTTTTTTAATTTTAGACTAGCTAGGGTTCACTGTTGGATATGCTTATCTGTTGAATATGCTTCACTGTTTCATTAGTTTGAGGTTTTATCCCTTTGGATAATTTTCACTGTTTGAACATGCTTCACTATTTGATGTGCTTCACTGTTAGACTAGTGGTTAGGTTCTCTCCCGTGGGGGCCCGTCACTGCCGTGGGAGAGTCTAGTAGGGATAATTTGTGCACAACTTATGCTGAAGCTAATGCCCTCCTTTACCTGTTTTGAATGCAAGGTGTGTAATCTGCCCGTTATTTGAGCTCTGCATACTTGTGCAGGTAGTCAATTCAGGTGCAGCGTTTGGAAGCGCTGCCATCTCCTTCTGCTGTACAATCCTGTCAATGTGTTTTTAAAGTGAAACCGAAGCGATATGTCACATTAGATAAACAGGTATATGTACAGTACAAAACATATTAGTAACTTATCAGCGCATGTCTGACCCTGTATGCGTTGTGTCTCCAGAACAAAAGGTGATGTATTTTTACATCATTTCACACTGAAGTCTTAAGGGGCCCATACACTCAGCCGATTTTCTGGCCGACCGATCGATCCCGAACGATCGATTGATCGTTTGCAAATCGGTTGGCCAATCGACCGATCGATGGCCGATTTCGTTCGATTTCGATGGATTTCCATCGAACTGACAGGGTGGAAAATTTAGGTAGATCTGATGAGATTGCTTATCAGTTTGCATTGGCCTTAATGGAAATCTGATGGCAAAAAAATGCCATCAGATCGAATTTCAATAGATTTCAAACTGAAATCTATTGGAATTCTATCCTGGTAAAAAAATGTTCTAAAAACGCATCAGATCATCAGATGCATTTCTTATCTATCTGCTGCCAATCTGACGAGTGTATGGGCACCTTTTAAGGTGATCTGAGTATCTCTACTACAGTGATCTTCAATGCGCTGAAGTATTTTTTGAAATTACATTACCCTACTACTCCGGGATCAAAGCCTCCCACTACCTCATAGCGGCAACTTCTCCTCGTTTGCGCTACTCTTACTGTTTTGTCCATATTAGTAACCAGGCTATTTTTACTTGCTTTATTTTGCTGTCTGAAAGAGTTAATTACCGGGCATGGAAGTGACAGCTTCTGTCAAGTTGGTACCTTGTTGGGAATATAATTAATATCACGAATAAACAAAGTACAGCCATAAAAGTTTTCCTGGTAGAATACAACTTCTGAGGGCAGGGAGAGATAAAATACATGAACTTTTTACCTTTTTCTAACTCTTGGAAACTTAATAGGCTGCCACTGATTAGAGACCGTAAAGCATTCAACCTACTTTGTAACTGTTTAAATATACAGTAAAACCTTGGAATGAAAGTTAGCTTGGTTAAAGAGCGCTTTGCAATGCAAGCAAAATGTTTTGGGAAATTTTGACTTCATATACAAGCAATGTCTTGATATAGAACTGAGTCAATGGTTCTTCTCCCTTTGGCGCTACAGGATTGTACTTAATAATGACATTTGCATAGTGCTTTTCTCCTGTTGGTCTCAAAGCACTCGAGCTGAAGCCACTAAGGGCATTCTTAAGGGGGCACCCTTCAATGTGAGAAAGACTTTCCCAAGGACTTCTTACAGAGCCCTTAACCAGTACTCTATCCAGCCACTGCTGAGTGTAGAGACTGTGCAAAGTCACATTTCTATGATATCCTCAAAAGTAACCATAAGTTCCTTGTTAAAGCTTCAGAGACAATGGCCTCAATTCACTAAGATCATGCTGGAGATAAGGCAAGAGAAAACTTACCTCCACACAGGGAGAGAGTTTTATATTATCTATTCATTCCTTAAGGCTGCTTATACACTAAGACGTTACAGGCGCACGTTAGTGCAGCCTGTAACGCTCCCCCAACGCACAGCAATGTAACGCAAGTGGGCTGTTCACACAGCCCACGTTGCGTTACATGTAACGCTGCACGTTCTTAAGGAAGTGCAGCATGCTACGGCGTTAGAGCGGCTTAAGCCGCGTTAGACTGTCTGCACATGCGCAGTCATGTTGGGGAGGAGCGGAGAGCGGCCAGGCACATGGCTAATTAATATTCACTGCACGTGGTGAGGTGCAGTGTTTACTTCCAGGAGCGGCCGCTCTGTGCGGTGATTGGCCGGCGGGACCACGTGATGCCGCATGCGCACAAGAGTGCGCATCACGGCATCACTGACGCTAGAGTGAGCTGCTCAACGCGGCTCACTCTGACGTCCACAACGAAGAGCACCAGGCGTCGCGTTAGGTGTACGTTATGCGACCTTAACGTGGCACCTAAAGCAACGTCTTAGTGTGCAAGTAGCCTTAGTTACCTCCTCTGTAGTTATTTTCACACGCAGTTAATTAACAGCCTGTCTTTAAAGGGGAACTGAAGAGAGAGGTATATGAAGGCTGCCATATTTATTTCCTTTTAAGCAATACCAGTTGCCTGGCAGCCCTGCTGATCCTCTGCCTCTAATACTATTAGCCATAGCCCCTGAACAAGCATGCAGCAGATCAGGTGTTTCAGACTTTAAAGTAAAATCTGACAAGACTAGCTGCATGCTTGTTTCTGGTGTTATTCAGATACTACTGCAGAGAAATAGACCAGCAGGGCTGCCAGGCAACTGGTATTAATTAAAAGGAAATAAATATGGCAGCCTCCGTATAACTCTTACTTCAGTTCCTCTTTAACTTTAGAATTCTGGAGTTCTTTTAAGGATTGAAGAGTAAACTTAAAGACAGAAGAGTTAGGGCGCATACACATGTCAGATAAAAGTCTTTGGAAAATGAAAGATAGCAGACCAATTTTACCCCCTTCCATGTAGTATGAGAGCCATACTCTACACAGTCTATTCTATGGAGCTGAACTTCCCATCAGATAAAAATCTTTGCAAGATGCTGCACACAAAGCTGCTGTACACACGCAACAGATCAGTATCTGCAAAAGATCAGTTCCTGCAAAATGCATTCATAGTCTATGATATCTGCAGATCGCGTACACACCTTGTTTAACGTACAATTATCTGTAGATCCGATCCACCCGGTTGGATCTTCAGATTGGCAGATAATTGTCTGATCTGCAGATGAATGTCCATTAAACAAGGTGTGTATGGGATCTGCAGATGTCATAGACTATGAATGCATTTTGCAGGAACAGATCTTTTGCAGATACTGATCTTTTGCAGATACTGATCTGTTGTGTGTGTACAGCAGCTTTGTGTGCAGCATCTTGCAAAGATTTTTATCTGATGGGGAGTTCAGCTCCATTGAATAGACTGTGTAGGTATGGCTCTCATACTACTTGAAAGGGGGTAAAATTGGTCTGTGATCTTTCATTTTCCAAAGACTTTTATCTGACGTATGTACCCACCTTTTAGGTTTGCCTGAGGTAAAATGTTTCCTGAATACTACATGCCTCATCACCATGGTGATAACGCTAGAAATGTTATTAAAGGGATACTTAAGTGTGGTAAAAAATTGCATTCCCAGCCACAATAGCGCCCCCTAGGCTACTATTGCGGCCTTCTTGCCGCAATAGTAGCCTAGGGGTGCTATTGTGGCTGGGAACGCGAAGAATCACTCGCGTTCCCATGCCTGTCGGCTGGAGACGGCGACATCGGAAGTCGTCGCCGGCGGGTCCAGGAGCATCGAAGCGGAGCTGCAAGGGCACCGATCAGCTGCAGGGGGCAGAGGGAAGCCCCAGGTGAGTTAAACTCATTTTTTTTAACAGACTTAAGGTTCACTTTAAAGACAGGAGATAAGCTTAGTGAATTGAAGCCAATGACCCCCCCCCCCCCTGTTCCCCAGAAAAAAGTTAACACTGAAAAGTACTAGAGTGTTTGGATTAGAATCTCTCAGGGTAATAGTCTTTCTGGAATTTGGAGGTTCTTTCTATGGTTGCTTGAGATTACTCTATTCTAGGATCTCCACTATGTCTCATTATTCAAAAACTTGCAGACTTAGTTGTAAGTTAAAGCCTGAATGCAGAAACTGTCCTGGTTGGCTGCCACTTACTCTTACCTGCAGTAGTTTACACCGATAGTAGTGTTCTGTAGAAAGAAATGTCCAAATTCCTGAATTTGAATTCTGGAACTTGCAAGTACATGAGCTCTCTACATTTGGTGTGGACTAACAAGCTTACTTCTGCAGACTGGCATCCAGCACCGCTGGACTTTGAGACCCTGTTGACCACACTCGCTTCACTGGTAGAGAGAGTTATTAGCCTTACTTGCCACCTTGCAGAAGACATTGCTGGCAGGGCATGTGGCAACCATAGTCATGCCACCCTTTCAATACATCGGCAAGAGATCCGTCACGTCTGATCATCTTGTCTGATTTTAGCGTGACACTGTTGTTCTCTTCCTCACCCTGCAAGAAGGATTGTGTGCCAATCCCTGCCGGGTGACAGTACTCTGAAGTATGTATCCAGCTTAGAGAGGAACTTTAACCCTCCTGGCGGTTTGCTAAAAATTCGCATCCCCCCAGCCCCTCCGATCGCCTCCGGCGATCGGCGATCAGGAGATCAGGCGACGGGGCGGGATGACGTCACCGACGTCGTGACGTCAAAGGGGATTCTGGTCCACCCCATAGAGCTGCCTGGCACTGATTGGCCAGGCAGCGCACAGGGTCTGGGGGGGGCGGCTGCGGCGCGACGGATAGCGGCGGATCGGCGGGTAGCGGCGGCAATCGGGCACTGCACGCAGCTAGCAAAGTGCTAGCTGCGTGCAGCAAAAAAAAATTATGCAAATCGGCCCAGCGGGGCCTGAGCGGTGCCTTCCGGGCTTACCGCCAGGAAGGTTAACCCAGGTTCAAACTTTATCCCAGTCAGTAGCTGATACCTCCTTTTTAAATCTTAACCTTTTCTTGAATAGATCATCGGGGACATCTGTATGGCTGATGTTGTAGTTAAACCCCTCCCACAGTGTGATGACATGACCATGGTTCTAGTTCAGGAACTACAGGTCCTTCTCAAAAAATTAGCATATTGTGATAAAGTTCATTATTTTCTGTAATGTACTGATAAACATTAGACTTTCATATATTTTAGATTCATTACACACAACTGAAGTAGTTCAAGCCTTTTATTGTTTTAATATTGATGATTTTGGCATACAGCTAATGAAAACCTAAAATTCCTATCTCAAAAAATAAGCATATTTCACTCGACCAATAAAAGAAAAGTGTTTTTAAAACAAAAAAGTCAACCTTCAAATAATTATGTTCAGTTATGCACTCAATACTTGGTCGGGAATCCTTTTGCAGAAATGACTGCTTTAATGCGGCGTGGCATGGAGGCAATCAGCCTGTGGCACTGCTCAGGTGTTATGGAGGCCCAGGATGCTTCGATAGCGGCCTTAAGCTCATCCAGAGTGTTGGGTCTTGCGTCTCTCAACTTTCTCTTCACAATATCCCACAGATTCTCTATGGGGTTCAGGCCAGGAGAGTTGGCAGGCCAATTGAGCACAGTAATACCATGGTCAGTAAACCATTTACCAGTGGTTTTGGCACTGTGAGCAGGTGCCAGGTCGTGCTGAAAAATGAAATCTTCATCTTCATAAAGCTTTTCAGCAGATGGAAGCATGAACTGCTCCAAAACCTCCTGATAGCTAGCTGCATTGACCCTGCCCTTGATAAAACACAGCGGACCAAGACCAGCAGCTGACATGGCACCCCAGACCATCACTGACTGTGGGTACTTGACACTGGACTTCAGGCATTTTGGCATTTGCCTCTCCCCAGTCTTCCTCCAGACTCTGGCACCTTGATTTCCGAATGACATGCAAAAGTTGCTTCATCCAAAAAAAAAGTACTTTGGACCACTGAGCAACAGTCCAGTGCTGCTTCTTTGTAGCCCAGGTCAGGCGCTTCTGCCGCTGTTTCTGATTCAAAAGTGGCTTGACCTGGGGAATGCGGCACCTGTAGCCCATTTCCTGCACACGCCTGTACACGGTGGCTTTGGATGTTTCTACTCCAGACTCAGTCCACTGCTTCCGCAGGTCCCCCAAGGTCTGGAATCGGTCCTTCTCCACAATCTTCCTCAGGGTCCGGTCACCTCTTCTCGTTGTGCAGCGTTTTCTGCCACACTTTTTCCTTCCCACAGACTTCCCACTGAGGTGCCTTGATACAGCACTCTGAGAACAGCCTATTCATTCAGAAATTTCTTTCTGTGTCTTACCCTCTTGCTTGAGGATGTCAATGATGGCCTTCTGGACAGCAGTCAGGTCAGCAGTCTTACCCATGATTGCGGTTTTCAGTAATGAACCAGGCTGGGAGTTTTTAAAAGCCTCAGGAATCTTTTGCAGGTGTTTAGAGTTAATTTAGTTGATTAAGATGATTAGGTTAATAGCTCGTTTAGAGAACCTTTTCAATTTTAAAACCATAAAAGGCTTGAACTACTTCAGTTGTGTGTAATGAATCTAAAATATATGAAAGTCTAATGTTTATCAGTACATTACAGAAAATAATGAACTTTATCACAATATGCTAATTTTTTGAGAAGGACCTGTATATAGTGCTTTTATTGTTCCAACACACACACCCACACATGTACAGACATCAAACCATCACAGCCGACGATCATTTCAGGGACAATAAAGATCCTTTTTGTCAAGGCATAGGCAGACAACATGTACACCGCAAAATACAGAAAATTAAAAAAAAATGAACAAGCCACACCTCAATTGTCGTAAGCCCCGCCGGAGACCATAGGGTTCTGATCCAGTTCTGAAACATGTCTGAAAAACAAACTTAACGTTTTGAAAGCTTGCAAAGAAATCTTGTACAGTTAGTCATTAAAGGTATCACCTAAACAACTTTTGTTATGCCTTCGGATTCTCTCCATGACTAATACCGCACCACACGCAATTGTGTGTGTCTCTCTCTCTCCCTCTCCCTCTCCCTCTCCCTCTCCCTCTCCCTCTCTCCCTCTCCCCCTCTCCCCCTCTCCCCCTCTCCCCCTCTCCCCCTCTCCCCCTCTCTCCCTCTCCCCCTCTCTCCCTCTCTCCCTCTCTCCCTCTCTCCCTCTCTCCCTCTCCCTCTCTCAGAAAAAGAAATAGCATTTTAGATTTATTGGTAGCTTAACTGGCGTTTTACACGATGTATTTTGTAATTTCAAACAAATTGTCTGAATTCATGACTTGCATACTTCTTTCCCAAGTCCCGCTATAATAAGAGAGAAATAAAGTGAGTAATTTTCCGGATTGAGACGTTTTTGTAATGTAGAACAGTGTTTTCCAGCTCTAGTCCTCAAGTAGCCCCATCAGGTCATGTTTTGAGAACTTCTCTGAGATAAAACAGCTTGCTGATGAAATCACATGTACAAGGTGAAGAGGAAATTATGAAAACGCAGCCTTAGGGCTGAAGCTGGGAAATGCAGCTCTACTGTATGTCGCGTATCAAACAGGGTTTCTTTTGAGATGGCATTGCAAAATGTGTAAGGGTACGTTTCCACTTGAGCGGCGCAATTTGCTCGCAGAAACCGCGTCAACGAATCCGCATGCGGTTGCGGATTCGTTGACGTGTCCATGCGGATTTTCACGCGGAATTGCCTGCGGTTTTAACGACGCGATTTTAACAATGTCAATGCCGGCAAGCATTGACATGGGTTTTTAGACGAAATCGCACGCGGAAACGCCGGGAAAACCGCAAGACTAAAGAGCTTGCGGTTTTCCTATTTAGTTACATTACCGACGATTCGCGTGCGGGTGTGCGGCGTGCGAATTCTGACGGCTCTGCTGTGCAGATCGTTTCTGCATAGCGAGCCGCACAGAATTCCTGACAAGTGGAAACAGCGCCATCCACTTGTATTGGTTGAGCGAATCTGCATGCAGGAAACGCATGCAGATTCGCTCGAGTGGAAACGAGCCCTAAACCTTTCTGTCTTTATACAGAAACAGAGGGGGACAGGGTGGCATCAAAAAAGGTCCTTAATTTATACGTTCATTTATAACCATCCAATATAATGCCCTGAGTACTTTTATCGATCTAATAAGCCACCCATGTATGGATTTATACTTAAAGTGATACTGAATTGGCCTGGGGAAGAAAAAAAAGTTTGATAGTTGCCTATGAAGAGGTAGGATTCTGGATCCTTTAGAGCCTTCCTGTCCCTACCTCATGCCGTGGTTCTAGTGCTGTGACTCCTGTTGCACGTATTCAACCAACTGGTCGAATACCCCTTCAGAGAATCTCAGAAGCCTTCACAAGGAGTCATGTCCCCAAGTGCTTCCCTCCCTACCCAGCTCCCCCAACATTAGTCCAGTGGCCTGTGCTTTTATTGGTTTATTGGAGAGCAACCTACAAGATTTATATATAAGCAGATTCTTTGACAGATCCATGTGTAGACAGACATCTCTTGCACATTGCTATGGTTGCCTTTTGGCTACCCAGCTTTCTAAATAATCTATTATCTCTACTTTCCCATTGATGTACATACTACAATAAACTGGCACTCCTGGTGTTGTCTTAATCCCGATTCCCGGAGTTCATTGAAGTTCACCTGCCAGACACACCCTCAATACTTTTTTTTTTTTTTTTTTTTTTAAATGTGGCATATTTTTTTTGCTGCTTGTAATCAGTTTTGAAAGGTTGCTAAAATTGGTCATCTTTTTGATCTCCAAGCTGTGGGAATAATTAGTCTATCTATCTATCTATCTATCTATCTATCTATCTATCTATCTATCTATCTATCTTTCTTTCATTGACTGTGGAGCAGTCTCTTGACTGTTTCCACTAGTGCGGTGCAATTGCTTTGCGGAAAATGCATAAATGAATTTGCATGCGGATGCGAATTCGTATGCGTTTGTATGCAAATTTTCATGCAAATTCGCATGCATTTTCGTGTTTTTTTGTAAGTATGTGATTTTAACCATGTCAGTGGCTGTGTGCTTTTACATTGATCTTACAAGAAAACGTATGCGAATCGCAAGCGGTGTGTGCGAATTCTGATGGCCCTGCTATGCAGATTTTTCCTGCACAGCAAAACCCTCAGTTTTCCTGACATTTGGAAACAGGACCATTTACTTGTATTGGTTATGCAAATTTGCATGCAGAAAATGCATGCACATTCACGCTACTGGAAACGGGCCCTTAGAATACGCCAGTCTAATTACATACAAACAATATCCTCTGCACAATAAATATAACTAGGTTGCAAAAATGGAGAATCTTCGCTTCCAAAATGGACTGCAATGACTTTGTACGGAACCAATTCACCAGTGTTGAGGTTCCCTTTTTAGAATTGGTAGAATTGACCAGCTACCATTGTTTATCAGTTTAATTTCAAACTGCTGATTCCAGTAGTGGTAGAGCTGACCGGACACTGTATAGGGTATTGAGTATTTTCAGCTGTAAATTTCTGAAGGAGCGTAAAATATTTATTTATTTTTTTTATAAATTATGAATTTTCTTTGATGATCAATTAAATTTGATGAAGTTTTTTTTTTTTTCTTTTTTCTTTCATATTAATGCTTTCTAACCAGCGCAAGTTATATAAAATGTTCCTGTGAGATTCAAGCTAGGTTATGAAGTATGTATGTATGTTTGTATGTTATTGTGCATAATTGCACTTATGTACTTATTCCCATTTTTGAGTGGTTAGGTGGTAAGGAATTTTCATCTCTTGAGGTTTTCAAGTGATTCGGAGACTGGATTTACCACTAGAAAAACCACCCAAGAAGTGTTCATATTTTCTTCTTCGGATTCATGTCACGGCACACACTTGAAAATATTAATACACCTTAATTGGGCAGTTAGATATTTAGGAACTTATTTTTTTCCAACCCTCTCTATATCTGCACCTTAGCGTACCATGAGCACAGGAGGGTCCTATGAGGCTTTTCCGAATAATATCGGAGACCCCAGCGACAGTGAAGGCGTTAATTGTTCAGCAGTGTTTAGCCCAAATCACATAAATATTTTCTGAGACCATTACATGGCAAATGCCTGCCCATTCTGGAATGCTTGTAACCCAGCCTTCTGTGTAGTCTAGATGCAGTCACTGTGCACATTTTATTGCTTCGTACGGTGGACCACTGAACCAGGAACGGCAGAAGGAGATTTGTTAGGTTCACAGACAAAATACCTCCAGGAAGTTTGTGGGTATAATCCAGCAGAAAGGTCTCCAGTGTGCAGAGGATATTTTAAGCCCTTCATGCTAGAAGTGGGCAGGCGTGTGTTTTCACTTACACGCTGGCCATGCAGCACTTAAAATTTAGGTTAACCAAAGACCCTAGCATAATTTTACGAGTTTACTAACTGAATTTCAGGGTGGCTTTATACCAGTAATCAGATGTACCCCGTCCTCAATCACAGCTTCAGCTTTGTGTGGCTTTTTTTTTTTTTTTTTTTTTTTTAGGCCCGCTCTTTATTATTAACTATTTATATTTCTGCAGTGGGTGATTTTGGGATGCTTTTGAAAAAAAAATATGGCTTAAACAGACTTTATTCTGATACTTGGTGATATTTTTACAAGCATGTTGAGACAGAATAATATACTAGGCAGACTATTGTGCGTTTTTAATGTAAGAATATGGTTTGTAAATCCTCTACAAAAAAAAAAAAAAAAAAGTCCTTATCCTGTAAAGTGTTTGTTTTTTTTAATTCGTCTTTACTTTCAACCTCTTCCCTCTATTTCTGGAACAAGGGATACAGCGAGGACTGGGAAGACTCTGAAGGATCCACAGCCTTCTTCTTAAAAAATAAATATGGCAGCCTCCATATACCAATATTCCGGTGTATAAGACGTCTGGGTGTATAAGACGACCCCCCAACTTTTTCAGTTAAAATATAGAGTTTGTGATATACTCACCGTATAAGACTACCCCTCTTCCAACGTACACCAAATTTAAAAAAAAATCATATACTGGTGCTGTACTGTATGTGGTACCCAGTATATAACCGTATCTAGTCAATTGACTGGTTGGATTTGTGAACTCTCCCTAAGTGGATTGGTCAGCTCTCCCTGTTTATCAGAGCGGTATGGAAGAATAGATTGCGCTGTGCCCATAAAAGACTCCTCTTTCATCCTACTGGCCCGCCCTTGTACCCTATTTACCTCCTTCTTTGCCTCTCAGATCTCACACATGTGTACCTGCGCCGCTTCACTACAGTCCTCAGCAGTGAGATCTGAGAGGTGGTAACAGGATAGGGCGTATCACCTGGCATCAATGACACCCGGCGTATAAGACTACCCCCAACTTTTCAGAAGATTTTCAAGGGTTAAAAAGTAGTCTTATACGCAGGAATATACAGTATCTCTCACTTCAGTTGTCCTTTAAGTGATTATGTAACTTTTTATTTCCCAGGTCATAGCTCCACCCCCTCTGTGATGTGCTCCCTGCAAGTACGTTGCAGAAATTTCGCCACCTTGTGTCTACGCATTTATACTTACTGCGTTGCCATAGACTTGCATTGCTGCACAATCTGTACAGAAGGCTTGGATCATGCGGCAACACACTGCAGAGTCTGTGGGGGTCTTGCATTGATTACGATACCTCTGTCTCCCCACATTGCCCTAGTGTGTAAGTCCCCATAGACTTGTATTACCCTCGCAATGCAAGTGGGGGAGAGAACCGCAACGTGATGCAACGCAGTAAGCGTTAATGTAGCCCAACCCTTTCGTGCAGTTTCTTGCATTTTTATTTTAAGGGTATTAAAGAAGTGCCCGGGGAGAGTATATTATTATACTCCCATTCCCCCCCCCCCCCCCTGGTTTTTGTCCTTTTAAACCTAGGTGCGTCTTATATTCCGGAGTGTCTTATACGGTGGAAAATACAGTATATAGCTTTTTATAGCATTACATCATTCTGTCACAGTTGCAGTTTTTAACTTCCACACGACCGTGTCACGTCGATGGGTGTGTCCGTGGCAGCAGCCCCAGGACCGCCTAACGCCAATCGGCGTAAAGTCCTGGAGCTGCTGTTTGTAGGAGATTGCGTGCGTGCGCATAAGAGCTCCGCCTTCATTCTCCCAGTGGCGATCGCCTCTCGGAGACTGTTAGACGGCGAAACCGCCGTCTAATTGCCTCGTACAGTGCTGCGATCTGCAGCAGCGCTGTACTGGGGACAGCCGTGTGACATGGCTCTGTGTGCTCAGGGGTGATCGGCTGTCATAGGCTGAAGCCTATGACAGCTGATCACAGGGATTGGCTGGCAGGGGGAGGGAGGGAAGGGAGTAATATATAAATAATGAAAAAACAGGAAAATGTATTAAACACCTATACATTTATAAACAAGTAAACAAACATCGGGGAGAAAATTGCTTCAGAAAACAGGACTGTATTTGACACAGTGGGTCGCTCAGAGAAGCTCTTTTGCACAGATAACTGACTTTTTTTTTCTTTGTTACTAATGTTCTATTTCTCAGTTGTATTACACATACAATTCGTTATCGCATACGTTTATTTTCACTTCAGGTTTGCTTTAAAGAAAACCTGTAATGGAAAAAAAAACTCCCTCTGGTGGATACTTACCTCGGGTGGAGGAAGCCACTGGTTCCTAACGAGGCTTCCCCCGTTCTTCGGTGTCCCGGCAATCCAGCGTGGCGACAACCCCCCCCCCCCCCCCTCCCCGAACAGCGACGAGGTAAATATTTACCTACCGCGATCCTGCGCAGGCGCACTAGCGGCTCTTCATTTGGGATAAGGTGGAAATAGCCAAAACCGCTCGGATCCGCTCTACTGCACAGGTGAAAAGGACTCGTGCCTGCGCAGTAAAGGGGATACGATCGGATTCGGCAATTTCCACCTTATCCCAAATGAAGAGCCGCTAGTGCGCCTGCGCAGGATCGCGGTAGATATTGCCTGCGCAGCCTTGTCGAGGGACTTTCGGGGGATCCAGCGCTGGATTCCCCCAGCTACAGAGGACAGGAAAGCCTCATTGGGACCCTGAGGCTTCCCCTTCCCGAAGTAAGTATCCCCCAGAGGATTTTTTTGTTACAGGGTCTTTTTAAAGAATTGGGTGCTATAGTATTAAAGAGGAGCGGTCAGCCATACTATTTTAGAAAAAAAAACAAACACATAGGGCCCTTTTTCACTAGCAATCGCTAGTGTTCACGCTAAACGGTAGCGATTGCGATTCAGCAAAGTTCCAAATAGTGGAAATTAGCTACCGCGATTCCCATGTTATTTGGCAAACCATAGCGATTTAAATATCACTAGCGGTTTGTGATTTTGGGATTCAGCATCGCAATCGCCGCTAGTGGAAAAGGGTCCATAAGTAGATCAACACTTGCTATACTTGCATAACGTATGAATTGCACTGTCCACGTTTTGATTGTAGTGATTTTTCTACAATAAAAAAAAAGCGAGAAAATCCTTCTTAGCTATTCCTATTTTAAAGAGACTCTAAAGAGTTACAAAATCTCCTCTCTTTTTACTTACAAATCCTCTTAAGCATTATGGTAGTAGCTGAAACGCCGCTATCCTGCGGCTGAATGAGTCCTCTTTGTCCCCCAAATCCCTGAGGCAAAATCCGGGGATTGCTTCCTATAAGAGGCAGAGTTTACCGTTGTAGCTCTGCCTCTAGGTGCTTCAATCTGCTCTGATCGCCGCCTCTACCCGCCCCTATCAGTCTTCCGTTTACTGAGAGGGGCGGGAGGAGGCGGAGGTCCGCGCGCAGATTGACGCGCTTGAGGCAGAGCTACAGCCGAAAGCCCTGCCACCCGGGCAGCAAAATCCACGTCCAAGAAAGTCATGGATTTTTTGCCCCGGGGATTTGGCGGACAAAGAGGACTCGTTCAGCTGCGGGACAGCGGCGTTTCAGCTAGTACCATAATGCTCGAGTATTTGTAAGTAAAAAGGGAGATTTTGTAACGCTTCAGAGTCTCTTTAAGTGTGGCTATTTTTAAGCCAATTCTGATGTAATCTCCTCTCTTAGGACTCGTTCACACTTGAGTGGGAATCCGCAAACTGCTAGCGGTTTTGTAAACCGCGTAGCTAATGTTACCCTATGGCAGTGTTCTCACTTTTTGTGATTAGCGTTAATCGCAAATGCTTTACATGCAGCGTTTTGGCGGCAATTCTGGAGCGATCGCGATTAGCATGTATAGAACTGCTAATCACGATCGCTCTCAAAACGCTACTCTGTCCAGTGATTTTTTTTCTGCGTTAATCGCGGCAAAGTCACTCCCACAAAATGCTGGCGGTAATCGCTAGCGTTTTGTGATTTTGCCTTAGTCTCCTCCTGCCTTATTTGCCAGCCCCTCACTATAGAAAGTGCATTGTCTCAGCATGAGAAATATTGGCCAATCAGAGAGGAACAGAGGTGTGGGAGGGGAAAACAGGAGGGAAAGAGGCTTCAGCCAATCAGGCTGCATTAAGTCTGAGGGGAAGTACAGAGGCAAAAAAGGACAACCCAGCATGCCCTGCAGTCTTTTTGCGTACCAAATTTTGTGTGTATCAAATAAGAGTCCGGGGAACTGGAGAATGATCATTTATCAGCAAGAAAAGTAATAGAGATTTTAACTTTTGGATTGCCTGGTTAGCATCCTTATTACTTGTTTACCAGATAAAAATAAAGAATTGATTTTATGCCCGACAGCTAGTGTTAAAAAAAAAAAAAAAAATTCACTGTTGGAATAAAATATGAAGATCACATTTGGCAAATACAACATCCACTTATTTATGGAGTTGGGCTATGGGGCAACCAAGGCTGTTAGTGCATGGTTTCTTGCATTGGAAAAAAACTTTGTAGAGAAAGTTTTATAAAATAATTTGTCATTTGCTGTAGCCTTATATCAACATATCTATGTGCTATAGGAATTGCTGCGCCAGGGAAGCATGACCTGACCAAGTAACCTCTGCCAATGGGAATGTCAGGGTTCATGCATTGACACTGAATTTTATTTTTCTCATTTTCCACAGGAAATTTAAATGTTACTCTTCAAGTCTGGGACATTGGAGGACAAACCATAGGAGGCAAGATGCTGGATAAATATATTTATGGAACGCAGGTATGAAATACATGGAGTTTGCATTTTTTTAATCAATCTGTTAAGCTTTATATGTCTCACACTTCCCTCCTCTTCATAGTCTATAACTTTTTACAAGTGGCTCTTTAGGGTCGTGAGAGAGCTTTTACAGTTGTATGGAGTACCCTGGAGACCCAGAACCACCACAAACGTATAAGGGGCTCAAAGGGACCAAAAAGCCCTCTTTAAAAAAAAAAAGGCAGGCTTCAAGCAAATCTTAGCAAAAATAAACTTACAAGATAATGAAATAGAACATTAGTAGCAAAGAAAAAAGTCCCATGTTTTCAAGTACAGGAAAAGTTAAAACCCTTCAGTTGTTATCTATGCAAAAGAGCTTCTCTGAGCTATTTGACCAACTTGGTCGAAATCAGTCCTGTTTTTTTCTAAATAACTCTAACAGCTAAGAAACAGTGAAAGACCGCTTGAGATAAGGTTTAACTGAAGGGAGGTTCAAAGGGTCATTAGCTATGTTCTGTTTTATAGCTTAAGACGGTGTGCTTTCTAAATTGCAAATATGACAGAATGATGAAATATTATAAATAAAGCTATATACATGAAAATAAAAATATGAACTTTTTTTTTTTTTTTTTCTTCTAATGTTCTAATTTTCCATATTACACATAATTATCCATACTACACATACAATTCATTATCTCATCTGTCTATTTTCATTTCAGTGTCATTTTAATATAAATTTGCCTTCTTGAATCTGCAATAATTCAGCTTTCTGTGAGCAAGAAAGCTCTTCCATGATGCATCACTGCTGAATATGCAAATCATCTCTTTATGCCCGTAAAAGCCAGACACGCATTCGGAACCGCGTGTGTACAGTGTGCCTATATTCTATAAAGTTTACAGAGCTAAACTAAGCCAACAAGCATACAACAATTTCTGAGTTTGTGCTCCTCATCAGCTTTTAAAGTTGCAACGCAGCTAATGCACAAACAAGGGGACTATCTCACTTCAACAACAACAAAAAATAACATTTGTAGAGCGCATAAGCATGGCTCAGACCATCGTGGTACAGAGGAAGAATTTTATAAGTCCGGAAATGCCAGGCTAAACAGGTGGCTTTTCAGTCTGGATTTGAATAGCTCCAGGGATGGTGCTGTCTTTACTGGGTGTGGCAGGGAGTTCCAAAGAGTAGGGGCAGCATGACAGAAGGCTCTATCTCCAGATTTTTTGAGGTGCACTCTGGGAGTGACCAAGTTTACAGAACTTGCTGATCTGAGGTTGAGAGGTGTGGTGCAGCTTCAGCAAGTCCTTTATGTATCCAGGGCCCAGATTCTGCAGGGATTTGAATGTCAGCAGTCCAATCTTGAAGAGTATTCTCCACTCTACTGGTAGCCAGTGCAGTGAGCGAAGGATCGGTGTAATGTGACAGTGGCGAGGCTGGTTTGTTAGCAATCTGGCAGCAGCATTCTGCACTAATTGAAGGCGGAGCAGGTCCTTTTTGGGGAGGCCAGCATAAAGGGCATTGCAGTAGTCCAGCCGTGATGTGATGAAGGCGTGGACTAGGGTTGGAAGATCCTCTGCGGGAATCAGATGTTTAATCTTTGCAATGTTCTTCAGATGAAAGTAGGAAATACTTCAGATTGCCTCTTTTGAACCTGGCACTGTAACTTTTTGGATAACTAAGGGCTCGTTTCCACTATTGCGGTGCGGAATCGCCTGGATTCCACCGCTGATGAAATCGCATGCAGATGTGATTTCCCATGCGGTTTTTGCCACGAATTCGCATAGGTGAGGGTATATGCGATTTTCACCATGTCACTGCCTGTGTGAATTTACATTGGTACCTCACGGCAAAAAAGCATGGGGAAACCGCATGTGATTTCCCTATTAAATACATTGCATGCGATTTGCATGCATTCCACTCGCAGGTGAATTCTGCGACTGTTTTGTGCGTTTTTTCACCGCTGAAAAAAACGCACCTCAACAACGCTACAGTGGAAACAGGCCCATCCACTTGCATTACATGTGCGTTGGACGCATGCGGATTCGCGATAGTGGAAACGAGCCCTTAGTGATTCACAATCTATAGCTTGAGATGCAACCACCTCCTGGATAGTTGGAAGGACACTAAACGTGGTCATACATGAGTTCAAAGAGGTAGATTTAAACACCGTGACTTAATAAGCTAGTGATCCATTATCCCCAACATATTTCATAAACTTCAGATCAATTTCAGAAATGTTATTGGTATTAAGATTGATTAGACATTGTGGAAATATTTTTTTCGGGTAGGGGTAGGAGAAAGTGAGTTTCAGCAGCCGCATAGCTTTGTACTGCTTTAAAGAGTCTCTGTAATAAAAAGGTCATCCCTTCTTTTTTTTTTTCTTTTTTTTCCTACTATCCTACAAGTTCCTAAACCTATTCTAATGTGCTCTGGCTTACTGCAGCACTTTCTACTATCACCATCTCTGTAATAAATCAACTTATCGCTCTCCTGTCGGATTTGTCTCCCTGTGTCTGGAAGGCTGCCAATTCTTCAGTGTTGTTGATCTGTTATGCACGCCCCCCTCCAGGCCCCCTCTATGCACACTCCCGTGTGTGTTATTTAGATTAGGCAGCCTCTCTGCTCTCTTGTCAGTGAGAGAAGAGAGCTGCCTTCTATAAGCTGGATAAATCGTCCTCTGTTAGGCCACATACAGACATCAGACCATAGTCTTTGGAAAATGAAAGATCACAGACCAATCTTACCACCCTTCCTGTAGTATAAGAGCCATACTCTACACAGTCTTTTCTATGGAGCTGAACTCCACATCAGAAAAAAATCATTGCAAGATGCTGCACACACAGATGCTGTACAGACACAAAAGATCAGTATCTGCAAAAGATCTGTTCCTGCCAAAAATCCATTCCTGCAAATTGCAATGATAGTGTATGAGATCTGCAGATCATCATACACACATGATTTAACTGACATTCATCTGCAGATCAGATCCACCAGGATGGATTTTCAGATCTGCAGATCTGCATATGAATGTCAGTTAAATCATGTGTGTATGATGATCTGCAGATCTCATAGACTATCATTGCAATTTGCAGGAATGGATTTTTGGCAGGAACAGATCTTTTGCAGATACTGATCTTTTGTGTCTGTACAGCATCTGTGTGTGCAGCATCTTGCCAAGATTTTTTTCCTGATGTGGAGTTCAGCTCCATAGAAAAGACTGTGTAGAGTATGGCTCTTATACTACAGGAAGGGTGGTAAGATTGGTCTGTGATCTTTAATTTTCCAAAGACTATGGTCTGATGTCTGTATGTGGCCTTAGGCTGTGAAAGAAGCTGGGCTTTCACATACTGAGGAATTACAAACACAGATCTGTCTGCAGGAAGAAACAATCAGCCTGTCACTCTTCAGTGGATGATGGCTGCAGGGGAAAGGCTGTATACAGCTTGCTTGTGTATGGATGTATTTTCTATGTGTGGACATACTGTACATCAACCTACTTCCGGTTTTAGTGGCCATTTTGTTTGTTTATAAACACACTTTTTAAAACTGTTTTTGACTACTCTTAATGCGGCGGGGAGCGGTGAAATTGTGACAGGGGAATAGAAGATGTCCCCTAATGCAGTGGTATGTTTACTTTTTTGTGCGATTTTTAACAATACAGATTCTCTTTAAGTGGTGCAACAATAGTGGAATCATTGTTACAACTGACTCCATGTTTCTGCAAACTAGAACTTATATCCCAATCAGTTTCCTATCTGAAAGCGAACAATTGCTTGCTGAATCTGGCTGTTTTTGTCCTGAATACGTTGCTTTTTTTTACAGCTCCACTAGGACCATTCTGCTCCTCACAAGGATCTCTCTCCTTGATATACAAGACTTGTGCCGCTACAAGCTATGCCCAGCTGTAGACTTAAGGCCAAGCACCACTAAAGCAGCCCATACACTCAGCCGATTTTCTGGCCGACCGATCGATCCCGATCGATCGATCAATCGATTGCAAATCGGTTGGCCGATCGACGGCCGATTTCGATCGATTTCGATGGATTTCCATCGAACTTGCAGGGTGGAAAATTTAGGTCGATCTGATGAGATTGCTTATCAGTTTGCATTGGCCTTAATGGAAATCTGATGGCAAAAAAATGCCATCAGATCGAATTTCAATAGATTTCAAACTGAAATCTATTGGAATTCTATCCTGGTAAAAAATGTTCTAAAAACGCATCAGATAGATCATCAGATGCATTTCTTATCTATCTGTTGCCAATCTGACGAGTGTATGGGCACCTTTACTCTTTGATGGTCCATACACACAGAGATCAGGACTTGATCTCTCGGGATACAGTTTGGGGCAAGTGCCATACAGACACGTTTTGAGGCTACAGCTCCATGACCTGTTCTCTTGCTATGGAGAGGGGAGGATGGTCAACTGTGTGGTAATTGATGGAGCAGCCTCTGTCTGGAGGAGTAGAGAGGTGAGTAATGTAACTATATGGCACTTGTTCACATCATACACCCACTAGATTCTTGGCAGAGACTGCCCTGACCAGCTGCTTTGGCTGAGAATGTTGTAGCCAGGGCTGTGGAGTCGGTACCAAAATCCTCTGACTCTCACTCCTCCGTTTATAAAACCTCCGACTCCAGGTACCCAAAGTGACTCCGACTCCATACTTACCAGGGCTGTGGATTTGGTAAAAAAAAAATCATCTGAATCCGACTCCTCAGTTTATGAAACCTCCGACTCCAAGTACCAAAAATTGCTCCTATGCTGACTCACCAGCCCTGGGTGTAGCTTGTGTACCAGCCTTTAGGGAGAAATAAATTTTTTCTTCAGCATATCAACCAGCGTTTAGGCATGATCAGTATTTGTAACAAACAGACTCCTCTCCGCTGTATTCCACCTCCCTTTGTTGAATTCAGCCGGTGTGTCAGCTTCCATCTAGCACAAGACAATCATCGTTCAATATATGCCATTCAATCTGTACACACAACACTGGTTTATACTTGCCCTTGTCGCAGCCATCAAGAATTTCTTGACTTTGTAGCTCATGATTGTATTTAAAGGGCAACTGTAATAAGAGGGATATGGAGGCTGCCATGTTTATTTTCCTTTTAAACCATGCCAGTTGACTGGCTTTCCTACTGATCCTTTGCTTTTAGCCATAGACCCTGAACAAGCATGCAACAGATCAGGTGTTTTAGACATTTTTGTCAAATCTGACATGATTAGCTACATGCTTGTTTCTGGTGTTATTCAGACACTACTGCAGCCAAATAAATCAGCAGGGCTGCCAGGTAACTGGTATTGTTTAAAAGGGAATAAATATGTCAGCCTCCATATTCTCACTACAGTTGTCCTTTAATTGCATCCACAACCTGGTAGTAAACCTGTTAATGGAAGTAAATCTGTTAAAAAACAAACAAACAGAAAAACCAGCCCCTGGGGGTACTTACCACAAAGCCATTGGATCCTAATGAGGCTTCCCCTGTCCTCTTCATCAACAGGGGAAATGTAAATATTTGCGTTCCTGGCAGAGCCGGATTAAGGCTAAATGGGGCCCTAAGCAAAGTAACTGATTTGGGCCCCCCCATCATGTTGTAAAAAAATCAGAAGATGCAGCTGCACAGCAACATGCCGCACACACCGGGGCAGCCGAGCTACTGGTTGCTATGGGCAACAGCCCGCTTTCCTCTGTGGGTGCACAATGCAGGGAATAGCAGCGGCAAAATGCAGCGTGAGAGATGAATGGCTGGGACATTTGCACTCAGGGGCTGGGGCACCCCTGTGAAGAGGGCGCCAGATATCACAGCAGCAGCACTTTCCCCCTGCATCTCCAACCTGGCAATAGCAGAAAGCTCTGGACACCGCCAAACCAGAAGCCATTCCCCAGACAGAATTACATAACCACCCCCACCACCGAACAACCGATTTCCTCCCAAACTAGATAGCCACCATGCAGCCTCCATCCCAGTGAATACGATAGTCCAGCAGAGAAGGCAGCTGCAGCGGGGGAGAATGACAGGACCAGATGACTCATATTCACCTATTGCGATCCAAGCAATAGAGGTCCCTTCATCCGGAGCCCATCTGTCTCCTCTAGAGTGCTGCCGCTCGGTTACTACTACTATTACTACTTCTTGTCTGATCTGAGAATCAGGAAGTTCAGAGCGAGTGGCTGCACTGTAGAAAAGACAGATGGGTTTCAGATGACGGGATCTCTATCGCTTGGATCATGGATAGGTGAGTGACTGTTTGCCATCTGCTGCTATCATTCTTGCTGCAGCTGTGGTTCTCTGTGGGAAGGGAGGCAGGAGTGGGCAGCTACAGAACGCACAATAGCAGGAGGGGGACCTAGGAGGAGAGCCTGGCTCTGAAGACAATCAGCAGCGCACGGCATCATTTGACAAGACAAGACAAATAACATTTATATTGCGCTTTTCTCCTGGCGGACTCAAAGCGCCAGAGCTGCAGCCACTAGGACGCACCCTATAGGCAGTAGCAGTGTTAGAGAGACTTGCCTAAGGTCTCCTACTGAATAGGTGCTGGCTTACTGAACAGGCAGAGCCGAGATTCGAACCCTGGTCTCCTGTGTCAGAGGCAGAGCCCGGACTCCGAGCAGTGCCTGTGGGTATGCCTTTAAGCATACCCACAACTAATTAATTACTTCCTCACACCTACCAGCATGATGTTTGTAATTATATCCCCCTGGGTTCCTTATATTTCATTGCATTGTGCTGAATCGAGCTGCCGACTTTGGAGAAAAGTCGTCCTGTGTAATACAATGTAACTATGGAAAGATGCATATCATTTTGAAGATCTTTCTCCTCTTTCCAATGATAGATAAACTGCCACCCTACGCCTTTTTTTCGCGAAATTGCAGTGGCTGCGATTTCAATCACGAAAATATCGAAAACTAAAAGGCATAGGACGGCGATTTATATATCATTGGAAAGAGGAGAAAGAGAGCTTTAAAACGATATGCATCTTTCCATAGTTACTGCACTGCACAGAGTCTCTTTAACCATTATACCATCCAGCCACCGCTGACAGGATGGCGAGGGCTGGTTTATGTGCTGATGGGGCCCCTTTGACTCTGAATGGGGCCCCAAGCGACTGCTTTTGTTGCCTGGTTGGTAATCCGGCCCTGGTTCCTGGCTCCAGCACAGGCACCGTAGTGGCTTTCCTAAAGACTCCGGGGGAAATAGCCACTACTGGGGGGTGGGGGGAGGATTACAGAGTTAAATACTAACCTGATCGCCTCATCGTCCGGGCCCATTTTCACTAGGGCGATTCCCGCTGATCGCCAAAGCGCTAGCACTTTTTAAAGCGCTAGCTCAATAGTAACAAGTGCTGATCGCGATTGTCGAGGATCGCAGGTGTTTACAGTGATTTTACCACCAGGGATGGGCTCACGAGTAATCACGAGTCAGTAAGGACTCACATTTGTAATTAAAATGAGCCTTAATTGTCGCAGCTGTGTGGCTGATTGATAAGGGGTTATTTACCCATAATTCCGCCATCCTGCCTGCGCTCCAAACAGCTTGCACGTGTCCTATTGGATGCGTGGCAAGCCTCACTACGCGCACTTCCTCCTTCTGGCTTGAAGGAGGAAGTGTGTGTATTGAGGCTTGCAACGCGTCCAATAGGATGTGTGCAAGCTGTTTGGAGTGCAGGCAGGACGGCGGAATTATGGGTAAAATAACCCCTTATCCAGCCGCACAGCTGCAGCAATTAAGGCTCATTTTAATTACAAATTCGAGTCCTTACTGACTCGTGATTACTCGTGAGCCCATCCCTGTTTACTATGCTAATCACGGTAAAATCACTCGCGGAAAATGGTAGCGCTTTGTGCTTTAAAGTGTGAATTGAGCAGGTAATCTTTCTGTCCCCCTCGAAATTGCTGCTGTGGCACTTTTTTTTTTTTTTCATAATGCCTGCCAAGGCTCTGGTCGTGCCCACCTGAGTTTCCACGGCCCACCCTCGGCCTAATTGGTGTCTTCTGAGCTGTTTCTTAAGAGCTTCAGAACCATGGCCATGACTGCATTCCAGAGGAGGGGGCGGAGCGTCACCTGAGTCCCGATGACATTGGATCAGGTACCATTAGACCCCCCGGATAAGGTGTCATTACAGGCTCTGTCTTTTTATACCACAGCTACTTTTTTTTTTTTTTTATACTAAATATTAATAATAAACTGGAATACTGACTGTTGATGGATGTTAATATTTTCCTAAAATTCTGCTTTAAGTGGCAGTCTACCCCCTAGAAGTAGGAGTGTCGCACAAGATGGCACTATTCCACAATTAGGTTTTCCTTTGATTCAGAAAGTTCAGTTGCAAAAACCTTCTTTTGGCTGCTGAGGCAAGTGTAAATTGCGCCATCACGTTAACCCTCACCTCAATCATGACTTTTGATGATTACTGAGTTTATAATAATTGCTCATTAATTAATGTCCTTTTATTAGTGTATTTATTCTGGCCCATTAGCTTGTTGGACTCAGTAAAGCGGAAAAGCCGCATTAAAACCACCAGGCACCACGTAGCATGCCTGAGTGCCTCAACGCTTCCTGCAAATCCAGTCTACCTTGCTAGGTAAGACACACGGCTTTAAGCACCAATAAGGTTTAATATTAATATAATTTGGATTAATGCAGAGATGCAGTAAAGCTGTCTTGACCTGGCTTTCCAGTTCAGCACTGCGCGCGGCTCTGTTTGTAGATCCCCAGCTGTTACCGAGAGGCGGCCTCTCATTTCCAGGCATTGTGGCTTGGGTCAGATGTGAAAATCGCAGTAATTAGTGGAGGATTTGGGGGGAAATCAACACCACAGGTACAATTTTCAGAGCGCATGCCCCCTGGAGAGAGAAAGTGGGAGAAACGTAAGTGAAATAAGTACGAGAGGAAATTAACAGTGATCCTACACCCTCCCATGTAATAATAAACCGCTAGGATGCTGTAGTTACACTGGAATAAAGGCAGTAAAAATGTTCTGCAGATACGATTTATACGCAGAGGTCATCATTTTTTAAATTGTGGATAATAAAACTCGCGTTTGTCCATTTTGTCTGGATTAGCGATCCTTTATCTGATTTAAAGGAAATTGAATGGACAGGGGATTGTTTTTGTTTGCATTTTTTATAAAGTCTACAATCTGAGCCTGACAGATAGATTTGCTGCTCAGTTGTTTGAATTTTTACACAGCCCTGTCACCTGTTTAAGACTGAACATAAAAAAAATCATAATTTTGCATTTGTAGAAAAGGACTGATTTTTAATGGGAACTCGAGGTGAGAGGGGTTATGGAGGCTGCCATATTTATTTTCTAGTAAGCAATGCCAGTTTCCTGGCAGCCTGTTATTCTTCTGGCATAAATAGTGTCTAAACCAGGCATGGGCAAACTTGGCCCTCCAGCTGTTGAGGAACTACAAGTCCCACAATGCATTGCAGGAGTCTGACAGCCACAGTCATGACTCATAAAGGCAAATGCATTGTGGGATTTGTAGTTCCTTAACAGCTGGAGGGCCAAGTTTGCCCATGCCTGGTCTAAACCCTAATCGAGTCAAAACCCTAGGAAAAAAGCATATGACTAATCCAGTAAAACCTGAGTCAGAGTAGCTGATCTGCTGCATGCTTGTTCAGGGTAAATGGCTAAACGTATTAGAGATACAGGATCAGGAGGACTGCCAGGCAACTGTTTGTTTGTTCAAAAGGAAATAAATATGGCGGGCTTCATATCCCTCTCACCTCGGGTTCCCTTTAAGTTGTTTTTTTAACCACTTCACTCCCCCTTAACAAACCAGAGACTTCTGCTTACAAAAAATGAGGCTCAACTATGTCATGCCGCATGGGCAATGTGATTGGCTCACAGTGATCATAGGGTAAGAGTTTAATGAAATCGGCTCCTGGGCAGCTCATGGAGCTCTGCTATTATTGCGACAGCAGAGTGAGTGGGCTGCAGCGACGGGTGATCGGAGTGAGCATGTGGTGAGGTAATTGAAATCTACGCCCTGGCAGGGATAACAGGCCTCAAAAAGGCGTCGATTTCAATTAGCAACATCCGAAAAGAGGTTAATCAGCTGCTTTGTTTACATGTAATAAATCGCTCCTGATGTGCTGCAGCTCGCAAACCATTCCAGACACAGGCCACTGACTAACTACTAATTCGTTGCTGGGAATTTTGTCTCAAAGGCAGGAGAGATTATCTCAACTTCCATATGTCCTAGGTGCCCCACTTTCCCAAACTTCCCTTTTACCACTAGGAACTGCTGTTTAAAATTAATTCCTAATATGTTGCAGTATGGAAGTCTCTCGAAGTCTATTTCCCGCTTAAAGGGAACCTGAGATGAGACCTATGGAGGCTCCCATATTGTTTTTAAAGCGGACCTAATCTCAGAACGTTCTCTCAGCTATAAAAGATTTGAAACCGCATAATAACCTTTAAAGAAAAACCTTTTATTTGTTACAGCTGATACAATTCCTGCAATAAATCCACAGTGGGTCTACTTCCTGCTTTCTGGAAGCAGATACAGGGGTATATTTACAAATTAGCAGCTCTGCCATGGCAGAGGAAATACCTGAGCTGACACAGCTGAGAGATCAAATTGTGATCAGTCACAGATAAGGTGGAATTGGATAGGATAAACTCTCTAAATATATACAGGCTGCATTTTTTTACGTTTTCCTTCTGTCCTGTGCAAGAAGTCCTTTTGATCATCTGTTCTCAGCAGTGTCTGAGCCACAACCCTGAAACAAGCATCCAGCTAATCCAGTGAGACTTGAGTCAGACCAAACTGTTCTGCATGCTTGTTTAGGATCTATGGCTAAAAGTATTAGAGGCAGAGGATCAGCAAGACAGTCAGGCAACTTGTATTGTTTCAAAGGAAATAAATAGAACAGCCTCCATATCCCTGTCAATTTGGGTTACCTTTAAACCAATCTTTTTGATTGGAGAGCACAAATCCATCCCCCTCCTCCAACATCTCTATTGGTGCTGTAGACCTGCCACTGGATATATTATTCACTGGTTCAGTTGCACAGATGTGGATAATCCGCGGCTGCGATTGCTATGTGTGTTTTTTGTTTTTTTTCCCCTTTTTGCGATGACTTTTTTCACAATAAGCGGCTTCTTTTGTGACAAATGAGCATTTTCTCAATATTGTGTATAATTCTTAACAAAAATGAGTTAAACAATGTTTAGCGATGTGCAGTGATCGCGGCTGTCATGGCGAATCACTGAGTGATCAGTTGCTCAGATCCTAATTGCCCATGGTGATCATTTTTAATGCTATCATTTAAACAATCGTTTCATTGATTGTTCATGCCGTTCTTACTGCGATACTGAAGATGGATCAGGGCACGACCTCTGGTCACCACCGCTGATCCCCGATCCACCTTCTTGTCGGTACTTCTACTTGAATGAGCCAGTAACAGTACATATTCATACAAACAAGTTACAATGTCTGGTAAATAGTAAGACTTTGTTGAAATGCGCGTGCAATGTGAAATCGCACATAATGCTTTTTAATGGCGACAACGTGTTTGTTTTCCAGCCATGATTTGCACGCTTAACAAAAACAGGTGCCGGCAGTCTATGGTGGACGACGCTCACAGGAAAACTGTTCACAGGAAAACGCTATTTTCCGCAAACACAAGTGTGGCTTCTCCTTAACTGTGCCCCTTTCACAGCAGTTCGGTGTTACCTCAGATCTGTGTTCTGAGGTGACAGGAGCTACTGTAAGGGTTTGCGTAACTTTGGGTGCTGCCGTAGGTGCCCATGTAAAGCACCACTAATATCGGCTATAACTGTAAATTTGGGCGCAAGAGTGGGACTGCCCGCTATAGATATTGCGGTTATAAATATAAAAGTAGTGAGCACCACAGCACCTGCTATTTATTGCCGCACTTTTTATAGTGGGCAGTCCTGGGGCCTGTTATTTTATTAGGTGACTGTGGCGCCCAAATGTATGCTTCTAACCGCTATTATTAGGATTTTACATGGATACCTGTGCGTGCCCGATGGGTATAGATTGGGGAGCATTAGTGTTAGGAGTGTGTGGGGGGTGGCTACGGTTAGGCATAGATGGGGGAAAGTTAGTGTTTGGCATAGGGAATATCTATATTGGCTATGGAAGGAAAAATGGGCCCAAAAATTACAGTGGTAGGCATAAAATAACAGTAATTTACATTTTTTTTTTTCTCCACCAACATTACTGTTGACTGCAAATTAGCAAAGAAATATGATGAAGTCTTACCATGAAAGCTGCATAACTGCAGACTTGGAAGCAACTATCTCTATGCACAAAACAGTCCTATGTCTGGCTTTTAGATGACGAAGCTTCAAAACGTTGCTGCAGGTATCAGATCAGTGGATGCAATCAAACCATTAAAATCTTCTTTATAAGAGTTACATCTAAATTATCTTGTTTGCAAGGATTTACAAAATGTGGGCCAGACTATAAAAATAGTTTTTCAACCCTCCAGGGCTCAAAGGGACTGAATCATTAACCTGCGCTGCTATAGCAGAGCGAGCTCCATGACTGCACCGTAAGCTAAATTCAAGGAGACATGCCTAGCTCGGTCAGGCAGCATAGCTTGCCCTCCTTAGTTATGCGCGTTACTTACATACTGCTGGCCGCTGCTGTGAAGTATCAGGACCGCAACAGTTTATTAGCGTGGCTGCTACTGTGTTAATTAACATAGTTACTATGTACTTAAAGAGACACTGAAGCGAAAAAAAAATGTGATTTGTATGTGTAGTACCACTAAAGGTGGCCACACACGTTACAATAAAATGATCAGATTTTACGTTAATTCGATAAAAACGATCGGATCTCCCGAAAAAATCGAAAGCTTTTTTTTCATTCGACTGAAAAATCTGATCGGATTTCCCGGTTTTTCTTCGATTTTAATTGATCCGGAATGCCAGATATTTTTCTTCAATCTTTCTAAATATTGTATGGTGTGTGTTGGATTGCCAATTTATTACTATACACGCCCTAGCAATTTTGTCAGTTTCCAATCATTTTTATCATAATTGGGGGAAAATTGAACATACGTGTGTGGTACATTGGTCATATTTTTGAAATGTTACAATCAGTCAGAAACATTAATTGCGATTCTTAAATTGAACAGATATTTAAAAAATTGTATGGTGTGTGGCCACCTTAAGAAATAAAACATTAGGAGCAGAGACATAAGTCTAATATTGTTTCCAGTACAGGAAGATTTAATAAACTCCAGTTGTTATCTATGCAAAAGAGCCATTGAGCTCCACGGCTTTCAAAGTTGCAGAGAGCTCTGTCTTCTGAAGCTTGTTATCTCAACTGTCAGTCACTATTTTTTTTTTTTTTTTTTTCCCTGCAGAGGACAGTTCAAAAGTTCACTGGGCTGCTCTGTAAAATAATTTAGAATGCTGAGTAGTGTGTAAACTGCAAATATTAGAGGATGATGCAAGGTTATAAAAAAATAAACTATATAAATGAAAATAAAAATATGAGAATATTTTCTTTGCTACTAATGTTCTAGTAATTATGCATACTACACAACCAATTCATTATATCATATTTTTTTTTCGCTTCAGTGTCTCTTTAATTAACATAGTTGAGGCCGTGCTAGTGAAGTATCGTGGTTGCAATACTTCACAGCAATGGCCGACATTTAAAGGCGTGCACGTTGCTATGCTAGCAATGCACGTAACTAAGGAAGGCTTGCTATGCTGCACACAACCGCGTAGCATGCCTTCTTGAATTTAGCTCGCTGTGCTGTCATGTAATCAAACCAAAGTCCCCAGTTAATCAATCCAGGTTGCCTCGATATAAATATCTCAAAGTTTCTTTATGTATGCCTTCTTGCCTATGTGCTATCCCAAGGGAACCCTGCATTCATCTGGACAGGTTCTTCTGTCTCTATTGCCTTGTGTTTTTTTTCTTCTTTCATTTAAAAATATCTTCCATTTTTAGTTTCAAATCTTTTATTGCCAGTAGCAAATTAATAGTAGTAAATAGTATCAAATAGCATCAAAGTGTAAACAAGTTACAAAAGCTAGTGTGAATTCATTAATTAGTATAATTCAACAAGAACAATTCAAATCTAAAAATAGAAAGAGAATAAACTTCCTTGTTCGGTGGCCAAGAAACTCTGTTGTGAAATGACCTAGGTATTTGTACAACAGTGAATATTGAACTTCTGTCCTGTCTAAAGGTAGCCACACACGATACAATAAAATGATCCGATTTTACAGCAATTCGATAAAAACGATTTTCCTGAAAAAATCAAAAGCTTTTTTTTTTTTTCATTTGACTGAAAAATCCGATCGGATTTCCCATTTTCTTCGATTTTTATCAATCCGGAATGCCAGATATTTTTCTTCAATCTTTCTAAAGATTGTATGGTGTGTGTTAGATTGTCAATTTATTAATATACACACCCTAACAATTTTGGCAGTTTCCAATCATTTTTATCATAATAGGGGAAAAATTGAACTTGCGTGTGTGGTACATTGGTCATATTTTTGAAATGTTACAATTGGTCAGAAAAATGTATTGAAATTCTTACATTGAACAGATATTTAAAAAAATTGTATGGTGTGTGTGGCCACCTTTATACACTGTGGAGCGAGTGAAATCTATGCTTTATCATTATCCCTCCAATCCATCCAGGGCTGCCACTCAAAAATGGGCATTGTGTCCCATAATGTTGCATTGATTTTTTTTCCCCCGCAAACCGTGATAGTATTCATTTTTTTTTCTAGCAGTAGAGAATATGTTAGTGTTGGAGTTCTTCAGCTAGAAGCTATTAAACAGGCCCATAGAATTGTATGGGCAGTGAGTTGACATGCAGAATTGTTCTGAAACGCAACTGACCACTGTGAACTGATACATGATGGAAACTAAAGCAGTGCAGCTTTACATACCTGTGGCTTCTTCCAGCCCCGAGAAGTCTCTGTGTCCCTCACCACAGTTTACCTCATGTATCCTTTAGGCCCAGTTTGCAGTGGTCAGTTGCGTTTCAGAATAATTCTGCATAATCAATTCACTGGCCTTACAATTCCATGGGTCTGTTTGCAGTACTGCGTTGTAACTGATCACGTTATTCTAGCTCACTGCATGGAGGCTTTGAGTCTATGCCCAGTCTCCATTGCAGTTCACATACATTATAATGCGTGCGTTATGCAACTGACCTCTGTGAACCTAGTATTAAGGTTCTAGCTGCTACAGCCACACATTGGATGTTTTTTTTAGTGTAGACAGTTTGTGGCCTAGGGGCTACACCAGAGAACTTTTAAAAATTGGGGTGTCCAGTGCTTTGCTTAGGAGAGCTTTGTCCCATAGTTTTTTAATCTTCAGGCATGTCCACCATGAGAGTATCGGGGAACTGGCAGCCCTTGAAGCAGAGCTTGGATTTGGAGGGATCCAGCCTATGCACTTTATCTTGCACCATATAAACACAATGACGTAACCTAAGCGTCACTTTGTGCTTTGCAGGCTACTTTTACAGAGCATATCTAAGTATTGTTGCCAGGTTTCTCCAGAGATTATTATTTTTTTCTTTTTTTATATATATATATATATATCTTTTTTCCCAGCCCAACATCTAGTGGATTTCTTCAATTTTTAAAGAGAATCTGTATTGTTAAAATCGCACAAAAGTAAACATACCAGTGCGTTAGGGGACATCTCCTATTACCCTCTGTCACAATTTTGCCGCTCCCCGCCGCATTAAAAGTGGTTAAAAACAGTTTTAAAAAGTTTGTTTATAAACAAACAAAATGGCCACCAAAACAGGAAGTAGGTTAATGTACAGTATGTCTACACATAGAAAAATACATCCATACACAATCAGGCTGTATACAGCCTTCCTTTTGAATCTCAAGAGATCATTTGTGTGTTTCTTTCCCCCTGCATCTCTCATGCACTGAAGTTTCAGGCTGCTCTTTTCTTCCTGCAAACAGCTTTGCCCTTGTCTGTAATTCCTCACTATGTGAAAGCCCAGCCAGCTCAGAGGACGATTTATCCAGCTTGTAAAAGATAAGAGAGAAGAGAGAAGCTGCTCTAATCCTTAAAGAGAACCCGAGGTGTGTTTAAAGAATGTTATCTGCATACAGAGGCTGGATCTGCCTATACAGCCCAGCCTCTGTTGCTATCCCAAACCCCACTAAGGTCCCCCTGCACTCTGCAATCCCTCATAAATCACAGCCGTGCTGTGAGGCTGTGTTTACATCTGTAGTGTCAGTCTCAGCTGCTCCCCCGCCTCCTGCATAGCTCCAGTCCCTGCCCCAGTTCCTTCCCTCCAATCAGCAGGGAGGGAAGGGATGCAGGCGGGGACTGGAGTTCTGCAGGAGGCGGGGAGAGCAGCAGACTGACACTATAGAGATAAACACAGCCAGCTCTGACAAGCTGTTTGTCAGCAGCACGGCTGTGATTTATGAGGGATTGCAGAGTGCAGGGGGACCTTAGCGGGGTTTGGGATAGCAACAGAGGCTGGGCTGTATAGGCAGATCCAGCCTCTGTATGCAGATAATATTCTTCAAACCCACCTCGGGTTCTCTTAAATAACACACAGGCAGTATGCATAGAGGGGCCTGGAAGGGGGAGTTCATAGCAGAACCACAACACTGAAGAACTTGGCAGCCTTCCAGACACAGGCTGACAAGTCTGACAAGAGAGAGATAAGTTGATTTATTACAGAGACTGTGATAGTACAAAGTGCTGCAGTAAGCCAGAACACATTAGAATAGCTTTTGGAACTTGTAGGATGATAAAAAACAGGATGCAATTTTTGTTACGGAGTCTCTTTAAAGCCTCAGCAGGTGGCACCTTGCCTTCATAATCTTTCCCTTTGTAATGCTTCTTTGCTGGTTCCTGGAAAACGTCACAAACTTGTATTCACACTTATTCAGCAGTGTTGGTTGAATTACCCTCTGTATTATTTGTCAGTAAGGGCTGGAACCCACAGGAGCGCTTTTGGCAGCGTTTTGGCAGCACTGCGATACGCTAGCAGTTTGCCAAAACGCTGGGCTAATGTTAATGGATGGGGCAACTTCCACAGGAGCGTTTGCGTTTCTCAGAAATGCAAATGCAGGACGTGCAGCATTTTGGGAGCGTTAGCGCTTCAATGTAAAGTATTGAAACGCTAGCAGAAACGCTCAGCAAAACCTAAACTGAGCGGTTTTGCTAGCGTTTTGCGGTTCAGCACACTGTAACAAAATGAAAAATAATTCACAGGACCAATCAGGATAAAAACGCAAAACGCTACGCACCTGCTGGGCAAAAAAATACAATGTTGCAAAACACTACCAAAAACGCGCATGAATCCGCTTGCAAACCGCTCAGACAAAACGCTAGCGGTTGCGTTTTGCGTTTGCTGATTTCAGTGGGTTCCAGGCCTTACAGATTGCCCAGCAAGCTCATAGTGAACCAGAACTCCTAGGAGCGTGTCAAGGGCTGAGAAGGACCAAAAAGACCTTCTTACTAAAATGTTATGCAAAACAGAAGTTTGCTTTCTTAGAACAGAAGGTATTTGTGATTATTCAGCTTGGAGTGAGCTCTGAGATGTCCTACAATGCTTCACTGCTGAATATGCAAATCATATCTATGTTGTCCCTGATGGCTAAACCCACCGTCAGAACCGCTGGAATGCAATAATGTGTCCGCTTATTAAAATTACAGTGCCAAACTAATCCAACATGCATACAGACAATTTTAGATTGGTTGATGCTCATTAGTGCATGGCATGGATTAATGTGGCTCTATGGAGTAGGACTTCCTTGCTGGGCAATCTGTAACTCTGGGTATTTCAAGTCCTGGCGAAGTTGTGGACCTGGTACTCTATACAATACGGTTACTATGTTTTACTATACTTTATATAGGTACTGGTTAAAAACCATATGAGTGTCGTGAATACCTGTCCATTTCATCTACCTTACACTCCTAGCCCAGATAACCTCTACAGGTGTTAGGCAGTAGACGTCCATCAGACTTCAGCTTCATGAAAGTTTCTGGTGTAAAGGCCCATACCCACTAAACTATTTTTGTGCGACAAAAAGGTTTTTTGCAACATTGTTTAACAAAAATGTATTAATGTTTAACAGCACAGCGGCCGATTAAGTCATTGAGGATCGGAATGATCCTTATTGACTTGCGGGTTTTGCTGTGATCAAGAAAACCATTATTAATTTCTGATACCGTAAACAATGCTTACTAATCTTGCCAGATTGATCTGGGAACTAAAGTTCGGCAGAGATCCCTGATCTATCTGGCCCTGATGTGCTGGTGGGTTTTTAGCTTCAGAGATGTAAATCATTGAAGTTTCCATTTGTGAGTAATTGGAAATAGTTACTCCTATTCCTGGGGAACCTCTTCAGGTAAATGAAGCTGTGAGGAGGTAATAGATGGACTACACACTTGGGATCCATCTGTGTGTTATCTGCTCACCCTCACCAGTGCTGTCCATCTGTATAAGCACTTCAATAGCAATAAATAGTCCCGCACTGGAGCATTCTGGCTGATTTATGCTGATGTGCAAGACTTGAAGTTTGCTAAGGTTTTTTGTGTTGACTTCTGGAAGAAAGGCAGACAAATTCTAAAGTGATTGAGCTGCCTACCCAGTAACATGCAGAAGCAATACAGGCACTGAACACTGATCAATCTCTTTTGCTGGGTACACACAGTACGATTTTCCATTCGATTTTTCCGACCCGATTGTTTTTTTCCGCGTGATTCTGCACTTGATTCTCTTATCTTTTCTCATTTTTTTTCTTATCTTTTTCTATGAGAAATCGAGCGCAGAATTGATTGGGAGTAATATCGGACATCAGGGATTTTATGCATCTACCGCATGAAAAATCGTACCGTGTGTACCCAGCATTATGGCAACAGTTATTGAAGTGAGTTTGTCAGATTCAGTGCATAGAAAACCATGTACTGAGCCAGTTGTCTAGAACAACCAATCACGTTTTGGCTGCAGAATGAGGCTAGGATCCAGATTGGCTATTACGGACAAAGGTTCCATTTTTCTTTTCTTTCTCTTTTTTTTATTTTTTTGTTTTTTTGTTTTTTGTTGTTTTTGTTTGTTTTTTTGTTAAATTTGTCTTGGTAGTGACATATTTCATGTTGTTCCATTTCATTGAATTTTATTCTACGTGTGTTTATGGTATGTAAAATATATCTGGCATTTGTGGCCTCTGTATGTCATCCTTGATGAACAACCTGTACTTTTCATTCAAATTCATATTGTGTAAGGCTAAGTTCACACTGCCTTGTAAAAACAGGATCGCACCTAGTTAGGGAAAAGTCATATTGTGCATTACTCGCTTGATGCAATGCATATAGTGAATCATACAGTTAAAGTGGATCTGAACTCTTGCATAGGCCAGACGGAAAACCTAGAGAAATACACCCTTTATGCATTTCAAGTATAGCCTGTCTAATTCCCCCTCATCTGTGACGAAGCACAAGTTGTAATTTGATCTTTCTCGTGTGTTATCCTTGTATGATTTGTATCCGCTGTAACAAAGAAATGTTTATCTTTAAAGGTTATTATGCGGTTGCCTATCTTTTAGAGCAGAGAGCATGTTCTGAGTTCAGGTCCGCTTTAACAAAGGATGTGTTACTGGATCTATAAAGACGCATTATGCCAACACGTTTCATTGCACAACTAACACGCCGGTGCAAACATGCCATTGTAATATAATTGCATGGCATTTACTATAGACTTACTTTGTTGGATGCACCACACAGCAACATTGTGTCAGTGTGAGCCTAAACTTTAGCTGTAAAGGGTCTGCTCAGTGATATTAGGCTTTATTCACTAAATCTAACGCGCACACACACACCACGAGTTAATTTTAGAGTGCACACGCTATGTATGGTCCTGTCAGCATAGTGTGCACTCTTAAAGGGGGGGTTCTCTTGCCTATATAAAAAAACAGAAACTGCCACTTACCTGGGGCTTCTATAGGCCCCCCTGCAGCTGGAATGTCCCGCGCCGCCCTCCTCCGATGCTCTGTTCCCCACCACCGGGCTAATTATTCGTCTAACTAGATGAATAGAGCTGCGTGGCCGTGCGCACTCCCGCGCGTGTCATCGGGAGCTTACTACACAGGAGCAGTACGAAATTTTCTTGTAAGCGAGCATGTGCGAGCCTTGCAGCCGCAGTTCTATTTGTCTAGTTAGACGAATAATTATCCCGGGACTGGCGGTGGGGAACGGGCGATCGGAGGAGGGCGGCGCGGGACATTCCAGCTGCAGGGGGCCGATAGAAGCCCCAGGCAGTTTTTTTTTTCTTTTAATATAGGCAAGAGAACCCCTTTCAGTTAAGCACCATGCTTCTAACTGCCATGTGATGTGCTTGTAACGCGACCGTGATACTCCACTAGTGTGCCCGCTACTAAGTTTATTAACATGATAAAAAATGTATTGGTTTGATTTTTCTAATTAATTGATCAAGCATACAAATTGATTTATCCGATAAAAAAATGGGTAGGAACAAATGAGATTAGAATATCTTTATAGGAAAAAAGCTATGTTATATATTCACACCTGCTTTGTGGTCCCGGATCACCCAGTAGTGTCATAGAGGAGTGCACAGGGAACATTCTTTTTCAATGTACTCACTTTTCAGGCAGCTTTACACACTTTCAATGAGCTATGAGTAATTTTGGCATCTAGCTAGTAGAAAACCAATAATTGTAGAAGGAAAATAAATATCAAACTTAAACTAGAAGCTTTGATGCGTTTAAAGTACACCCAGGGCCGGTCCTGGACTTTCTGCTGCCTGAGGCAAAGATCGTGAAGGCGCCCCCCCCGGTGGCAATATAGCTAGCCTAGCCAGCCCAGGTTGCAAGTATGGTGCAGACCGTGCAGTTGGTGAAGCCTGCTGCTGCTGCCACCCTCCTGCATGTCCGTGCAGTTGGTGAAGCCTGCTGCTGCTGCCACCCTCCTGCATGTCCCCAACCCGACTCCTTTTATTATTGCAGGCAGCCAGCACAGACAGAGACAGACATCATCACATAGCATTATAGCAGAGAGAAAAAAAAATTACAGGATCATCATTTTACCATACACCAATGCCACTGACTTCTACCATGAGTCATCATTAATGACTACTACACACTACCTTAACCTTATTATACTAAATAATAACTTATTAATAAAAAAAATAAAAAAGGAATGTACCTCTCTCATGCGCCCCTTTCTTTTATGCCTTTGTTTTGTTTCTATCTTTCCTGTGCTTCACTCATGTGTCCCCTCTACAGTGCTTTCCCATGCCCTATTCTCCTGTGCATCTCTCCCTTTCTCCTGTACCTCTCTGATGCCACCTATCACTTGTGTCCCCTTTCCAGTGCTTTTCTCATTTGCCCCCTTTCTCCTGTGCCCCTCTCTCCTGCCTCCCTTCTGTGCCCTTTCTCCCCTGACTCCCTTCTGTGCCCTTTCTCCTCCCCTCTCCTGTGCACCTTCTCCTGTGCCTCCCTTATGTGACCCCTCTCCTGTGCCTCCCTTTTGTGCTGCCTCTCATGTGCCTCCTTCCTGTGACCCCTCTCCTGTGCATCCTGTCCTTCCCTTCTGTGTCCATTCCCTTATGTGCCTCCCTTCTGTGGCCTCTCTTGTGCCACCTTCTTTGCCCCTCTCTCTTGTGCCTCCTTCTTTGCCACTCTCCTGTGCCTTCCTTCTGTGCCGCTCTCCTGTGCATCCTGTCCTTCCCTTCTGTGTCCTTTCCCCATGTGCCTCCCTTCTGTGGCCTCTCTTGTGCCTCCTTCTTTGCCCCTCTCTCTTGTGCCTCCCTTCTGTGGCCTCTCTCTTGTGCCTCCTTTGCAACTCTCTCCTGTGCCTCCCTTCTGTGTGTCCTCTCCCCTGTGCCTCCTTATTTGCCACTCTCTCTCCTGAGTCTCTCTGTCTTATGCCCCTCCTTGCAGTCACTGCCCTCCTCCCTCTCCATGTTTTGATCCCCACTCCCATGTCACCATCTTCCTGCTCCCACTTAGCCCCTTTCTTGTGCCCCCCCCCCCCCCCCCCGCTTCATCTTCTTTTCGACTTTGTCATCCCCTTCATTGATTCCTGTTCCCCTTGCCAAGCCCCCCAATATGTCTTCAATACTGATTCCATTCCCACAGTACACCCACCATTACTAATTCCCGACTATACGTCCTCCATTACTGGTGCCCTGTATACCCACAGGCCCCACCATCTGCTGTACATCCCCCACACGACCGACCAACTGACCGTGAAAGAAAGCCTGCCTGAGGCAGCAAAGTGACTGACTCACTCACCGGGGATGGGGTCTAGCGGCGGCGAAAGGCGGGCTTCGGGCATCCAGCATGATCCATCCTGCACTGGCAGGCAGAGGACAGACGGCTGCGGCGGCGGGCATGCTCCATCTCGTGCTGGCGGGCAAGGCCGATGAACAGCGGCGGCAGGCTCATCATCATCACGGTCACGTCTGCGGCGCTCAGTGACCGTGACTAGCACAATCAGGGGCAGTAGAGCGGGCGGCTGCCGCCGCCATCATCATCTAGCAGGCCGCAGCGACGTGCAGCCTTGGAGAGGCCACAAAGCTCGGAGTCATCGGACTCGGAGGCCGGCGGCATCATGTGGGTGGCACGTGGCAGCAGAACTGGCGGGCTGTGTACAGCCTAATGGGGGGGCGGGGCGGGTCCCAGCCAGAACACAGTCCGGGCGGACTCGGCGGAGGGTCACTCACGGTGTGTGCAGACACGGAGGCACCACAGAGCAGCCGGACTTCATTGCAGAGTCTGCACTGCAGCCTGCACTCTCTCTCGTCTCTTTCCAGTCAGGTTAGAATGCGGCGCAGTCACTTCCTCTTTATGCCTGGTGCTGCCCCTCCACTTCCTGCCGCCTGAGGAACCTGCCTCACCCCGCCTCATGGGCAGGCCGGCCCTGAGTACACCTGAACTGAGAGGGTTATGGAGGCGGAGATGTTATGATGCCTATTAAAAAGGGTGCTCATTCACATAGATACAAACCTTTTCTCTATTGGCATGAGCTGTATAAAAAGGGCGCTGCGTAAATCTAAAACCACTATCTCTTGTTCTCTTTAACTTTCATTTCCATGCCAACTTTATCAAATTCAATAACCCATTATTTAACAAATAATAATTTCTAAAACTGCATAATTGTTTCTCAAACTGTTACCTATGATTTCTCTGGGAAAAAAAGTTACATTTTAACTTTTTGCATTGCAACAAGCCACTTCCCTTTGTTGCAAATTATTATTTTTTTAAAAAACTCACTCAAACTTTAAATTTTTTTTTACTTTTATACTTTGCTTTCTCAGTTATCATTTTTTTTTCTATTCTGTTACATAAAAAACAAAAGCGATCATATACTCATTTATATTACACAAACAAAATGGGGGGATATTATGGTTTGACACCCACTAGGGGAGGTTAAGGTTAGGCACCACCAAGGAAGTTAAGGTTAGTTGCCCATGGGGGGGGGGTTATGGTTACGCTTCCACTAGGGTGGGCTAAGGTTAGGAACCACCAGGGAAGGGTTCTGTATGAGAGTAGGCAAGACACTTTCTGAACGCGTCATCATGGCAGCCAGCGTGACAGACCGGCGCATACGCTGTTCAGAGTTAGAAAACCGCACAGGCGCAGGACTTTCACGCAGACCGTTCAGGAAGTGTCAGGCCGGCACTCAGCCCGGGTGTCGCCGGTAATGAAGTGGCCAGCAGGACTGGGAGAGGAGCCAGGAGGACACTGGGGGAACTTGCGGTCTGCGATGGGCTGGAGGAAGCCCCGGGTAAGCACAGATTTCATTTATATCTACTGCTCAGGGTCCCTTTAACCTTTTGCGGACCCAATGGCTCTGGCCGCATTAAGACTAGAGCCGCCAGTGTCCTTTTAAGCGCAGTAATTGCTATGATTGACAGCAAAATGGAATTGGCTCCTGACCAATACAGCGTGACAGCAGAGTGAGCGAGTTCAGCGATGCAAACAGCGCCGGGAATGGCGAAAGTGAGAGGCACGCGGCGAAGATTATTGAATTCTACGCCCCGCCCTGGCAGGAATAACGGGACATAAACTGGGTGTAGATTTCAGTCATTAACGTCTGCAACGGGTTAAATAATACCAGTTGCCTGGCAGCCCTGCTGATAACATTCCTTCACACTGTGAGCTTCCACATGCAACATCCTCTTAGTTCAAGCATGGAGAGCAACAATTTTGTTTAGTTATGGCAATAAATGTACTTTTTTGTTTACACTTACATAAAATGTGATGCGGTAATGCTTCATGTGCACCGTTGATTCAAGTGAAGTGTCAGTTCAGTCATAAGTCCACTTTAACATTCATTAATTGGGGGTGATCACTTTAGTGGAAAGAAAAGCCTTTAGGATCTCATTACATGCTGCAAAAGAACTCCATGTTTAAGCACGATTAGTGGTTATAGTTGCGCCATGTGTGTGAGTGCTCGAGTCATTTCATAGACCAGCTTGTAATATTCATACATCTGTACTATATTATGTAAATGATTACCATCTCACAGCTCTTGGATGAAATCTGAACACTCAGGATTGCCAGCTTATTGGCCAAGCGCTTACATAATTACTTCACTGACATCCCGGCATGCCCCCCATTTGCATCTGTGAATACGTCTATTCAATGGGCCTATTTTGTGAATTAATTACTTTCCAAATGAACTTATTTATCATAGCACTTTTTTTTTTTTCAGCTGAAATATATACATATTCTATACACGACAGGATGTAGAATGGAAACCTAATTTAATTCCAATGCTGAGGGCTTAATTTGGACAAGATGGAATAAATGCATTAATGTTTAAGCCATTCGAGAAAGAGCTTATTGTTGCCAGCTTATGTTTTATGTTGTTTACTTTAACACAGCTGTGATGCTTTTTCCGATTTTAACAAATTAAAGCCGCAGCAATCAGCATGTTCTTGTATATGTTTTCCCTCCGGTCTGATACAGGCACAATGAGGTGAGTCTGCTGATTAGAGGGTAGGTGTAGTCTTCAATTTCTTTTTGTCTAAAATGCATTAGCAATGGTCCCTGATCAATAAAATTGATCTGCATGTTGCCCAATCCCTGCCCACTTCAGGATCTCAGTACTGGGGCAACAGCTAAATAAGAACAGTGACATGGAATAGTACCTGCTGCTAGGCACAGACCATGAAGGTGTACTTCTAAGAATCTAGATTAATGGTTTTGTCTCCTGTATGCATTTAGAAATGCTGAGGGTAGGGACAAGGGTAGTGGGCAGTTCAACCACTTGACCACTACAGGTTGAGTTCCATTTATGGACCAGAGTAATTTTCAAATTCCAGAGCTGCTCCCATGCATTCGCCAATAACTTTTATCCCACCTAAATGATCTATATCTTGTTTTTTTTGGCAATATGGTATGCTTTTTTATAGGCAGTATTTTATTTTTTATTAGTAATTACTTTTTTCTTCATTTTAAAAGGGAACAATGAAAAATACACTATTTCTTATTTTCAGCCTCTATAGTTTCAAAACAGACAATGCTACTATGTAAAAAACACACACACCACACCCACACACCACACACCACAACCACACACACACCCACACACACACACACACCCACACACACCCACACACCCACACACACCCACACACCACCCACACACCACCCACACACCACCCACACACCACCCACACACCACACACACACCACACACACACCACACACACACCACACACACACCACACACTCACATACCACACACACACACACCGCCCACACACACACCCCACACACACACCCCACACACCCCCCCCCCCCCCCCCCACACACACACACACACACACCACACACCACACCCACACACCACCCACACACACCCACACACCACCCACACACCACCCACACACCACCCACACACCACACACACACCACACACACACCACACACACACACCCACACACCCACACACTCACATACCACACACACACACACACACCCCACACACACACCCCCCCCCACACACACACACACACCCCCCCCCCCACACACACACACACACACACCACACCCACACACCACCCACACACACACCACACACACACACCACCCACACACCACACACACCACACCACACACCACACACACCACACCACACACACACACACACACACACACACCACACACACACACACACACACACACACACACACACTCACATACCACACACACACACACACCCCACACACACACACACCCCACACACACACCCCACACACACACCACACACACACACACACACACACACACACACACACACACACACACACACACACACACACACACACACACACACACACCCCACACACACACACACCCCACACACACACACCCCACACACACACACCCCACACACACACACACACACACACACACACCCCACACACACACACCCCACACACACACACCACACACACACACACACACACACACACACACACACACACACACACACACACACACACACACACACACACCACACGTGTGTGTGTGTGTGTGTGTGTGTATATATATCTATATCTCATACTGTGCATATAAAGCGAAGTCCCCAATGTAGCAATTTGTGTATGGGGGTTAGGAAGGGGATAGAAGGGGTTAATGGACTTTATTTATATGTTGGATTTTTTTATGTGCACTTTTAAATGCTTACAATAGATGGAAGCTTCCTGCATAGAAAGCTGAATCACAGCTTTCTATGCAAAAAGAAAGTAAAATTTTTTATTTTTTTATTTTTAACAGACTTTCAATGAATGACCTCTGCTGTTCCTTACACCAGAGGTCATTCATAAATAGGGCACTTTGATTGGCTTTGGGAACATACATTCCCATTCACCAATCTTTGCTCTAAAAGACAGGGACGTGTGTGTCGTGAGTAAAAGACGAGTATCTATGTGCCTGAGGCTTTAGATGATGTCCTGGATATACTGTCCTGGAATGCATACGTGGTTAAAGTGAACCTGAAGCGAGTAAAATTATTTAAAATAAACACACGACGTAGCTGTAAATGAATATTACATACTTACCTCGCCGTCAGTTCCTCTCAGAAGCTCACCATTTTCTTCTTACAGTGATCCCTTCCAGTTCTGACAATATTTTGTCAGAACTGAAATATACCAGTTGCTGTCAGTTATATATCAGCTGCAGTCAGTTACAACTGAATTTGCAAGGTAATGTCCATGTTTCCCCATGGCTCAAGTGGGTGATATGACAGTTTAACAGTGTGCTGACAGAAAGCTGTTATGGGGTAATGGCCATTTTCAAAATGGAGGATGGAGAATTCCATTGATCACAGTGGACAAATGGGATGCAGGAGAGGAGAAAGAGATTGAGGAGTAGACTACACAGGAGGTAAGTATGGATCTATGCGGAAATAGAGCGCTCCATAGTGCATTTATCAAAGGGCAATTTTTATTAAACAAGTAAAAATATACTCAGAAACATCAAAGTCACAATCGCTTGACAGAGGTAAGCCAGCCAGATCTGATGAAAGCGCAGCGCGCCGAAACGCGTAATGACGTCAGACGCACACTAACGACAAGCCACGCCCACCCGGAAGCGAGACGGCATCCCAGGACAACGGAGATCGCGCTGCTGGCCACAGCGCATTGCCATCCACCACCCGGTGATTAAGCGGCTGGCTTACCGCTGACAAGCGATTTTGACTTTGATGTTTCTGAGTATATTTTTACTTGTTTAATAAAAATTGCCCTTTGATAAATGCACTATGGAGCGCTCTATTTCCGCATAGATCCATATCACTGACCCCCACATTGAGCGGCACAAGTGCAGAGAATCAAAGAGGAGCATCTGTGAGATCTGGTTTGGGAGTGCAAGGAACCTTTATACTTTTTTCAGGAGGTAAGTATGACCTGTGTATGGTTATTTTGACTTTTTTTATTTTTCAGTTCAGGTTCTCTTTAAGCTTGCTGCTTGTTTAAATTATGGATCGGGGTCCATTTTTTCATGCTGTTTAATTCAAAAATGAATTAACCCAAACCAAAATTCTTATTATTTTTTTTTTTTTCTTTGAATGTAGTCTAGCAAGAAAGGACATTATTCTTTGTCCTCTTGTCTTTACAGAAATATCACTTGATTCCTGATAACCAGATTCTTTTAGGTGCTAAAGGCAAGAATTTAGGGTAAATGTATGTAACGGTTGCTGCTGCACATGATAAATTTTTTATTTTTTTAAGAATTATGATCACTTTTTCCGATTTGATTGTAATTCCGATTTGATTGTAATTTATGAAAAATCTGACTTGTGTTCAGTTTTTCCCTATTATGAAAAAAAAATAGAAAACTTATTCCTTAAAGTAGAGTGACCATATTTTTGTGGGTCCAACCTGGGACGGGGGGGGAGCACGCAGCGGCGAAGACTGGGGGAGGGGGGCGCCGGAAAAATGGGCGTGGCCATGACATTGTATGGGCGGAGCTAACGTAATGATGTAACAGCGAGGCATAAGAAAGCAGTGTTTACGCCATGATGTGGACAAACGAGACTTTGTATCATGGGTGTGCAGAAACTGTGTGATGCTAATAGTATACCGTAACCACAAAGCAGCAAACATAGCCATCTATGACCATTAAATAATAAATGCAGTAACAGTTACCCCGGACACCAGAAAATAAACGCAATAGGCAACATGTCAGTATAAAATAAATGCAATGCGGGCAAACATGTCAGTACAAAATAAACGCAATGCGGGCAACATGTCAGTACAAAATAAACGCACTGCGGGCAAACATTTCACCAGAAAAGAAACGCACTGCGGCCAAACATTTCACCAGAAAAGAAACGCACTGCGGGCAAACATTTCACCAGAAAAGAAACGCACTGCGGCCAAACATTTCACCAGAAAAGAAACGCAATGCGGGCAAACATTTCGCCAGAAAAGAAACGCACTGCGGGCAAACATTTCGCCAGGAAAAGAAACAATGCGGGCAAACATTTCACCTGGAAAAGAAAGCATTTACTCACCTGGCAGAAGTGTCCGGCCTCTGGCGCGCTGCTCCGTCCCGGGACCGTCTTCCTCCTCCTGCTCTTCTCTCCCGCGCTGACAGGGCTACGGCAAGATGGCGCCCGAAGCCCTGTACTAGTGACACAAATAGGTCTCCAGTACAGGTCTTCGGCAGCCATCTTGCCGTAGCCCTGCTCGCCTGCCGGTGTCGGAAACAGACACCGGAAGAGGAGGCTGGAGCGGGGCTGCGGGCAATGAACTGGCACGGCGTCTATAGACGCCGCTGCCAGTATATTGAGGAGAGAGTAGCCAGAGTCCCGAGGCCGGGACGTCCCGCTGCTGAAAGCGGGACGTTTCCCGGGACCTCATTAAGCCTGGGACAGCGGACCCCGAATCCGGGACGTGTCCCGGGCAATCCGGGACGTCTGGTCACTCTAAGAGAATCTGTATTGTTAAAATCGCTCAAAAGTAAACATACCAGTGCGTTAGGGGACATCTCCTATTACCCTCTGTCACAATTTCGCCGCTCCTCGCCGCATTAAAAGTGGTTAAAAACAGTTTTTAAAAGTTTGTTTGTAAACAAACAAAATGGCCACCAAAACAGGAAGTAGGTTGATGTACAGTATGTCCTCACATAGAAAATACATCCAAACACAAGCAGGCTGTATACAGCCTTCCTTTTGAATCTCAAGAGATCATTTGTGTGTTTCTTTCCCCCATGCACTGAAGTTTCAGGCTGCTCTTTTCTTCCTGCAAACAGCTTTGCCCTTGTTTGTAATTCCTCAGTATGTGAAAGCCCAGCCAGCTCAGAGGACGATTTATCCAGCTTGTAAAAGATAAGAGAGAGAAGAGAGAAGCTGCTCTAATCCTAAATAACACACAGGCAGTGTGCATAAAGGGGAGTTCATAGCAGAACCACAACACTGAAGAACTTGGCAGCCTTCCAGACACAGGCCGACAAGTCTGACAGGGGAAAGATACATTGATTTATTACAGAGACTGTGTTAGTAGAAAGTGCTGCAGTTAGCCAGAACACATTAGAATAGCTTTTGGAACTTGCAGGATGATAAACAGGATGCAATTTTTGTTACGGAGTCCCTTTAAAGAGACTCTGAAGTTTCTAAAAAAAAAAAAAAAAAAAAAAGGCTTTTTATTTCAAAAATATGTTTTATATGGTATCCTTAACTAAACCGCCGCATTCTCGCCTATCTAAATCGCCCCAAACTCCCCGGGAGGCAATTGGGGGAGCGCTTCCGTGTGAGGCAGGGCTATGAGCTGCAGCCCTGCCTCACACGCGTCTGTCAGCCCGGATTGCCGCCTCTCCCCCGCCCCTCTGTCTGCCTTTGCTGAGAGTGGCGGGGGAGGCGGAGATCCGCCGCTGACAGACACGTGCGAGGCAGGGCTGCAGCTCATAGCTCTGCCTCACACAGAAGGGCTTAGGGCAGCAAAATCGATGACCAAGAAAGTTGTGGATTTTGCCGGGGAGAGGTAGGGGGGAGTTAAGGGGAATTTAGATAGCTTAGAGCTGCGGGAATGTGGCGGTTTAGTTAGGGATAACATATTAAAAACATTTATGAAATTAAAAAGCTTTTTTTTTTTTTTTTTTTTTAGACTTCAGAGTCTCTTTAAGTCTGTAAATCAAGAAAATTGCAATTTATCCTAAACCATTATATTTTCTGAAAAAAATTTCAGAATTTTCCAGAACAAAAAATATATATAAAAATAAAATTCGATAACCTTTCTGGAAATGAGAAAAACAACTTTTGCTATACAACCAATTACTTTTATCCAAAAACAGGAAAATGTAAGATTTTATTGTATCATGTGTGCCCCCATTAGTAGGGATACCTACAGCAATAGCAAGTTGACAGTGATTTTACTTTGCTCTACGCTATCTTGAAATTCCATTTCCCTCTCTAGGAAAAGTACATTCATGCTTCCTTGACAGAACAATCCGACATAATTTTTTTTTTTAGAAGTTTTTTAACTGGGTTTGATGGGCTTCTGCATGCACAGTTTGTTTCTAATTACCTCACAATGTCTCAATGGAATTTAAGATCCAGGCTTGAACTTGACCATCCCAGAAGTCTGCATTTTTTTTCCCCCAGCCATTCATTGGTAGATTTACTGAGGTCATTTCCTAGCTGCAAGGTCCATTTGCGGTATTTTATCTGACACATGGTTTTGTATTAAGTACCCTCTAGTACAATCAACCATTTATACTGCATAATTTGATTTGTGAACTTCTCGGGTCCTAATCCAACAAAACCGCCCTAAACCATGACTTTCCACCCCCATGCTTTACGGCTGCTACCAAGCTCCTCTGGTAAAATGCTTTCTTTGGTTTTCACCAACTGTCTTCTGATGCTGTGACCACTTAAAGGATGACTGAAGTGAGAAATATATGGAGGCTGCCATATTTATTTCCTTTTATAATAATATGTTTTATTAAACTCAGTTACCTGGCAGTCCTGCTGGTCTATTAGGATGCAGCAGTGTTTGAATAAAGCCAGAAACAAGCATGAAGCTAATCTTTCAGATCTGACAATGTCAGAAACGATTGATCCGCTCCATGCTTGTTCAGGGTCTATGGCTAAAAGTATTAGAGGTAGAGGATTAGCAGGATATCCAGGCAACTGGTATTGCTTAAAGAGAATCTGTATTGTTAAAATCGCACAAAAGTAAACATACCAGTGCGTTAGGGGACATCTCCTATTACCCTCTGTCACAATTTCGCCGCTCCTCGCCGCATTAAAAGTAGTTAAAAACAGTTTTAAAAAGTTTGTTTATAAACAAACAAAATGGCCACCAAAACAGGAAGTAGGTTGATGTACAGTATGTCCACACATAGAAAATACATCCATACACAAGCAGGCTGTATACAGCCTTCCTTTTGTATCTCAAGAGATCATTATACACAGGCAGTGTGCATAGAGGGGCCAGAAGGGGGGAGATGCATCACAGAACCACAACACTGAAGAACTTGGCAGCCTTCCAGACACAGGCCTGACAAGTCTGACAAGAGAGAGATAAGTTGATTTATTACAGAGACTGTGATAGTGGAAAGTGCTGCAGTAAGCCAGAACACATTAGAATAGCTTTTGGAACTTGTAGGATGATAAAAAACAGGATGTAATTTTTGTTACGGAGTCTCTTTAAAAGGAAATAAATATGGCAGCCTCCATATTCCTTTTGCTTCAGTTGCCCTTTAACTGTTTTTTCCTCATCGTCCGAGAGCACATTGATCTAGAAGTCCTGATCTTTCCCTAGGCGAAAGTTAGTAATTTCCTCATATTATTTCTGGGCAGCAAACACACCTCTAATGTAGACTGAATTAGTGCACCTTGTTTCTAATGGTTAACTTTGGGGTTTGTTAGAATCTTCTTTTAGCACATTATGTATTGCTCTTGGGCGATACTTGCTACAAAGACTTGACGATCTCAGCTCTTTTGATCTAGGCCTGGTGATGCCAAACGCGTCAATAAATTTAGCTGAAAATGTGTGGTTTAAAGAAAACCGCATCCTCTGATCCATTCTAACAATGTTCTTATAATTTACCACTTAATTGGTGGTCCAATTCTAATTTTCGGTTTGGAGGTACAGGTACATATAGTTGATTTGAAATCCTACAATTTGCCAGATGAGCCAGTTTTGCTTGATTTACACTCTAAAATGCAGTTAGGTATGTGTATTGACAACGTTGGTATATGGGGAGTTGTGATCTCAACCAAGCAATGAGCATTATACCGTGTCTATAGTGCTTTTCTCTATTTAGAAAGTTTTTATTTGATACATTCTCCTGTCCTAGATTTAAGAAACTGCCTTCGTAATTAGTTTGTTTAATAAAGATTTATTGGGAATGAGAGACTACTTTTTTAAGTTGCAGAGCCATAGCGAAGCAGTGAGAGAACTGCCAAGGTAAATCTCCCAACATGTTTTATTTTGAAGGCAATATCTAGTGTGCACATAATCGGGTCACTCAGACCCGGCATACTACTATTTTTGCTACTGCTACTGCCTTTATGTAGGGCTGTGGAGTCGGTACAAAAATCTTCCAACTCCGACTTCTCAGTTTATGAAACCTCCGACTCCGGGTCCCCAAAATAACTCCGACTCCTCGACTCCGACTCCTTAGTCTAATACTTACTAGGGCTGTGGATTTTGTACAAAATCATCCGACTCCGACTCCTCAGTTTATGAAATCACCGACTCCAACTTCGGGTACCAAAATTACTCAGACTTCGACTCCGACTTCAACTCCGACTCCACAGCCCTGCCTTTATGGACTTTTATAAATAATAATGTTCACTATGAATAGGAATATGATTTTTGTAAAGAAGTTGGAATAAAGCTTTGAAGTTTTTAAAGGATCTAATAACTTAGTTACTCCCAGAGTCCATCTCAAAAACTTCTGTCATGCTGCTCCTACACTTTGTAACTCATCTCCACACCAAATCAGCACATCTTCATCCCTGGATGCATCTAAGTCCAAACTGAAAAGCCACCTGTTCAATGTGGCATTTATGAACTCTGACAATTTCCTTTGTAACACAGTTCAGCCTGCAACTATGTATTAATCTGAGACTTATCTATGCACTTTAGAGTCCTATGGGAGAAATCACTTTACAATTGCTACTGTATTGTATAAATATTTTTTTTTTCCTGTAGTCTCTGCCGTGTATGAAGAATATTCTGTAGTGAAATGGTTTCAACTAGAGAAAAAGATTAGTGTAGTGTATTGTGCAATAAATATTTGTATCTACCTTTTTTATGTGCCAATACAGATAACCTTAGTAAAGCCTATTTCTATCTCTTGGGGAAATGACATACTAATGTGTCTGGTGCTGTACAATAAACTTGAAATCTGAGGAAAATGCAACCTAAAAGAAATGTCTGTGGTCTGTTCTGAAAAACATGACCGGAGAAATTTCTGAGCCTTTTCACATCTAACTTCCTGCCTGAGTCCAAGGTTTTATTTTTATTTATTTTTTGTTGAGGTTAGTCACACAGAAAGCATTAGTGGTAACGAATCAGCACAACATCGATGCAAGTAGCAGGTAAAAAGGAAGTTGACATAGTCAAAAGTTGGATGGTTAAAATGTGCTGCTAATTTTATGCAAGCTTTAAAGTGGACCTTAACTCAGAAGACCTCTCTGCTCTAAGGCTACTTGAACACCAAGACGTTGCATAGGTGCTACGTTATGGTTGCATAACGTGCACCTAACGCAAGGCCTGGTGCTCTTCGATGTGGACGTCAGAGTGAGCCACGTTGTGCAACTCACTCTGGCGTCCGTGATGCGTACTCTTGGACGCATGCGGCATCACGTGGTCCCGCCGGCCAATCGCCGCACAGAGCGGCCGCTCCAGGAAGTAAACACTGCACGTCACAACGTGCAGTGAATATTAATTAGCCATGTGCCTGGCCGCTCTCCGCTCCTCCCCAACATTACTGAGCATGTGCAGACAGTCTAACGCGGCTTAAGCCGCTGTAACACTGTAGTATTCTGCACTGTCTGAAGAACGTGCAGCGTTACATGTAACGCAACGTGGGCACTGTGAACAGCCCACTTGTGTTACATTGCTGTGCGTTGGGGGAGCGTTACAGGCTGCACTAACGTGCGCCTGTAACGTCTTAGTGTGTAAGCAGCCTTAAAGATGCACAACAGCTTAATAACCTTTAATTGTTAACAATTGTTAACATCCTGTGCTTTCAAATGATCTCTGCCATGGCAGTCAGGTGACACGGGAGAGATCAGATTACAACTTGTGATTAGACACAAATGAGGGGGAGTTAAACAGACTAAACTCTCTAAATACATACAGGGTGCAGTTCTCTGTTTTCCTTTTTGTCCTGGGCAAGCGTTCAGGTCCACTTTAAAATGGGCCAATCAATTGAAGTAGTGATTAAAGTTCCTGTTTCATATATGAATTGTTACATTGCCTGGTCATGTTGTAAAACTGGTGTTTTTAAGTTTTGAGTGCTGTATGGTGCTCTGGCAGCAGTTATCACCCAACTACCAATTTAAAATTGTGGCTAACGGTCTAAGTGGAAGAGATTATTTGCTCCAGAGACCCCATTATTTTGTAGCTGTCAGAAGAGCAGCTGTTCGGTGTTCTTCAGGCCATGCCATTGCTATAATTGATCAATCGCCATGATTGGACAGAAAAGTCACTTCTGTAGATGTGCTCTTCTCAGAACTCTGCAGTGTGTGGCAACAGCATCTGTTTTCCTGTGTAGATTAGAAAAAAATAGATATTTTTGAATCTTTTCTTAAAAACAAAAATAATAATCGAACAATTAAAATAAAAACTGCTTCATGCATTAATACATTAATACAGTAATAATGATAGTAATTACCAGTATATGAAAAATATCAATCCTCATTGAAATAAGAATGTAATAATACAGATTAACTGTCTATTTAATTTTTTTTTTTTTTAATGCATTTCATTTTTATGGAAGAAAATGTTTTTTAGGCATTTTTTTTTTTGACGGATGACATTAAATAGATGATACCACCAACGAATGTCGTATGTGTTTTTAAAATAATGATGCCCAGAGCTATGATTGGAGTCACACACCGCTAAATGCAAAAAATTGGGCTGGCACTGAGAGGTATTTATACTGGCAGTAGTGAAGTGACTTAAAATTAATAACAGTATAATGTCTTTTCTTTCTTTCTTTTTTTTTTTTTTTTTTTTTTAAAGGGAGTTTTACTGGTATATGATGTCACCAACCACCAAAGTTTTGAGAATTTAGAGGACTGGTTTTCAATGGTAAAGAAGGTGAATGAAGATTCGGAGACGCAGCCATTCATAGCCCTGGTAGGCAACAAAAGTAAGTTTTCAATATATATTATCGATTAATACACAGAGCAGTCCAAAACCATGTTAGAAACCAGTTTTAGGCCTCTTTTACACTACATGCAATTCCGATTTATTTTATTTTTATATGATTCGATTTTTGATTCCGATTAAAACAAAAAAAGTACTGCATGCTGCTGTTTTTTAATTAAAAATCGAATCGTATAAAAAAATCTGAATCGCATGTAGTGTGCAAGAGGCCTCAAGCAGCCATGCACATACAGTATAAAAAGATTTGTCTTTACTTCGAGTCGATTAAAACAATTGATTGTACAGGAAGAAATCAGAAACGTTTCTTCTTTTTCTTTTGTCAATTTCTTGATTTATAGACCCAAGCAATTGTTTTTAAGCTTTCAATTTTTTTTTCTTTTCATAATTGGGGGAAAAATTGTACGTGTGTGTTTTGTGTAACATTATTTAATTTTTTGATTTGATTTCAAATGTTACAATCAATCAGAAAGATTTATAGTAATTCTCGAACTGAGAAGAAAAAAAAATTGTATGGTGTATAGGCTCACTTTTAATAAGTAACTGTGAAGACCAGTGATCTGTATACTGAAGTCTTTAGCAGTCTGTTGTCAGATTGCTGTAGGTAGGATGATTCTTAATGGTTGCTTTAATTTTCTGCACTTTGCAGTTTGTTCTTTTTGCATTCCTATATAAACCTGTTTTCATTTTATAATAAAGTCCTCAGACATAATCAAGTGCTTTAAGTGTGTAAATTACCGTGCCCAGCCGTTTTTTTTTTTGTTTGTTTTTTTTTAATAACATGAATGGACTCTCCGTAGTTCGCAAGAAAGGCTTTTAGCACGTTTGAAAAATGTCCATTGCTTAATCTTATTTTGTGTTCTTAAGTAACCCTGTCTGGTTTCGCCTGTTCACTCTCCACATTGATTCCCAAACTGTCAAGCCTGCATTCTCAGTGGAGATATTATAAACAGATATTAACCCAGGATGTATGGGAGCTGGGCTCTTGTTGATTTATAGTGCCTCTGACAGCCCCAGGTCCAGTGGTTATCTTCAGCCTCTAGTGAGGGTAGGAATTATCAGGCACCAGTATACCCAGGATGGATGAATTTCTCCAACTTAGAGATATTAAACAGAGCTCTTCCACAGCTCCCTAATACAGACTAATAACTCAGCTTTTTAAACAGCCTTCCTGACAGATGGGGGCAAGGAGGAGTGCGTGTCGACCCTAATTAAGAATGTTGACTGTATGTATGCTGCAGCTGTGATGGATTGTCCTAGTATCGCTATCTCTCTGTGAAAAGTGATGGCCTGTTACAGCGTGAAGTTTAAAGGTTACCTGTTAATGTACTTTTTAACTGGTCTTCATTGCTTTCAGCCATGATCTACGAGTGTTATAACACTCCTCTTGCAAAGCAATATTTTATCACTAGAATGGATTATTTCCTATGCTGTTTTTTTTTCTTTACATTTCACAAATATGACAACTACATTTTATTAAAGGACAACTGAAGTGAGAAGTATATAGAGGCTGCCATATTTATTTCATTTTAAACAATGCCAGTAACCTGGCTGTCCTGCTCATCTTTTTGGCTGCAGTAGTGTCTGAATGACATCAGAAACAAGCGTGCAGCTAATCTTGTCAGTTCCAAGAATATTGTCAGAAACACCTAAACTGCATATGCTTGTTCAGGGTCTATGGTTAAAGTATTAGAGGCAGAGAATCATTTGGATAGCCAGGTAACTGGTATTGCTTAAAGGGAAATAATCATGGCAGCCTCCATATACCTTTCTTTTCAGTTGTCCTTTAAGGGCACTCTGTTCTATTTATATACAGCTTGTAAGGGTTTTATGTTGACTACATTTAGCTAATCTTTAAGCTAGGATATACCATACGTATAGCACAGTACAATAGGCTTGTAAGCACTGCAACCAAAGACGGCCATTAAGTCAAAGACAAAAGACAAACACTTATATAGCGCTTTTCTCCTGGCGGACTCAAAGCGCCAGAGCTGCAGTCACTAGGACGCGCTGTATAGGCAGTAGCAGTGTTAGGGAGACTTGCCTAAGGTCTCCTGCTGAATAGGTGCTGGCTTACTGAGCAGGCAGAGCCGAGATTCGAACCCTGGTCTCCTGTGTCAGAGGCAGAGCCCTTAACCATTACACTATCCAGTTAACCATTACACTGGGTCTGTTCTGGGTCCAGTGCTCTTCAATTTATTTATTAATGACCTAGTAAATGCAGTAGTGAGCGATGTTGCTATTTTTGCAAATGATACAAAATTGTGCAGAATCATCAACTCTCAGGAAGATGGTGTCATATTGCAACAGGATCTGGATAGGATTGCTATATGGGCACATACATGGCAGATGAAATTCAATGTTGAAAAATGTAAAGTCATGCATTTTGGTCGTACCAATGGTCTAGCACCATACAAAATAAATGGGATACAGTTGGGAACATCTAACTTGGAGAAGGACTTAGGAGTACTCATCAACAACAAGTTAAATAATCGTACTCAATGCCAAGCCGCTGCAGCTAAAGCTAACAAAATTTTGGGATGCATTAAAAGGGAAATAAAAACTCGAGATGCTAGCATAATATTGCCCCTGTTTAACTCTCTAGTAAGGCCACATCTGGAATATGGAATTCAGTTCTGGGCACCACATTACAAAAAAGATATTGCAGTTTTAGAGCAGGTGCAGAGATGAGCAACAAAATTGATACGTGGGATGGAAGGTCTCACTTATCAAGAAAGGTTAGATAAACTGGGTTTATTTAGTCTAGAGAAAAGACGCCTTAGAGGGGATCTAATTAACATGTATAAATACATCAGAGGGCAATATAATAGCTTGGCGGATGAGCTTTTTGTCCCTAGGCCTTCTCAAAGGACTAGAGGACATGATCTGCGCATGGAGGAAAAACGTTTTAGCCATTTATTTAGGAAAGGGCTCTTTACAGTAAGAGTGATTAAGATGTGGAATGCATTGCCACAGGAAGTCGTTATGGCAAACTCTATACCTGCATTTAAAGGGGGCTTAGATGCTTTCTTTGCGTTGAAAGACATCCATGGCTACAATTACTAGGTAATGCCTAATGATGTTGATCCAGGGATTTTATCTGATTGCCATCTGGAGTCGGGAAGGAATTTTTGCCTTTTGGGGCTAATTGGACCATGCCTTGTAAGGGTTTTTCCGCCTTCCTCTGGATCAACAGGGATATGTGAGGGAGCAGGCCGGTGTTGTACTTTGTACTGGTTGAACTCGATGGACGTATATGTCTTTTTTTCAACCAAAATAACTATGTAACTATCCAGTCAAGCATGCACATTCAAGGGGAGAAGGGGCCACCCTGTCTTCGGTAAAAAGTTGCACAAACACTGGGATTGCAGAATCCCTATTAGCCCCTTTTTAAGGAATGGTGATGTAATACCTAAAATATAACTTTTAATAAGAAATCGTAGAAACAGGGCTATAACTGCATCACCACCACCAACTAAAAGGGGAGGGCAAGAGGAGACTGAACCTTAGGTGTGTAATTCAAATGATAGCCTGAAGGCGTGGTGCACAGAGTATGTGAACACACCTAGACATCCAGCACCTAGGGTGTAGACCACCCCACAAAGGCTAACAGTACCGGAAAAGTGGAGAATCCCCAGAAATTGCTAATCCCGGCACTCCAAGAGATTACACACATCACCCTGCATCAGTGTAGTAGCTTAAAGCTTTGCATGGGTTGCTGTAGTTAGGATCCCAATAGATCCATATGCCTATGCACAGACTAAAAAAATGAGCAAAGGTGAGTACAAACAAAGCACCCCCCCCTCCCCCAATTGCAACCAATACCACCATAATCATCAAGTTTTGCTTGATTAATACATTAATTGTTATATTAAAAAGTTATATTTTAGGTATTACATTATCATTCCTTAAAAGGACCTAATAGGGATTATGCAATCCCAGTGTTTGTGATTATACCCCAGTTTAGTTGCATTGTGTTTGTATTAGGTAAAAAGTTGGCAGAGAAAATGTATCCCAAATGGTCACTCTTCCATATCCAGGGTTGGTTCTAGTCCAATTGTAAATGATCGACTTGCATGATTTTCAGTTTCTGGTCATACTAGGCTTTACTGCTCCCGAGTTCCCTTGTTAGTTGTCTGATTTGGATATATGTATTCACTGTGATTTGGCTGTATTCACTGTGAAGCATTTGAAAACCAAAATTAGTTTATGCAGGTATGAACTGGCTCCTCAAAATAATTTTTGAAGGAAGCTTGGGTAGGGCCAGGCTTATAAAGCTCCACTGTCTGGTATCCTACAACCCGTCTTTCTCATGATTTCTCAGCAGCCACATTTATTCTGAGTGCCTTTCCTTCCTGGTCTGTTCATGCAGGTGATTGATGAGGTCATCAGACGCATCATGGTTAGGGAATGGGTGAGTCTGTCAAAAAAAAAGGGAAAAAAAAAGAAAAGAAAAAGTAGGCACAGTAGTACTGGCACTTACCATTAGGCTAGGGCCCCCAAATAAAGACTTTATTCACCGTTTGCATGCTCTGGACCAGTACACAAGTAATTGAAGAAAGGCTTCCAACAGTGCTAAAGGTGGCCACTGATGATCCAATATTTTTCATCCTATCTTACTATTTCTATCTAATAGAAGGGAAATGCCTATATTATCCATTCAATATACAGTGGTGTGTAAAACTATTTGCCCCCTTCATGATTTCTTATTCTTTTGCATGTTTGTCACACTTAAATGTTTCTGCTCATCAAAAACCGTTAACTATTAGTCAAAGATAACATAATTGAACACAAAATGCTGTTTTAAATGATGGTTTTTATTATTTAGTGAGAAAAAAAACTCAAAACCTACATGGCCCTGTGTGAAAAAGAAATTGCCCCCCTGAACCTAATAACTGGTTGGGCCACCCTTAGCAGCAATAACTGCAATCAAGCGTTTGCGATAACTTGCAACAAGTCTTTTACAGCTCTCTGGAGGAATTTTGGCACACCCATCTTTGCAGAATTGTTGTAATTCAGCTTTATTTGAGTGTTTTCTAGCATGAACTGCCTTTTTAAGGTCATGCCACAACATCTCAATAGGATTCAGGTCAGGACTTTGACTAGGCCACTCCAAAGTCTTCATTTTGTTTTTCTTCAGCCATTCAGAGGTGGATTTGCTGGTGCGTTTTGGGTCATTGTCCAGCTGCAGCACCCAAGATCGCTTCAGCTTGAGTTGACGAACAGATGGCCGGACATTCTCCTTCAGGATTTTTTGGTAGACAGTGGAATTCATGGTTCCATCTATCACAGCAAGCCTTCCAGGTCCTGAAGCAGCAAAACAACCCCAGACCATCACACTACCACCACCATATTTTACTGTTGGTATGATGTTCTTTTGCTGAAATGCTGTGTTACTTCTACGCCAGATGTAACGGGACACGCACCTTCCAAAAAGTTCAACTTTTGTCTCGTCGGTCCACAAGGTATTGGCAATCATTGAGATGTTTTTTAGCAAAATTGAGACGAGCCTTAATGTTCTTTTTGCTTAAAAGTGGTTTGCGCCTTGGATATCTGCCATGCAGGCCGTTTTTGCCCAGTCTCTTTCTTATGGTGGAGTTGTGAACACTGACCTTAATTGAGGCAAGTGAGGCCTGCAGTTCTTTAGCTGTTGTCCTGGGCTCTTTTGTGGCCTCTCGGATGAGTTTTCTCTGCGCTCTTGGGGTAATTTTGGTTGGCCGGCCACTCCTGGGAAGGTTCATCACTGTTCCATGTTTTTGCCATTTGTGGATAATGGCTCACTGTGGTTCGCTGGAGTCCCAAAGCTTTAGAAATGGCTTTATAACCTTTATCAGACTGATAGATCTCAATTACAGTACTTTTGTTCTCATTTGTTCCTGAATTTCTTTGGATCTTGGCATGATGTCTAGCTTTTGAGGTGCTTTTGGTCTACTTCTCTGTGTCAGATAGCTCCTATTTAAGTGATTTCTTGATTGAAACAGGTGTGGCAGTAATCCGGCCTGGGGGTGACTACAGAAATTGAACTCAGGTGTGATAAACCACAGTTAAGTTATTTTTTAACAAGGGGGGCAATCATTTTTTCACACAGGGCCATGTAGATTTGGAGTTTTTTTTCTCACTAAATAATAAAAACCATCACTTAAAACTGCATTTTGTGACCAATTATGTTATCTTTGACTAATAGTTAACGGTTTTTGATGAGCAGAAACATTTAAGTGTGACAAACATGCAAAAGAATAAGAAATCAGGAAGGGGGCAAATAGTTTTTCACACCACTGTATTCACTCAGTTTACCCTTCTACTACATAGATTTGGTAAGATTGGATGATTTAGTTTGATTATTCCGTTAGATCGAATATAAAGATTTTTCCAGCATGTCCGATCATATATTTCTTGAAAAAACTGGATAATCGTTCGTTCAAATTTCTTGATCGAAAAAAAAAAAATTATTTTCAACTTTCATTTGAATCGATTATTTAGATCGAATAAACGGGAAAGTCTTATTGTATCGAGTATGGGCACCATAAGGCATTTATTAGTTCAATACAAAGCACTTCGGCTGTGTACAGGTAACAAAGGTGCAGAAACCTGGTGGATGTAAGGGCTGTGGGGCAGGTCACTGGTTTGCCTGATGTCCATTTTGCACTTTAGAGCTTCTTCATCAATTTTGTGTGTCCCACAAAAGGGGGGGGGGGGGCTGCAAAATGGCTCAATTAGAGATTTTATTAGGTTGTATGTTAACAGTGTTAATAAATTATGTTTAACTGTGTTTAAGAAATATGGGGCTATCAGAATGAAACAGGTTTTGCACAATAGAGAGCCTTACGGTTCTAAAACGCGTCCTCCTATTGCTTTGATATCATAGAATCCTGTAAAGCAGTCATCAGTACACCATGACCTCATGCGCTGGCTGCCCGGACCATTACTGATCTCCCACCCTATTTACCAGCTAACATTGTGGGCTGAGATCATCCTTCATCTTTTCTCCACATGTAAACCCAACCAGATGTAGGAAACAGATTTAAAGATGACACAACAGACCATATCATTACTTTGCTTAGCCTTGGGGTCCAGGTCTGTGTTTCTTCCACCAGATTATGCATTTTTTTTTGTGCTAGAGTTGTCTTCCAAATATGCAGCTCTGCCATAAATTCCAGCTTTGCGAATGCACTTTTTTGCTGACTGGTGCATTTTAATTTGGGATGCGTGGAATGCTGATATTTGCCTATAGAGGAGGAGGACAAACAGATGCTCCTAGTATGTAATTTCCTATTGGCCATCAAATGGAATTGTGCAGGGATTTATCTCAAACCACTGATTAACCACCAGTTGTGGAAGGCAGGGGACACACTTGTCTTTCAGTTTTCTGCATGCTTTTTTTCTGCGTACGTTTTCTGCACACCAAGTGTGTTTCTATGCAGGAAACCGTGCGCGTTTTTTCACTGCAGCTAATGTAATTGATACAAAAAATGGACAAAATGTGCAGATCCCTAATGCAGAATGTCAGTTTATTTTTTCTGCGTGTGAAAATCACATTAAGTGTTAACTAGCCCATTAATTAACATGAGTTCTCACTTTTTCTGTGCAGAAAATGCGTACGAAAACACAAAACCAGTCATGGGTCCCCTGCCTAAAGGTGCCCATATATCAGATGATTATGGGTAGATTGACCATGTGACAGATCTCTCTCTGATCAAATCTGATCAGAGGGAGATCTGTTGCGGCAGGCCAATTTCCAATAGATTTCAGCATGGGGTGCAGCTGTAGGTAATAGCCTAGGATCCCATAGCTGGTGATGACTAGAGTTGGGCCGAACGGTTCGCCTGCGAACGGTTCCACGCGAACTTCGGTGGTTCGCGTTCGCGTCCCGCAGGCGAACCTTTGCGGAAGTTTGGTTCGCCTCATAATGTACATGGAGGGTCAACTTTGACCCTCTACATCACAGTCAGCAGGCCCAGTGTAGCCAATTAGGCTACACTAGCCCCTGGAGCCCCACCCCCCCTTATATAAGGCAGGCAGCGGCGGCCATTACGGTCACTCGTGTGCTGCCTGCGTTAGTGAGAGTAGGGCGAGCTGCTGCAGACTGTCTCTCAGGGAAAGATTAGTTAGGCTTAACTTGTTCCTGTCTGGCTGCATACCTGTGCTGTGAACCCACCACTGCATACCTGTGCTGTGAACCCACCACTGCATACCTGTGCTGTGAACCCACCACTGCATACCTGTGCTGTGAACCCACCACTGCATACCTGTGCTGTGAACCCACCACTGCATACCTGTGCTGTGAACCCACCACTGCATACCTGTGCTGTGAACCCACCACTGCATACCTGTGCTGTGAACCCACCACTGCATACCTGTGCTGTGAACCCACCACTGCATACCTGTTCAGTGAACCTGCCACTGCATACCTGTTCATTGAACCCACCACTGCATACCTGTGCTGTGAACCCACCACTGCATACCTGTGCTGTGAACCCACCACTGCATACCTGTTCAGTGAACCTGCCACTGCATACCTGTTCTGTTCAGTGGACCCGCCACTGTATACCTGTTCATTGAACCCACCACTGCATACCTGTGCTGTGAACCCACCACTGCATACCTGTTCTGTGAACCCACCACTGCATACCTGTTCTGTGAACCCACCACTGCATACCTGTTCAGTGAACCCGCCACTGCATACCTGTTCTGTTCAGTGGACCTGCCACTGTATACCTGTTCAGTGAACCCGCCACTGCATACCTGTTCTGTTCAGTGGACCCGCCACTGTATACCTGTTCAGTGAACCCGCCACTGTATACCTGTTCAGTGAACCCGCCACTGCATACCTGTTCAGTGAACCCGCCACTGCATACCTGTTCTGTTCAGTGGACCCGCCACTGTATACCTGTTCAGTGAACCCGCCACTGCATACCTGTTCTGTTCAGTGGACCTGCCACTGTATACCTGTTCAGTGAACCCGCCACTGCATACCTGTTGTGTTCAGTGAACCTGCCACTGCATACCTGTTCTGTTCAGTGGACCCGCCACTGTATACCTGTTCAGTGAACCCGCCACTGCATACCTGTTCTGTTCAGTGGACCCGCCGCTGTATACCTGTTCAGTGAACCCACCACTGCATACCTGTTCAGTGAACCCGCCACTGCATACCTGTTGTGTTCAGTGAACCTGCCACTGCATACCTGTTCTGTGAACCCGCCACTGTATACCTGTTCTGTTTAGTGAACCCGCCACTGCATACCTGTTCTGTTCAGTGGACCCGCCACCTTCAGCGCAGCTGGAGGCATTGTCACAGAGAAGAGAAGTCGCCTAAGTCACAAAAGTGTTAAGTACCTCACCTTTATCAAAATGAATGAGGCATGGATCCCGGAGGGCTGCTGCCCGCCCCAAGACTAAGTCAGTCCCCGCACTCACAGCATCTCTGCCTGCACACCGTGTGACTGGCTGCCTGGCCTGCCCCAAGAAGACTAAGTCGCTCCCAGTCCCTCCACACACATGTCTGCCTGCAGGCCGCTTGACTACCTTCTCCGCCACCACCAACAGGGTCCGGGACTCCAGGCGGATTGCTGAATTTTTTAGGCCGCTGCTAGCAGCGGCCGCTGTAATAATTTTTCTGGTGCGTGAACATGACTGCCTAATTTTTCTGGCTGCACTGCGGGCAGCTGCAACAACAAAAGAAAAGGCATGTACATGCGCCCATTCCCCTTCGTGATCATTACCTTGCCGTGGTGAAGGGGCTTGCGTATCACAATGAAGCAATGACCGGCGCCTAGATGAGTGTCTCGGGGGGCACACCCACGATAATAAGGTCGTTGCCTCATTGTGGTCAGACCAAATTTGATCAGCTGGACAGTCACTGTTCTGTCATTCAGCTACATCAGCCAGGCGACCATATGGGCTGTAAAGCCACCAAAACCTGCACTCTCGCCATGGTGCGCACCAGTCCAGCACGGCCGTCACTACACAAACAGCTGTTTGCGGTTCGTTACACGGTGAGTTTGGTGTGTCAGTGTGAAGCAGTACCTTAATTACACTACCTGATTGATGTATACACATGCAAGATGTTTGAAAGCACTTTAGGCCTGTCATTTAGCATTCAATGTGATTTCTGCCCTTAAAACGCTGCTTTGCGTCAAATCCAGATTTTTCCCCGGGACTTTTGGCATGTATCCCACTCCGCCATGCCCCCCTCCAGGTGTTAGACCCCTTGAAACATCTTTTCCATCACTTTTGTGGCCAGCATAATTATTTTTTTTTTTCAAAGTTCGCATCCCCATTGAAGTCTATTGCGGTTCGCGAACTTTAATGCGAACCGAACCTTCCGCGGAAGTTCGTGAACCAGGTTCGCGAACCTAAAATCGGAGGTTCGGCCCAACTCTAGTGATGACAATTGTGATTGTGTTTCTCAGAAGAAAAGATCTCTTAAAACCTCCCAAAACTGCAGTCAATCTAGAGTCTAGACCAGGGATGTCGAACTCCTGTCCTTGAGGGTCATATTAATGTCAGTGTTTAGGATGGATTGAGAAAGGTGTTCTACTTGATGAACCACACTTTTCCTGATTCAGTCCCACCAATTAACCAGAGCTGGCCAGACATTTATGAGGACCTTGGCCCTTGAGGACTGAAGTTTAACTTCCCTGATCTAGAGTAGACTAATGTGCATTTCCTGTCTGCAGCGTATTCGGAATTCTGGCTGTAAGAATGTTTTCCTATAGGTTACTAGGAAACCTTTTCCCTTGTCCTCAGTTTGTTATCAAATAATAAGGCTCATGTCCAAATTCTGAAAAATTATCTGTTAAAGATCTAGGCAGGTCAGAGTAACGGTAGGAAACCTTACGCTCACCTCTTCAGTGTGTGTGACCTCACACGGGCCCCACCGCTAAATGCCGGTAGCCATGTGGGGCTCGAATGCGCAAATAGCGCATAGACACTCAGCATAGACGATATTTTTTTGGGGGAGGGGCAGTGACTGGGGTTTCTGTCGTGTTTGTCCACAAATATTGCATGCCGTTACTGCTGTGCACCCGATCCAGCATGTCCAACCGATTATTACAACCAATTTCCGCCACAAATTTTTTGAATGCAAGCTCACAGTTGAGACGGCACAGTCAATTCAATAATTGTTGAATCTGATGGTCGATTGGCTGTCAAGTCTATAGATGTATGGCCACCTTTAGAAGACATATGCAGGACATCACTTATCTGCTGTATTCATGTAGATGGGTGGTTCACACAGTAACATATTAGTTCAGGTGGTTCCTAGACACTGCAACGATTGTGATGTTGGTAATGCAATCAACCAAATTTTTTTTTTTTGTTTATAAACACTGCTTAAATATAAAGATGACTATGTATAGGTTATAAAAAAAATAAAAATGAATTGCCAGAAAAAAAAAATCAACTAATATTTTCTTGTTTCAGCCATGACATGGAGTCCTCTAGTTAGCAAAACAAGGTAAAGGCTTACAGTCAGAACGGCACAGAATAGTTTTTATAATTTAATACAGGATGTTCGGAAAATATCTCTTTCCTGTAAGAGGTGGCGGTAGAGTGTTAATTTGATTGCTGGCTTCAAGCTGAATTTATGAACATAACAAAACACTACATTATGTGTTTCATTTGAAACACAATGTAAACATTCATTGCCCAAAACTGCAAAGAAAAGTTGGCGCTTCCATTCATATAGCTAAACTTTGGGAAAGCATTGATTCATATCATGCGACAACCAAATCTTAACATGTGGAAAGTTCTTGAAGTTTGTCTTGAACTAATTTTAAATAAAGTAAAGTGGTAAGTGGCTGGAGTGTGTAATGGTTAAGGGCTCTGCCTCTGACACAGGAGACCTGGGTTCGAATCTCTGCTCTGCCTGTTCAGTAAGCCAGGACTTATTCAGTAGGGGACCTTGGGCAAGTCTCCCTAACACTGCTACTGCCTATAGAGTGCGTTGCCAGTGGCTGCAGCTCTGGCGCTTTGAGTCCGCCAGGAGAAAAGCGCAATATAAATGTTCTGTGTTTGTTTGTTTGTAAGACTGCTTGGTTGCAGTGTAGTTGATTTCTCAGTTCAGCAGGGAAAGGTTTGAATGATTTGGTCCCTCTGCAGTGGAGCAAAGGCCAGAGAATCACAAACCTGCGTGGCACAGGGTTTAGTATAACATCATAGTAGCCTAGTTAATATTGAACTGTCGCGTTCAGTAATTATGGTATAGGCTGTTACTTTGTGCACAAACTGCAGTACTGTATGTGCCGATCCGTGTGTGGCATTTGAGTTCAAAAACTGTTCCTTATGGTTTCTAGTTTGCACTTCCCAAGCAGACTCAAACTCTTGCACAGCACACAATGAAAAGTCTTTATTCCACATATTGTTTCTGAAGAAATTCTCTGCTCTGTGTTTTGAGTTTGTTTAGACAGGTGAACCTGCCTAATTAATTTTTATCAGTAACTGTGAATAGACTGCAGGAGAGCTCGTCTGAGGCAGCTCTAAGGCTTAACCCTTTCAGTGCTTTTTGAAAAAATGAAAATGAGCAAAGCATCTTTCTGACAAATGAGCAATAAAGGCATAGCTCCCAACTGTCCCTACTTCAGAGGGACAGTCCCTCTTTGGGAAACCTATCCCTCTCTCCCTCACTCTTTCTCATTTGTCCTTTCAGGACTGATGTACAGATCTATGTAAATATATGTATTTTTCTACTGAAAAAATGTGAATTGACTCCAAACTTTATTACCATCCTTTAAATTGATATATTTGGAATGATGAAACCCTTTTCTTATGAAATCTTTGTTATGCACGACTAGGGGTGTGCCAAGGGAATGTCAGGAGTGTGGTAGAGGCCTGGCTTAAGTGTCCCTCTGTCTTACCTATTGGTTGAGCACTGGCGATGGTGTTTCATGGAATCCTTAGGACACAGGTGTCGAACTCCAGGCCTGGAGGGCCAGATCCAGGCCAGTGTTTTGGATGGACTGAGATAGAGAGGAATGTGTTCTACCTGATGGACCACACCTTTCCCGGATTCAGACCCATCAATTAATTTGAGCTGTGTCAAAAATGTGTGAGGACATCAGCCCTCGAAGGCCCGGTTTAACATCCCTGCCTTAGGATGAGATGAACTACGTTATGTAGCCAGGTGCTTCCTCCCATTTTCAGCTCTGGCATAGCAGTGGTCTGCAAGGTCTAAGCCATTTTTGGTCTAAAGAGGAGCCATTTCTTGGCATAAATGTGATCTGCCAATATTTTGTTACTATTTTAAAACCGCTAAAAGCGGTAATAAAGTTATTGCCTTTTTGATCAGACTCCTATTTTAAAACCATTTTAACCATGCTTAAGTGCAAGTTTACAACGACGTTTATACAGCCAGAAGTTGGGAGATTCTGAAAACCCTTATTAATAATTAACTGCATTAATTTCTTAATAGTGACAAGTTCTTAAACCACAATTAACATTTTATTGGAGTCATTAGTGAATATATGCAGTTTAAAAAATATTTTTTTGGTTTAAAAGGCTATGCCTTTCTTACCATGAATATAAAAATAAAGTTTTCCGCTTTCCATTTCTGTAACCTATTGTAAAATATCCTACGTTACTTGATGGCCAGGAGCGTGCATGTAAAAAGAGCCAGAAGATGTCCGCTTTCAGAATATCAGTAAAATTACCAAATTCTTCTAGTTACCGTAATTTCAAAAATATCTGCAATATTTACCGATATTTTACTATTAGCTAGCCTAACCTTATCCTAGTTAGCCTTACCTCTCGATGCTTAACACTAACTAATCCCCTACGAAAGTGCCTACCCCTGGTGGTGCATAACACTATGACCCCCTCCTCCTTCCCGCTGGTGCTGCCTAACCCTACATCTGAAACTAAGATCCATCCCACCCCCCTGTGGTGCCTAAACCAAGGACCTCTGTTGCCTAACCCCATCCGCCAATATGTTAAAGGACCACTGTCGCGAAATTTGCTAAATTTTAAATACACTTAAACGCATACAAATAAGAAGTAGGTTTCTTCCAGAGTAAATGAACATTTGTGGTTACCCACAATGCACTACTACTAAATATGCAAATAATTCCTTTTCACCCTTAGTATGCCAAGCAAGCATCCAGAACCACTGGTGTATAGCAAGCCTATAGCTTTAAATTTTACACTGCCATATCAACCCCTTAATGTAGACAGCCTGTTTTGGACGTTTGGTCCTCATCGGTACATGGCAAGGATTGATAAGGCTGTATGGGATAGGGCTTGGACCAGTACAACAGAGTAACCAAGCAGTTCGGTTTTAAGAAGTCAAATGACACCAAGCTTTGCTTTTTAGTAGGAGGGCTTTTTGGTCTCTTTTATCCCCCTATACATTCCTAGTAGTTTAGGTCACCCTGAGCTGCTTGATTACTCTGTTGTTCTAGAGTAAATGAGCCATAAATTACTTTTCTCCTATGTTGCTGTTGCGCACAGCAGGTAGTAAAAGCCTGACAGAACTGACAGGTTTTGGACTAGCCCTTCTCCTCATGGGGGATACTGGACTTCAAGACGTACTTCTTATTTGTATGTGTTTACATGGACTTTTTTCAATTTTACAATTTTTCGCGATGAAAAAGTGGACGCTGGCGCCACCAGCTGTGCAAACTTCAGATCCAAATAGCAGGCGCTTTGTGGCTGTTAACATTGCCACCTATGGCGGTGCTGTTTTTACCAGTGCGCCTGCTTTGTGCCAGGATGCTTGTCGGAGATCATTAGAGATGACGGACTTAACCTAGGCCAGGTCAAATTGTCCAAGGTCCATGAGGCTGGAAACCATAAGTGATTCTGCAAACTTGGACTGAGTTTATTAAAGCAAACATGTTAAATAGTGTAAATCATAAGTATTACATTTGGAACATAACTTTTCAAGTGATGCAGCTGTGCACTACTGAATTAAGAAAAGGCAAACTTCATAGCACCAGGAAGGATTCTCATTGGTTTATGGAGTGGCAGACTAATGAGAATCTTCCCTGGTGCAGCAAGGATCCCCACTGGTCTTTTGCAATCCAATGGAAGCCTTATACTTCTGCTGGAGTTCCTATCTACATACCGACACTTGTCCCTTGCAGTGGAAGGAGGAGTAGTGTGAATAGATCGATGGGCACTGCAACGGTGCACAGTGTATCCACTCAGGTTATGTTGTGCATCTGGTGTAGCCTGAATGAAGCCTAACTATGCAGAGCAGACTTATACTGTGAATTCCCTCTATATTCAACATATAGTGCTGACATCACCAGCAAGATGGCAGCTCCCATGCAGGCAGCAGAAATCTGATATGGCAAACAGTGGAAACATAGATGGGAAGATGATTTTTAAAGGTATTTGACGTTTGTATTAAAGGTTTGCAGTAAATTATTATTTATATAGCGCTGATATCTTCCGCAATGCTGTACAGAGTATATATTGTCTTGTCACTAACTGTCCCTCAGAGGGGCTCACAATCTAATCCCTACCATAGTCATATGTCTATGTATGTGTCATGTAATGTATGTGTCATAGTCTGAGGCCAATTTTAGAAGAAACCAATTAATGTATCTGTACGTTTTTGAGATGTGGGAGGAAAACTGTGTGCCCGGAGGAAACCCCCACACACACAGAAAGAACATACAAACTCTGTGCAGAGAGTGCCCTGGCTGCGATTCGATCTGTGAGCCCAGTGCCACTGTAAATGAACAACTTATGTAGTTTGTACGTATCTGTGTCCATTTCATGTGAAATATGTCAGCTTATTGAATTGCTTGTTCTTTAGCCATGTAAAATGTGCTTCTCTGTTGTATTTTCCCCCCAGTGTTAAGCCTCAGACAGGAGCAGAGAATTTATGGACTCAAGTAGGGAACTCGAGGAGTTTTCCAAAACAAAGTAACAATCCATACTAGAATACATTGCACCCTTTATGCCACTTCAAAGCAGCCATCCCGATTCTAGCCACAGCTGGTTACCTCTGACGTCAAAGCCAAATCCATGCAGAATTCCGCTGCCAGGCTCCTTTATCACACTGCCCGCATCTCATGTGCCACTTCACTATGCAAATCCCTCAGCGGCTTTCCGCTCATAAATCAAACCCAGCTCTCCTCAATGAGAAAATTCCTATTAGCTGCTGCATTTTTCAGGGTTTGTGTGTAACTAATAGGAGAAGCAGCCACAAGGCTGTTAAAGTGAACCTCCGGACTAAAAATCTACTCAGCAGAACTGAAAAGACTTGGTGTTTCTTTAACAGTTTCACAGCATCAGAACTTTGTTTTTCTTACCAAAGCATCATTTTTTGCTAAGCTCCACCCATCAAAGAGAAAAAGCCCAGGCTTTTTTTCCCTGATGCTGTGCAGAGCATGATGGGATTTCCTATGTTGTTATACACATTGCCTAGCAACTGAGAGAGGTGCTCAGGACACAGGACAGTTGGAACTGTGTCTCATGCTCCCTGTCACCGCCTTTAAACCAAAAAGATGGCTGCCATCATGAAATCAAACATTTGCTTGTTCTTTTAAAACAGTGTGGGTAAGAGATTATATTGCCTGTCTATTTCAAAGCGGAATATAACCCTGCATTTCAACTTCGCTCTAAAACATTATTTACAGCATATTATATGCAACCAGCATTTTTTTTTTTACTAGACCAGCATTGGAAGGGTTACACACAGAGCTTTAAAGTTCCGTGGAGAGAAATGCAGACGCTTCCGAAGTTTAGATAAATACATTTAAGTAAACACAATGTAACAAGTGTGGAATGTGACTCACTCTCTGACTGTGCAGGAGCTCCCGGACACAGAGAGAGTGAGTCACATTCCACACTCCTTCGGAAGCGTCTGCATTTCTATCCACGGAACTTTAAAGCTCTGTGTGTAACCCTTCCAATGCTGGTCTAAGAAAAAAATGCTGGTTGCATATAATATGCTGTAAATAATGTTTAAGAGCAAAGTTGAAATGCTGGGTTATATTCCGCTTTAATTAACATAACTAATGTAACTTAATGACAGTATGTTTGTTTAGACTGGAGTTCCTCTTTAAGCTTAAATACCAGGCAAACAAATAGTTACCATTTATTCAATTGTACATTCATTAAATCATTAAGTCTTCTTTTTTTTTTCTCTCATAAACTTGGAACATTAATGAACATTCACAGTAGGAGCTGCACTGCATTCCCTGTGAAAAACAGCTCAACACAACCGCATGAAAGTCACACCACAGGTTATGTAATAAGGTGGCCGTTACGGATAGAATTCTCTGGACGATCGATCGTCCGATTTGATCTTAATCTCAATCGAAAATGATTTTGACCCACTAACTGAAGGAAAGTTGTGATCTAATACAATCAGATTGGATAGCAGCCTATTTTCCATTTGCTAGAACGATAAATACTATGGAGCATTGTATCATTAATGGCCACCTATACTTGCATCCCATACAGTAAAGCATACAGTCAAAACAAGCTATGCGGTGACGCAGTGCATGCAGTGAGCTGGGATACTGAAGTCCATTGGATCGCATTGCATCGAATGCCCTCTGAATGCCGCATACACTTACGATCGCAGTGTGGCATTCTGCATTAAGATGCCTCCGTTACGTTGCACCACTGTGAACAGGGGCCTAATGATCATAGGTTTCAAATGAACAGTACGGTATTAACGCCTTTACGTTTTTAAAGCACTCCCTGCACTGGGATTATGCTCACTAGTAGGGATGGTTGACTAGGTGCAAATCTGAGCCGATGCAGGACTAAAGCCTAGTACACACTAGCAATTTTGATTGGCCAATCATTGGTCAATTTTACCACCTCCATGTAGTATGACCATTTACCTATATAATCTGCATAGAATTGAAAATCTGTTTGGCCCTCATACTACATGGAGGTGGTAAAATTGACCAATCATTGGCCAATCAAAATTACAAGTTGTGTATGCAAATTTATGTAGCCTGAAAATGGACCAATCCATTTTAATCTCCGTGGGATTTAATTGGACCATTTTCAAGCTGCCTAAGTTAGCATAATAATCTTACATCGACTCGAATTGTTTGCATCTCATTGACCGTCCCTACTGACTAGTCCAATCCTGGTCCTTTGAGTCTTGCCACTTATTTTCTGTAGGTAGTGGTATAGAAGGCTTTATCTGCATCATGGTAACAATATCCTGGAATTGTCATGTTTTTCTAATTATGGTGCATCCTAGCTCCCATACGCTAAAACTGTCAGGCACACATGAGCCAGTTGTTAAGCATACCTCATTGAATAAAGACATGGTTTTGGAACAGACAGTTATGGGCTAATTCTGTAATTTACAAACTCTCAACCTCACTGTGCTTGCTGAACAGCAACTGCAGTTATACTTATTTCTGTCTGATTCTTGGATATCGGAACATAAAGTCATCAAATATATCTTTGATTGACAAACTCTCAACTGTGTAGGCCTTGGGACCCACTATAAGTGTTCTTCTGAGTGCTTGTGATTTGAAAAGCTCTTGCTAATGTAATGCTGCTATATGTGTGATCCCACTTTTTTTTTTTTTATCACCCATAGCATTAGATTAGCAAGAGCTTTTCAAATCACAAGTGCTTAGAAAGTGCTGCTAGTGGGTCACAGGCCTCACTGTGCTTGCTGGACAGCAATTAAAGCACCAGCAGTTATACTTAAAGAGGAACTTTAACCAAGGATTAAACTTCATTCCAATTAAAAAAAAAATCTTTTTTTTTTTCTCGAATAGGTGTCAGGGGGTTCTGTATTGCCGATATTGTTGTGAAACCCCGCCCACAGTGTGATGTCATGACTAAGGTGTCAGGAACCGGCCCGCAGCACGCCTGCATATACGGTTCCCGACTGCGGGTTCGACCAGATCGAGAGGGGAAGCAGCCTTAGTCAAGCTAAAACAAGGCTGTGACCCCTCAGAACACTTCTCACTGCCACCACTAGCTGTTGCTAGAAACGTCCACTCTGCTGTCGAGTTACTCGCACTGGCGTTTTCGTACGTTGGGTCAGCGCTTTAGGCCAACGTATGACAAACGCCCCCCCCCCCCACACACACACACGCACAATTGCAATCTTACACTGTAGTGAAGCAAAACCACTAACAGTCGTTCTGAACGATACTGTTAGCCACTCCGGGACTTCCCATTTTGCTGTCGAGCGCAGAAGTGCCCCATACACACAATGCAATTACAATCTCATATGGTAGGGTTGCTACAATCAGGCATGGACTTATACACAGCACCACTTCAGTCTCTTCTAGGCTATGAGTGTTAGTTTAGTACAGCAGAAGTCAAACTTATTAAATAACGATTTAATATTCCAGGAAAAAAAGTGGAACAATGCAGAAAATAATATATACAAAAGATGTACAAAAACCAAAGTAAAAAGTTGCAAAATAAGTTACGATACACACAAGGATATTTGCATAAAAATAAAATGGGGATCAAAACGTTACCAACTTGAAGGTCTAAACGTTGTTTGCGGGAGAACGTGGTTCCGGCCAGTAGCCGGGGAAGTTCTAACGTTGTTGCTATCTCCTAGCTGCTGTTTTATAGCCCGATTTGGGGCCTCGGGCAATAGATGTTATGTCCCATAATCTAATGCAATTTCCCCAACGTGTGACATCATCGTCTGCTGAACCCCCTGATTGTTCAGTTTGTCATCCCCTTTCTGTGATATGCGAACTTCCCAGGTTTTTCCTGTACACTTTTGATCTTTACAGAGATTTCCCATCCCCAGGTGACAACTTGAGCAAGGCTTTTAACATTCCAGAAGGATGTCCTATGCAAATGCCTGGCTCAGGCTGGGGTGAGCTGCGTCAAAGCATACTGCAGCCAGTCCAGGTGACAATTGCTCCCAAGCACAATACACCTCTGAGACAGTATTCAGACTACAGGGTCCGACCACCTGTATAGGCTTCAAAGCAACTGTCTGATTAAGGGTTTCCTAATTAGAAGCAGACAATTATAGAGTCAATTTACATGTACATGCAGAACTCCAGGAAGCCAGCTGCCAATACCTTCAAAGCCAGACTGGCTGACATACCTCCACCTCTGACAAAATATATAGCAGATAGAAAAATGATAGAATTTGTTCCTGTATTTTCCCGACATCATAACTAGCTGCTATATCATGACACAAGGTCCTGACAATTTCCAGCCTGTGAACCTTGTTGCATTGTGGGGAATGACAGCTTTTCCAATTGCCAAGCAAGCAATATCTCTTTGTGCAAAGAACTCTCAGTAACGAACATTCCAAACAGATCACCTGGCAGAACTAAAGATGTCACTTACAGTGATATTTTTCAGAATGTAAATCGGGGAGAGGAAAGATTTTTGCAATGGGCAAACACTGACTAAATAATATACTGTATTTATATTGTAAAACATATGCAACTTTATTCATTTTGTTATTTTCACTACAGTTCCTCTTTAAATTGTACTGGGGGAAGTGTAGTAGATGGGACACAGAGGCATGTTCCCTGCTTTATGCCTCTGTGCCCCCAATGCGCACCTCTCAGTCCCCTCCTGTTGAAACTTTATTATTTATTTTGCTCAAATGTAGGAAATTTGAGTAACTCAACTTACCTTTTTTTCACTTTCACTATTGATCATTTTTACATGCAGTTGTCACACCCGGGGATGTAGTGCCTCCTATGCCCTGTTTCACTTGCTTATGTTTTTGACTGGTCTGCTTTTAACAGCACCTCAGCTTAGTGAATTCCACTCTTGGTTTGCGTCTCGGCATACGTCTAGTAAAAAAGGATGCTGCCTAAACCTTAGCATTCTTTTTCCTGAACGTGCTTCTGTTTTTGCTTTAGCTGGAAATGTTGTTTCTGGCCCTGTCCTTCATATTCAGGTCTTCTTGCAACAAATGGGAAAACCCTAATTGTCCCCCGGGGAATGGTTAATCTACGGTGGACATGTGGTGGACAAAAGTTGAGTCTAGTAAATGAAATAAAATTATAAACAGAAAACGCATGAACGTCTGGAGCGTCTGAGGGCGACGGGAGATATGGAGCCCCCGTACGCTTTAACTCGCTAGTGGCTCGACTGACAAGCCTGTTTTTATTGGCCACGTCCCTGCTTTAACACGTTCAGGATTTAAGTTCACCGTACATTTAATTAAAGCGATCAGTATCTGTTTCCTGTTTGTGTGTCGTTCCCCCGTACGGAATTGGTAAAGCGCAACATAATTCCGAAACGGCAGGCTGGAATCTGGGATCTCCCCGGCGTGACACCGGAGTTTGATGGCTAATCCTTGAGAGCCTGGCAATCTTATATTTTTAAGAGTATGAAACATTCTGTTTATAGCAGCGAATAAAAAATTAACTATGGGTAACTTTCCGACTTCCTGGATATAGCCATTACATGTGGTTGCACTTCTCCAGCAAAAGGTTAAGTATTAATGGAAAATGTTCACAGGCTTTTTATTCAGAGAAAACATGTTACTTGTAAGTTTTTCTTTTGATTTCTTTCAACTTTTTTTTTTCTCCTAAGTCACATTGAATGTCTTCATTCATTTACCCATCCATAAAGCAAATATTGTTGCACATGCAGCGGATAATACGTCTTTTTAGGGCTACTTGTGTGGCATGTCACAGATCATTAACTGCAAGTAACCACCTGACTTGAGGGAAGCCTGGACGCATCATTACAGTGAAATAAGCTCTTATTTGCCAATCGCTGCAGCGCATTGATTAGCGAGAATGGATACAGGGGCTGCCACACACTTGGTAACGTGTCACAAAGCACCTGATGAGAGGGGAAAATAAACTTAGAGGTGTGAACAACAATAGATGAGCAGTCAAGACTGTATTTGTGCAGAATGTTTACTTGCATGTAAATATTTGTGTATGTGTAATATGTGACCGTTTGTGCACTTGTTCTATAGTTAATAGATCAAAGAGACTTAAAGGCAAACTAGAAGGGTTTTTTTTTTTTTTTGTTAATCAGAAGACTAATACTGTGTGTGTACTTGAGTTGCACTGACACTTTTCTTAAAGTAAACTTAGAGTGAAAATAAACTGATGAGAAAAACAATTGCATTCATAGAACTTCTTGGGTAAGTATATGGGTTTAAACCTTAGGTTTGCCTTAGGTGCACTTTAAAGAGGAACTGTCACAAAAATCTTAAAATTTAAAACACATACCAATAAGAAGTATGTATCTTCCTGAGTAAAATGAGCCATTATTTTCTTTTCTCCTATGTTGCTGTCACTTACAGTAGATAGTAGAACTCTGACAGAACCGGCAGGTTTTTGGGTTAGTTCATCTCTTCATGGGGGGTTTCTCAGCATGGCCTTTATTCTTTATAAAGACATTCCCTGAAAAAAGATTTATACAAAGATGCTGGCCAGCCTCCCTGCTCACCTTACATTTCTTTGACAGTTGGACGAAGCAACTGCCATTCACTAAGTACTTTTAAAAATAAAGAAAACCCCCCATGAGAAGATGGGATAGTCCAAAATCTGTTGGTAATGTCAGATTTTTACTACTTACTGTAAGTGACAGCAACATAGGAGAAAAGTAATTTATGGCTCATTTTACTCTGGAAGAAATGTACTTCTTATTTGTATAGGGTTACATGTATTTTAAGTTTTAAGATTTTCAGGACAGAGGTCCTTTAAATGAAAAGGGGAGAAAAATAAATGAAAACATTGCAAAGTGAGAAGTCAAAGAATAGAAGAGCGATCAAGAAGTGATTGATATCGCCATGTAATTTGTTCATATTGTTTGATCCACAATCAGCCTGCATGTATTCATCTTTACTACTGGCAGACATGAAAAAAAAAAAAAAACGGACAGCACCAACTACTGTTATCTATAACCACACCCCCTAACAATGTGATAGGCTATAAGGGAGATGCTGGTTGCTTGACAGTTGGAAACCTCTGTTATTTCCCACAATGCAACAAGATTCCCACATTATGATGTCAGGACCTAGGGGGAGGGGTTTCACCACAATATAAGCCATGCAGATGTCCCTGATGATGTATTCAAGAAAAAGTAAAGATTTCTCATGAGAAAGGGGGTATCAGCTACTGATTGGGATGAAGTTCAATTCTTGGTTACAGTTTCTCTTTCAATTTCGTTTTCAGCAGTTGTAAAATCCCTTTCTTTTGGACAAGTCTGAGTAAGTTATTTTTTTTTTCTTTTTTTGTTGTTTTTTTTTCTTACTTGCACACTGGCATTAGCTGCTGCATGCTTGTTTGAAAGGGAACATGTAACATTTCTGTCCATGATCATGATGCTCCTGTCATCATCTGCCTCCCCCTTTCCTCATTGTGTTGTCTTATCTTTAAGGCTCCCTGCACACTGCGAATCCGTTTCCGATTTGCAATTCCGATTTTCCCTGAATACAATCAACAGAAAAATGGAGGAAAAAACGCAGCATGCAGTATACAGTAGATTAAAAATCGGAATCGGATGTAAACACAGATTTTAAAATCTGAATGGCATGCACTGTGCAGGGAGCCTAAAGGTGGCCACACACCATACAATTTTTTTAAATATCTGTTCAATTTAAGAATTGCAATCAATTTTTCTGACTGATTGTAATATTTCAAAAATATGACCAATGTACCACACAACCTATGTTCAATTTTTTCCTCAATTATGATAAAACTGATTGGAAACTCAGAGAAAATTGCTAGGGTGTGTATAATAATAAATTAACAATCCAACACACACCATGCAATCTTTAGTAGAAATTGAAGAGAAATCTCTGGCATTCCGGATCGATTTAAATAAAAAAAAACGGGAAATCCAATCGGATTTTTCAGTCGAATGAAAAAAAAGCATTCGATTTTTTTCGAGAGATACGATCGTTTTTATCGAATTGCTGTAAAATCGGATCATTTTATTGTATCGTGTGTGGCCACCTTAAGGAAGACCAAAGCAGATCCTTGGAAGAAAGTCTGATAAAAAAAAAGCACCCCCCCAAAACAATCCTTGGCATCAATAATGTAAATGGGTTCAAATACAGAATTTTCAATGGAAACATCACCCAATGACGACTGTACTAGGTTTGAGGGCTCTGTCACTAAGTGTAAGGCCTCTTGCACACTACATGCGATTTCCGATTTGCAATTTTTAATCGATTTTCAATGCAATTCTGATTTCCGATTTTTAATTGGTACTGCATGCTGCTTTTTTTTTTTGCGTTTTTTCTTTTGATCGCATCCGGCGAAAATTGGAATTGCAAATCGGATTTGCAGGGGGCCTCCGAATGGCAGCAGTTTTAAATATAGGTGAATTTTTACTGGCTGTTGAAAGCTCCGCTCTTTTTCCTGAATATTAAACCCAGTCACCCAGTGACCAACTGTGGGGAGTTTAAGAATCCTGCCATTAACAGTGTAAGAATGGCTGCAGATTACATTTTCCCAGAAAAAATTTGATGGGGCTCCGCCCCAGTTTTTGACAAAGTCACTCAATGACCAAGTTTGTGAGCTTTGGGTTTCCTGACATCAATAATGTGAGAATAGAAGCAGTTTAACAAGGTAATAATCTGATTGGATGTTGTGGCTCCGCCCCTTTAGGGAATTTTACAGCCAGTCACCCAATGGCCGACTGTACTAGGTTTGAGGTCTTCTGCTGTTAGAGAACCTGTAATGAAGAAAAGTCCCCTGGGGGGTACTTACCTCGTGAAGGGGAAGCCTCTGGATCCCAACGAGGCATCCCCCGTTCTTCTCTGTCCCTCTGTTGTCCAGCTACAGCGCCCCCGAAGTGCAGCAATATAAATTTTACCTCCTGGGATCCAGCGCAGACGTACTAGTGGATCTCCCTTCGGGATAAGGCGGAAATAGCCAAACCCCATCGATCTGCTCTACTGCACAGGCGTGAGTCCTCTTGTGCCTGCGCAGTAGATTGTATACGGTCGGGTTTGGCTATTTACGGCTTACCCGATGGAAGAGCTGCTACTGCGCCTGCGCTGGATCCCGGCAAGGTAAATCGGCGCTTACCAGCGATTGTCGGGGAGGATTCCAGGGGGAGCCAGCGCTGGACTGCCTGCAGCTACAAGGATGGGGGAAGCCTCATTGGAACTCTAAGGCTTCCCCCCTCCCGAGGTGAGTACCCCCCAGGGGATGTTTTTTTGTTAGAGTCTCTTTAACAGTGTAAAAATGGAAGCAATTTAAATATTCTCCTTGAAAATCAATAGGTGAATTTTGATTGGCTGTTGCAGGATCCACCTATTTTCGTGATTTTTGATCTCAGTCATTGTGTGACCATTTTAAAATGAATTGCTGAAATTTGATTGGCTGTTTTATGCTCTGCCCACCTACCCTGAATTTTTAATCTCTGTTACCAAATGACATACTGTGCCATAGTTTGGGGACTATAGCTTTATTGCTGTAAGAATGGGTAGCCTTTTAGATTTATTACCATTTATGTGGGTGAAATCTGATCGGCTGTTTGTGGTATCGCCCAGGTGTGCGGGGGGTGGGCATGAGACCTACCAGAACATATCTTCCCAGGTAGTACGGGATGTGTACACCAAATTTTGTTGAAATCGGTCATGATGTTTCGAGTGATCGTGTCACATACACATACAAATTTTGAATTTATATAAAGCACAGTCCCCAATGTCCAGCATTGGCCGGGATGTTGCTAATATGTGCTTGCCGATTGCTTGAGCAACCAGCTAAAAAAAGCGCAGACCTTCTCTTTTCGAATACTTACCAAACCTCCAGCGATGTCTAGCAGCCTTCCTGTACCTCCTGTTGGGCTCCTAATGACTTTCCCGCGTCCTCCGTGCATGCAAGTCAGCGTGTCACATGATCTGGATCAGGATCGGTAACTAGCTAGCTCCTATGCACCATGCCGTGAAGCCTCTAGGAGGTACAGGGAGGCTGCCAGACATCGCTGGAGGCTCAGTAAGTTTGTGAAATGTGAAGCCTCTGGGAGGTGAAGGGAGGCTGCCAGACATCGCTGGAGGCTCAGTAAGTTTGTGAAATGTCCAAACCCCTCAAAAACTATTGTCCTAGTTATCCATCAGGCATGCTGGTTAGTTTAGACTTCCCGTAACCTGAATTCCGGATAATGGGGACTCTGCTGTATATAGATTTAAATTTTACAAAATAGATTGAATGTTTTATTGTCTCTACACAATGGCAGCCTATTAAGTGTCCTAGAGTTAAAATACATGAACTATTGACCTTTTCTGTCTTTACCCTGCCCTTGGAAGTTGTATTCTGCCAGGTAAACTTTTATGGCTGTAATTTGCTAATTAGTGAGGTGTACTATATTCCCGACAAGGTACCGACAAGACCAAAGCTGTCACTTGCATGCCTGAAAATAGTCTTTCAGGGAGCAAAATAAAATTTAATAAAAAAAAACACCCTAGTTATTAACTGCTTTTGGACTGTAGCCACTGGCCCCTTAAAGAAACCGAGGCTTTTTTTCTTTTTACACTTCCCAATCACTGTGATTGGCTCACAGTGATCAGGAGCCAATTAAAACTTCTCCTGACCACGTAACAGAGCTAAGCTGTCTTTAGAATTGGCGGGGATGCACTACTGGTTGGGTTCAGGCAGCGTTAAAGCTACACCGCATCAGGCTTAGGCAGCCTCAAGTACGATGTTGTTTTAAATACGCCTAGTCCCGCATCAGTTAATCTGTTTTTGCACTGTTCTTACACGTTTATCTCATCATGTCTCCTTGGTTAGACTTTAACCACTTCAGCCTACAGGGTTGAGATTTTTTTTACATCCGAGCAACTTTCACCTCCTATTCATTGGCCAATAACTTTATCACTACTCATCACAATGAATTGATCTATATCTTGTTTGTTCTGCCACCAATTAGGCATTCTGTGGGTGATACATTTTGCTGAGAATTAATTTATTCTAAATTCATTTTAACAGGAATATTAAGAAATGGAAAAAAATCATTATTGCTCAGCTTTTGGCCATTATAGTTTGAAATTAATACATCCCACCATAATTAAAACCTATGTACTTTATTCACCAATTTCTCCCGCTTATTACACCATTTAAATTATGTCCCTATCACAATGTATGGCGCCGATATTTAATTTGGAAATAAAAGTGCATTTTTTCAATTTGCGTCCATCACTATTTAGAAGCTCATAATTTAATACATCATATTAATATACTCCTTTGACATGAATATTTAAAAAATTCAGACCCTTAGGTAACTATTTATGTTTTTTTTTATTATTATTATTGTAATTTTTTTATTTTATTTTTTATTAAAACTTGTATGTGGGTATTTTTTGGTGAGGGGGGTAAACAGGGGATTTTAAATGTGTAAAAAATGTATTTCTTTAATAAAATGTGGTTTGGGGTGTAGTTTTACTATTTGGCCACAAGATGGCCACAGTCAAAAAGTCCTGGGAGTGATCGATCTCGCTCCCAGGAAGAAGAAAGAAGACCAGAGCTCAGAAAAGCTGCAGCGTCTTAAGAGACGCTGTCGGCTTTTCTCCGGGGGAGTCCGATCAATGAAAGGGATCTATAATTCCCTTTCATTGATGGCTGGGCTAATGGCCGGCGGCAGGAGCGCGCACGGGGGGGCCCGCGGGAGTGCTCACAGCCTAACTGGATGAAAATTTTCGTCCAGTTAGGGTGAAGTGGTTAAAGAAATTATGTCATTCTGCTGGAGTATTGTGGGATGTTAAAAGTACTCTTCAAAAGCCATGATGACTTTACAAGACTCTCCATTAAATGTATTAGAAACTCAGAAATGATCCTTCTTTGTATATGTAAATTTGATTTAAAGAGGAACTCTAGTGAAAATAGTGTAATAAAAAAAAGTGATTCATTTTTACAATAATTATGTATAAATGATTTAGTCAGTGTTTGCTCATTGTAAAATCTTTCCTCTCCCCGATTTTACATTCTGACATTTATTACATGGTGACATTTTTACTGTGGGCAGGTTATGTAGCTGCTGCATGCTGTTTTGGCCGTTGGAGACAGCTGTAAACAGCGATTTACTGTCTGTGAACCTTGTTACATTGTGGCAAACTGTCAAAAGTACCGCGGTCCTCAGAGCTTCTTGTGGGACGGGTTTCACCGCAATATCAGTCATACAGCGCCCCCTGATGGTCTGTTTGTGAAAAGCAATAGATTTCTCATGTAAAAGTGGGTATCAGCTACTGATTGGGATAAAGTTAAATTCTTGGTTGGAGTTTCTCTTTAAGGGCAAAGTAAACCGGCAGCAGTGGGATGGTGAGCATCATTCTTAGGCTAATCCCTTTTCCAAAAGAAGGTTATAGCAACGGTGGTTTTTCCTGCAGTTTCTTTTGATGATATTTGTAATTGGTTTGAGACTGTGGTGGTCTTTTCAAATCACTACAAGTTTCAGATTTGGTTTGAAGAACTCCAGCAAGTACTATTTGTAGCTAAATGAACAGTGTTTTCTTAAAGCCCAGATCCAGACGAACGATATTTGTTAGTTTTGGATTAAGTGGGAAGGGGTTATAATTTTGTCAGGCTAGTTTCTGCTGTTTGTGGCCTGGACAGAGTTTCTGTCACTTCCTTTCCTTGGGACTTCCATACAGTTCCAGGTATTTAATGTGATCCCAGGTGGTCTTAGGTACAGGAAACAAGGTACAGCAGTACGGACTAGAGAGATGTTTAACTTTATCTGTTTTACAAACAGAGATTTTATTCACTTTTCTCTCTGTCTTTGGTAGATGTACCCACTTCAGGTAACAATGGGGACTACAGCAAAAGCTAAAGGGGCACTACAGCAAAAAAACTGTAAAATGTAAAATATGTGCAAACATATAAAAATAAGAAGTACATTTTTTTCCAGAGTAAAATGAGCCATAAATTACTTTTCTCCTATGTTGCTGTCACTTACAGTAGGCAGTAGAAATGTGACAGAAGTGACAGGTTTTGGACTAGTCCATCTCTTCATAGGGGATTCCCAGCAAGGTTTTTATTCTTTATAAAGATATTCCCTTAGAAGGATTTAAACAATGATGCTGGCCAGCTTCCCTGCTCGCTACACAGTTTTTGGCAGTTGCACAGAGCAACTGTCATTCACTAAGTGCTTTTGAAAATTAAATATATCCCTGATAATCCCCTATAAAGAGATGGACTAGTCCAAAACCTGTCACTTCTGTCAGATTTCTACTACCTACTGTAAGTAACAGCAGTATAGGAGAAAAGTAATTTATGGCTCATTTTACTCAGGAAAAATGTACTTCTTATTTGTATATGTTTGCACATATTTTAAATTTTACAGTTTTTCACTGTAGTGCCCCTTTAAGTCTCAAAAGGTCAGGTAACCCTTTTCCACACTCTCTCCATAACAGAATTTTGCTTCACCCCCTAAGCATTATGATTCTTTCCGAATTTTAGGGTCTAAATGCGATGCAATTTTTTTTTCACCCTTTCAGATCCTAAAACCCAGAAACAATCCTGCTGCCAGGGAGATCTGCAGCTGTTCCACAACCACTCACCTCCCTGGCTCCAGTGCTGCAGTTTTCTCTCTGTCCTCCGGGTGGCGCTGCAACTTTAAAGTGAGATTGCCAGCGAAAACCAAATGAATTCTATTTTGTTCAGGTCAAATGAATTGCTGTTCAGGTATACAGGAATTTTTGATGTGCTGCTAAATGAAGGAAAAGTGTTGACTGGTTGTAGAGTTTCCTCAGTTATACATTTTTACAGCTGCATTTTGCTTTTTAATTAGCGTGCATAACAACTGAACAATCTCCTCCAGTCATGTCAAATTATTTGTTATTTATGTGATCTCCATTAACCCATTCGCGTTCCGTCGTTTTCACGTGAGAAATGTTCACCTCCCATTCATTAGCCTATAACTTTATCACTACTTATCACAATGCACTGATCTATATCTTGTTTTTTCCGCCACTAATTAGGCTTTCTTTGGGGGGTACATTTTGCTAAGAGCCACTTTACTGTAAATGCATTTTAACAGGAAGAATAAGAAAAAAATTGAAAAATTCATTATTTCTCAGTTTTCAGCCATTATAGTTTTAAAATAATACATGCCTCCATAATTAAAACTCACGTATTGTATTTGCCCATATGTCCCGGTTGTTACACCGTTAAAATTATGTCCCTATCACAATGTATGGCGACAATATTTTATTTGGAAATAAAGGTGCATTTTTTCCATTTTGCATCTATCACTATTTACAAGCTTAAAATAAAAAAAATATAGAAATATTTCATCTTTACATTGATATTTAAAAAGTTTAGACCCTTAGGTAAATAGTTACATTTTTTTTTTATTGTAATGTTTTTTGTTGTTTTTTATAGTAAACATTTTATTTGGGTAGTTTTGGGAGGGTGGGAGGTAAACAATAGATTTATAATGTAAATGTGTGTTAATTTTTTTTTTATCTTTTTTTTCAGGTGTAGTATTACTTTTTGGCCACAAGATAGCGGCCATGAGTTTGTTTACATGACCGTCACTCTAAGCGTAGCACGCGCTTAGAGTGACGCATCGGGGAGGGAACAGCCAGAAAAAGCACAGCTTCCGAGAGAAGCTGTCGCTTTTTCAGCGGGGGAGAGGAATCACTGATCGGGCACCATAGCCCGATACATTGATTCCTTGGCTACCGAATCCGAGGCCGGGAGTGCGAGCGCACGCGCACGATCGGCCGCGGGAGCGCGCAGTAGCGCGCATGGTTCCTGGACGTAGAAACTACGTCCAGGAACCAAAATAGGTTAAGCAAAACCTATATATTTTAGCATATTATAAAAAAAAATAAAAATTGGATATCTTTTTAAAATAAAATTTTTTAGTATAAAAATTATACTATGGCACATGGGTGCCATCATGTGTACCCACCAGCAGGAAGATGGTTTGGGGGAACGCTTGACGGGGGACGTCAATATCGCGAAAATCATTAAATTTTCAATACATGTATACATTTAGGCCTCTTTCGCATCTGACAACGCGTGCAGGAGCCATTCTCATGCACGCGTTATGGTCTGTGGCGTGTCGCCGGGATGTTGCGGTGCGACACAATCAGTGGCGGTAGTTATTAATTTATCCAACAGGAAAACGATGGCTCCCGATGATTAAAAGCTCCCAGATGCACCGAAACGCAGCGTTGGGTGTGAAAGGTAAAATGAGTCTATGGACTCTCATTTTACCTTGGTTAATGCAAGGTATTGATGGGCTCAGATGTGAAAGAGCCCTCACAAATACAAAGTGCATTTCTTCCAGAGTAAAATGAGCCATAAATTATTTTTTTCCTATGTTGCTGTCACTTACAGTAGGTAGTAGAAATCTGACAGAACTGACAGGTTTTGGACTAGCCCATCTACTCATGGGGTATTCTCAGGGTTTTCATTATTTTCAAAAGCACTTAGTGAATGGCAGTTGCTCAGTCCAACTGCCAAAAAAGTGTGCAGCGAGCAGGAAGGCTGGCCAGCATCTTTGTATAAATACTTTTCAGGGAGTGTCTTTATAAAACATAAAGACCATGGTGAGACTCCCCCATGAAGAGTTGGACTAGCCCAAAACCTGTTCTGTCTCATTTCTACTACCTCCTGCAAGTGACCATAATATAGGAGAAAAGTAATTTATGGCTCATTTTACTCTGGGAGAAACGTACTTATTTGTATGTGTTTACATGTATTTTACATTTTTTGTGATGGTGGTCCTTTTAAGGTCCAGAAGATACTCTAGCTCACTCATCCGTTGTAGAGAGATCTGAGCACACAGAAGGAACATGCCCCTCCTTTCTCTCCTCTAGTAAGATGAACCAGGAAGCTTTTAGTTGTAGCGGTTATTTTACAAATGGTGTCTTCAGCATGTGTGTCTTCAGGAACGAGGCGCCAGGTGCTACCCGGACGTATTGCTGTTGTATGTACTCCGTTTGTTATTGCCTGAGGAAGCGGGTTTTGCCTGCGAAACGCGTTGCGACTACCCCCCGGAGTGTACCAATAAATCTATTTATTTCTGAATACACAGCTTGTTGTGTCTGCTTGTAGGAGGTAAGTCCACCACTGCCTCCTAAGCATATTTTAAAACTTTTAATTACTGTTTTTACTCTATTGGCGCCTCTGTTCTTGTTACGCTATAATCAGCATGCATGCTGTCCCTTTTTAATAGAAAGCACAGGACGCTCTGCGACTAAAATATCATGTCTGCACCATTCATTTAATGCTGATTTGTAAAACACGGTTTAAATAGACCTCATTAAAACAATATTAAACATTCATTTTTACGTTTGGAAAACTTCTAAACTCAGTTTTAATAAAAATCTACAAAATACTTCTCCATATTCTCAGTCAGAATGAGGAAGAAACTAATAACCTGCAAAAATGTGACCTGTGGCATGGACCCCATATGCATGTCACTTTTCCTTATCAATAGTCTGAGATGGCTACTTCTTTTCTGGAGTACACCGGCACTGACCTGATTATAATGCATTATTTTAAAGCTTATGCAATTTTGCGTTTAAATTCGCATAGATGTACATGCGAGTTTGCATGCAAATTCATTTTAATTTTTTTTTCTTTCTGCAATGAATTCGCATTGTACTAGTGGAAACCTAGCCTAACGCTTTTACTTGATACAGTAAGGTATACGCATTACCAGGGCTATGGAGTCGGAGTCGTGGAGTCGGAGTCGGGGCAATTTTGGGTGCCTGGAGTCGGGAAAAAATGCTCCGACTCCTAATTAATTTAAACTGTAATTAAAATAGAAAATATGATAAAATGTTCTATTTCTCAGATAATAGTCGTCATAAATAATTTATACACACAGTAATAGCTGTGCTTAGTCCACAAAAATGAAATAAACCAATCAAAATCAGTTACTCGTGCTGCTTCAATAAAGCAGTCCCCGTATTTTTAAAGTCAGATATACACATCTGATTGTGACTGTATATATGATGTGTACACAGGAATCTCTTATATATACGAAATAACATCTATGCTGTAAGTATAAAGCCTTTGGTTTGGTGACTACTAATTAAATGGTACCTGAGAAGGATGAAAAGAAGTTTTATACATACCTGGGGCTTCTTCCAGCCCCCTTCAGGCTAATCAGTCCCTCGCTGTCCACCTCCACCACCTGGATCTTCTGCTATGAGTGCTGGTAATTCAGCCAGTCAGCGCAGTCCGGCCGCATGCCGCTTTCACAGCCAGGAGCGTTCTGCACCTGCGCAACAGTGCTGTGCAGGTGTAGTACGCTCCCGGCAGCGGAGTGTGTGCATGCGCACTACGCCAGACTGGCTCAAGTACCTGGACTCATAGCAGAAGATCCAGGTGGCGGAGGAGGACAGCGAGGGACTGATTAGCCTGAAGGGGGCTGGAGGAAGCCCCAGGTATGTATAAAACTTTAATTTCATCTGTCTCAGGTTTACTTTGTTACACAGTAGTACTATACTCTACATATGCACTCTCCACAGAGCTGCAGGGAATCCACTGAGAATGTTGAACACACATTGAACACAGAGGTGTTGTCTATCACCCATAAACCTGGTTCAGATTGTACATGAAGAATGTGTAATAGAGGAAGAATCTCCTTATTCCCCTGCAGAGTACCTGCACATCACTCTTACATGTACCCACAGTTACATTGCCTAGGGCCTGATAGATTTTCTTTGTTCCAGCCTGTAAACTTTAACAAGTACTCTTAGCAAGGACTAGTTTTAGTCTATGACTAAAGGGAATAAATATGGCAGTCTCCATATACTTCTCACTTCAGTTGTCTTGTAAAATTCCTAAGCATTGGCAGTTAAGAGACAAATTTCATGTTACATACTTTCAATCAACAAGATTGTAATATGCAAATTAGATGAGTCTGAGTCTAGGAGACGGAGGAATCCTAAACTGAGGAGTCGGTGGATTTTTGTACCGACTCCACAGCCCTGCGCATTACTATAGCAATGCGTGCTCTCTGCCCATTTTATCATGTGGGTTTTGCCGCATACAAGAACTATCTGACGTGCCTCCTACCTAATGAAAGCTAGCGCCTGTGCTCTACCCACGCGCCCAACTCTTTCACAACCAGTAGTGATCCAGCCAAAGTGTTTAATTTGGTGGATCTGCTGAGTTTATCCGCTTTAGTTTGACAATTTTGTGTAGATTGTAGGGCGGAAATGGGCACGAGGTTCATGATGTCTTTCGCTGCCTACCTCCATACCGCTTTCTACTGTTTTTTTTTTTACTGGCGGTCCTTTTCTATGTCATATCTGCTCTAAGGTAGGATGCATAGATTTTGGTCTAAATTGCACATGCAATCTTTCTTTTTGCTCTCGGGGGTTAACTTAGAGGGGTTGTCTTTACGGATTAGGAAGGGGTGGTGGATAGATTCCCACACCTCCCACCTCTCCATTTGCTCTGGTATTTAAGAGTGAGCTGCCCAGAGCTTCGGTAGGCTGCTGCTTAGGCCAACATGCCATCATACTGTTACTTGTGATAAATTACAAATGTACTGTTTTTAATGTACTTTAGCACCTTGTATGTTTAGCATTTTTTTGCTCCCCTGAGGAAGGTCCCCATTTGTAGAGGGACCGAAACATGTGGGGTTGTTAATGTAGGGGGGGGGGGGGTATTATTATTGTATGTATCAGACCAGTGAGAAGAGTGAATTTATCCCTTGCAATGTAAGCTGAGGATATTATCATTCATTAGTAGCACCTTCCACTGTTTTGCCACCAAACTAGTATGTGTTAGCTGAGCTACTGCATTTTTATCTTTGATCTTTCATTAAAAGTTATGTTTTATTTTTATTTGTTTTCCTCTTTTAGGACGGATCCACACTATAAGCGCATTTCTGAGTGCTTTGTGATTAACACTGTCTGAGCGTTTTTTAAAACAAAAATTCTCCCATTCGCTTTCATTAAAATCGCAGTAAAAATTGCCGCGACCTGCAAACGCATACGTGATACATCACGGCTATTTTATGCGCTTTTTAACGCGATTTTAATGAGTGAATGAGAGAAATTTTTAAAATGCTCTAATCAATCACAAAGCGCTCAGAAAAGCGTTTATAGTGAGTCTGGGCCCTCAAGGCTAATCTGTGTTTAAACAATTTAGGGGAAGCCAATTAAAGGGGCCCATACACCTAACGATTTTCCTGCCGATATACAGCAGATTCGATCACTGTGATTGAATCTGCTGTGAAATCGTTGCGCAAACGCTGACAGATCGATTTCTGTACAAAATCAATCGTTCCCGTCAATCCGTCCGTGTGGAAGATTTTGCTCGATCGCAGGCGGGTTGGGAGTGCGCTCAGGCGCGGAGCTAGGGGGGGTCGGGGTAGGTCAAGTGCCCCCGGGCGCCGGGTCCCTAAGGGCGCCCAGCTGAGCTGATTTTTTTTTTTTTCTTGCGGAGGGGAGCAGCGCAGAGAAGAGAAGAGGGAGAGCTTTGCGGACGGTGGAGAAGGGGGCCATCTCCCCCCCTTCTCTCACCTTAGGGCTCTCCCTCCCTCCATCGCTGTCCCCTCCGTTATTGTCCGGGTGCTGGCGCAGCGGGCGGGACTCGCCTCCGTCTCGCTCCAGCGCCGGCCGGAAGTTCGGATCCCGCAGCCGCTGCTCTGGTCTGGACTAGACCAGAGTAGCGGCAGATCCATCCGCGCTGCGACGAGACGGAGGTAAGTTCCGCCCGCCGCTGCCAGCACCCGGACATTAATGGAGGGGACAGCGAGGGAGAGAGAGCAGCTCTCCCTCTTCTCTGCGCTGCTCCCCTCCTGCTGGGGAGGCAGGGAGGGGGACACCTGGCTACCTACTCTGGGCATATATACCCCTGGCTACATCTACTGGGCATATATACCCCCTGGCTACATCTACTGGGCATATATACCCCTGGCTACATCTACTGGGCCTATATACCCCTGGCTACATCTACTGGGCACATATACCCCTGGCTACATCTACTGGGCACATATACCCCTGGCTACATCTACTGGGCATATATACCCCTGGCTACATCTACTGGGCATATATACCCCTGGCTACATCTACTGGGCATATATACCCCCTGGCTACATCTACTGGGCATATATACCCCCTGGCTACATCTACTGGGCATATATACCCCTGGCTACATCTACTGGGCATATATACCTCTGGCTACATATACTGGGCATATATACCCCCTGGCTACATATACTGGGCATATATACCCCCTGGCTACATATACTGGGCATATATACCCCCTGGCTACATATACTGGGCATATATACCCCTGGCTACATATACTGGGCATATATACCCCCTGGCTACATGGACTGGGCATATATACCCCCTGGCTACATATACTGGGCATATATACCCCTGGCTACCTACTCTGGGCATATATACCCCTGGCTACATATACTGGGCATATATACCCCCTGGCTACATATACTGGGCATATATACCCCCTGGCTACATATACTGGGCATATATACCCCCTGGCTACATATACTGGGCATATATACCCCCTGGCTACATATACTGGGCATATATACCCCCTGGCTACATGGACTGGGCATATATACCCCTGGCTACATATACTGGGCACATATACGCCTGACTATATATACTGGGCACATATTATTCTCCTGGCTACATATACTAGGCATATATACCCCTGGCTACATATACTGGGCACATATACCTCTGGCTACATATACTGGGCACACATATCCCTGCCTACATATACTGGGCACATATACCCCTGGCTACCTGTTCTGTGGACATCTCTACCCCTGGCTACCTGTTCTGGGGACATCTATACCGCTGGCCACCTATTCTGGGGACATCTATACCGCTGGCCACCTATTCTGGGGACATCTATACTGCTGGCCACCTATTCTGGGGACAACTATAGACCTGGGGCTACCTATTTTTGGGGAACCACGTCAGATTGAGTGTATTTTGGAGAACTGCTGCCAGGTGAGAGGTGTCTACCATATTAAGGGGGCATTCTACCTATTTATGTGAAATGCTGTCTATTTATGTGACTCATGACTGCTGAATTTGTCTTGTTGGGGGCCTCATGATTTGTTGGGGGCCTCAAGATCGCTGAATTTGTCTTGTTGGGGGCCTCATGATTGCTGAATTTGTCTTGTTGGGGGCCTCATGATTGCTAAATTTGTCTTGTTGGGGGCCTCATGATTGCTGAGTTGGTTATGTTGGGGGTCTCATGATTGCTGAATTTGTCTTGATGGGGGGGGCTCATGATTGCTGAATTTGTCTTGGAACATGCTGGAAGGTACATACTGAGGGAGGGTGGGTGAGCGTGAGCCTGCTAACCTCCATATACATTTGGCTCCACCCATAACCACGCCCACATTTATTATGTGACCACGCCCCTCTTTGGCGCGGCGCAACCTTGACTTTGGGGGGCGCATTAATAGTCTTTGTCCCCGGGCGCTGAAAACCCTAGCTACGCCTCTGAGTGCGCTGATGGCGGCATTCGAATGCCCGACCACCAACGCTAGCTGCAATACATTACCTGTCCTGCCGGGGCGTGTCCCCGCTCTCTCCGCGGTCTTCTTCTCCGCGCTGGGCTCAGTCTGGCTGGCTTCACTGAACTTCCTGTGCCGGCAGGAAGCTTACACAGTAGAGCGCCCTCTACTGTTCCCCGGACAGGAAGACAGCGGGGACTCGCACCGGCGGAGAAGGGAAGGTGATGTATGCTGGGGGGGGGAGAGAGGGGCGGCAGCAGCAGCAGCTTCACAGATGGTGAATTGATTTCATGCTGAAATCAATTCACAATCTGTTTGCAGTAAAGGCAGCCATGCGATCCCTCTCTGATCAGATTCAATCAGAGAGGGATCTATCTGTTGGTTGATCTGATGGCAAATCGACCAGTGTATGGCCACCTTAACTGATTTGTATGTTTTGGGGATGCAGGAGGAAACCCACGCAGACACAGCAGATAGTGCCCTGGTTAGGATTTGAAGTGGGAACCAGTTAGTTAACTGGTCTTAGTTAAATATATTTGGTTAATAGGTCTAGAATTTAGTTTTAAATATAATGTTACTCAGGATGCAGACCTTTGTTGCATAATGGTGTGTGTATGTAAAAGAAAAAAAAATAGATTTATTTTTTATTTATTTTTCCACACTGTTTAAGATGCTCTGGAATATAAGACGCACCTAGGTTTAGAAGGCAAAAACCAGGAAAAACACACACTCTCACACTCTCTCACGCTCACACACTCACACACTCACTCACTCTCACTCACTCTCACTCACTCTCACTCACTCTCACTCACTCTCACTCACTCTCACACACTCTCACTCACTCTCACACACTCTCACTCACTCTCACACACTCTCACACACTCTCACACACTCTCACACACTCTCACACACTCTCACACACTCTCACACACTCTCACACACTCTCACACACTCTCACACACTCTCACACACTCTCACACACTCTCTCACACACGCACACTATATTTTGTGTGTTGTATGATTTCTTCTATTTTAGCTCAGGGTCATATTTGTCTGTTTCAAAATAGTTTTGTTTCTTGCAATATTATTTTTGGAAGCTAATATTAAATGAGATCATATAATCATTACTATTCTCCAATTGCTCTCTTTTCTAGAACAAGTTATTTCCTTGTAATTGATGCACGCAATTAAAGTATTTAGAGGAATAAGGCTTACTGTAAAGAGCTTGTTTAAACGTGCGGACACATTAGAACAGCTGAAATAATTGATTTAAATGAAATAGTATTTCTGAGCAAAATTGGGGGGAAAAAAGGGCTATACAGTATTTTTTTTCTTGCTTAGTAAGGAGGACATTCCTATTGAATTTCTCTCACGGATAGTATTCCTATTTTGAGGTATTCAGTTGATGACACAGCACCATTACTTTTATAACGGACAGACTCCTATAGTAGCTTTCTGTTTTTGACGTCTTCTCAGAGAGGAAGAGGAATAGAGTGTAGATTTATACCACAAGTTCCATCACAACTGATAAAACAAGCTGTGGTAGGACCTCTTTTAAATTAAACATGTATCAAGCATGGCACATAATTTACTTTCGAGCAGGGGTCACACTTGTCTTTCAGTTTTCTGCGTGCGTTTTTTTTTCTTCTGCACACTGTGTGTTTGTATGCAGAAAAAGATGTGTGTGTTTTTTTCACAGCAGCTAATGTAATGGAGAAAATGGACAAAATGAGCAGAATTATCCTGCAGGATGTCGTGTTTTTTTTTTTTCTTCTTCTGTGCACGGAAAACACATTCAAGGGTGAACTAGTCCATTGATTAACGTGAGTTCTCAGTTTTAATCAGTTTTTCTGTGCAGAAAACGCACATGAAAACTGATAAGCGACCCCTGCCTAAGTGTTCAACCGCATCCACTCAGTAGAAGTAATTCGATTCAAGTCTATTTCTGCTCACAATCTGCCTGTTTTAATGCACATCCTGATGTATGGGCTGCAGAGTAGATACAGCTCTGCCACCAGATTGACCATCAGACTGATCCCTTTCTGATCAAATATAATTATAGAGGTATTTATCCAATATTCTGCAACACTTGCCACAGGCCTGGATTGGGGAAAACATACAGTTGGAGGGAGACCGGTCGGGTGGTCCATCAGCCGTGCACCCATTTGATCCCTTCCAACTGAGATTTTCCAGCATGACCCGATCGACCCCTTGGGCCGATTTTGGCCAAAAATCTATCAAAATGATCGTTTGAGCAGCTATGTTGTGGCATTGCCAGATTCAATAATTATGATTGAATTGGCCAGATATTGATGCCAAAAATTAAGTAATGTATGGACCCACTTACTGCCATTATACCTTTTCATAAAATATAGGCAACACAAAGAAGTGGCTGCTTCCTACAAACATTTATGTAGATCAGCACAGTAGAAAGGATGGTAAAGCTGCATGGGAGGCATCCCGACCTTTAGGCTGGGTGCACACATGGCTGTGCATGAAAGGTCACATTTTCTGTCGTGTGCTTTTGTTTGTGTGCGTTTTTTGTGTGTTTGTTTTGTGTTTTTTTTTTTTCTATGCATTTTTGTAGCGTTTTACGTGCATTTTTACGCATTTGCGGTTCGCATATACACGTATTTTCCATGTGTTTTTCTATTGCTTTATGCAAATCACTTGGAAGAAGCAGGAAGCAGAAATACATCAGAAAAAAAAAAAAAAAAGCAGACAGTATAAAAATGCATGAAAAACTCATACAAAACGTAATACATTGCGCTACCATTGACTTTCATTATGTGCATTTTTGAAAAAATATGCAACAAAACCAGCATTTTTAAAAATGTATGTTTGAAAACGCATACAAAGCGCATGTGTTTTTTTTTTTTTGTGTTTTTTTTATATGCGTTTTTTGATACGGCCCATTGACTACCATTCGCGCCAAAAACTTAGCGTTTCTGCTAAGTGTGTTCCTAGCCTTAGAGAGCAGCATGTCATGTTTGGCACAGGTTTCCTTCATGACACCATAAATAAAATTCACTGGAAATTTCAGTGCACAAGGAGGCAGAATGCAAAATAGGATATTTGCATGAGTAATTTTCATTATGTAAATACAAAAAACAGCCTGCCAGCGCCAGTCAGCCGCTGGCAGGCTGATCGCTGTGCCCCGCTGTTTACAGTGACGGGGGCGTGAGATGACTCTATGACGGCGCTGAGGAACAACAAAGCCTCTCTGCCTCCGCCAATGTGTGTTAGGCAGTCAGCAAGAGGTTAATTAGACAATCACTGATGAATTTTACCACCTCTATGAAGTATGTGGGCCAACATATTTGAATACTATGAAAAGGCAGTATCCATAATCTCTCATACTACAATGGAAGCGGTAAATGCGCCCCTTACAACTAGTACAGCCAGACTTCTAACCAATGCCCTCCGCAGCTCACACATCTCCCCCAGTACTGCAAGCTCTTCACTGGTTGCCAGTAAAATGGAGAATCCATTTTAAGATCTGCCTGCTGACATTCAAGGCTCTAAACCACATGGGACCCAAATACATAGCGGATTTATTGGAACTATATGCCCCTCCACGCACTCTCTGTGCTGCCAATAAGATGAAGCTGGTTATTCCCAGGATACACTTAACATTTGGTGCTCGGGCCTTTTCCTATGCAGCCCCTTCTTTATGGAACTCACTTCCAGAATCAGTACGAGAGGCTCCTTTTCTGCACAGCTTTAAGAAAAGGCTAAAAACCCACCTCTTTTCCTGAGCCTTTGAGACTGTATAACGCAGATCACATCGCTTTCAGTCCCCAGGGAGAAAAGCGCTATATAAATATTATTGTTAAATATGGCCTATCAAAACTGGATGTGTGTACAAGGCTTTTCGCTTCTACCTGTAGCCTGCCTGATTTTTATTAAACCGGTACTTCTAAAGTGTTTTAAAAAAAAAAAAACATAAGGCTTTCTTAATTATCTAACAATGCACTGATGTAAGGTCACATTCCACTAAGAATTGCAATCACACTGCGACTGCGATCCCCAGTACACCTACTGTGCCTGATTACGGCCTGATCCAACGGGTGTCACACCATGACTGCTGTAAACTCTATTGCAAATGCTTGAAAATTGCAGCAGGACTTACCTTTTGCAAGAGGTTAAAAACGTGCTAATGGAGACATTCCTGCACAGTTTCCATCACTTTCGTATGCCGTAGCATTTTGCAATCTGGGAGCGATTGGAATTTGATCACAAACCGCTGATAGGGGAAAATAACCCTTAGTGTCTCAGATTTAACACTTCTTCATTGTTTATTTGTAAAATATCCCTTTCATATTAACTATTAAAATGTGTAAAACTTCAGTTCTGAAGTCTGTAAACACTGATAGAAAAATAAAAATGGAGAAATGTAATATATATTTTCTTTAATCCAAGTACTTAATCCAAGTACATTAGTGCTCACAAGAGGTCTGTGACCTAATAAGAGCCTGAGGCTACAGGATATGGAGCTGTGAGAACCCATCCCCCGTGGTCTTCATTGGCTTTCAGTGTCAGAGTGTACTGTTTGGCAGAAACATTCTGTACAACATTACTTTCCAACGCCTAACTGCTCCAAGGCCTTCAAGCTAACGGCTAATTGTAACCTAAAAAAGTGAATCGTAGGTCAATGGTCCTTCCTTTGTTTACTGTCTAGATTATAAATTATGTCCTACAGTGAACACTGTAGGGCAAAAAAAAACTGTTTAAATTGTTTTGTAGTATACAGCATTAAATTTCAAAGTTGTAATTCCATTACTAGTTTGAAACTTAACGCTGTATATATTGCAAAATAATTTAAACCGATTTCACTGTAGGATACATTTCATTCAGCTCTTCAGCAGTGTGTGTTTATGTATATGTGTGTGTATATACTGTATATTCCGGTGTATAAGACGACCTCCCCCCCAACTTCTCCAGTTAAAATATAGAGTTTGGGATATACTCGCCGTATAAGACTACCTCTCTTCCAACGCACACAAAATAAAAAAAAATATTAAAAAAATCATATACTGGTGCAATGTATGAAATGGTGCTGTACTGTATGTGGGACCCAGTATATAACCGTATGTAGGCGATTTGACTGGTTGGATTGGTCAACTCTCCTGGTCTACCTGTTTATTAGAATGGTATGGAAGAATACATTACGCTGTGCCCATAAAACACGCCTCTTTCACCCTACAGTCCTCAGCAGTGAGATCTGAGAGTCGGTAACAGGATAGGGCGTATCACCCGGCATCAATGACGCCCGGCGTATAAGACGACCCCTGACTTATCAGAATATTTTCAAGGGTTAAAAAAGTGTCTTGTATGCCAGAATATATATATATTTATATTTTTTTTATGCTTTTGCCTCTACTTAAATCAACAAATCAACTCACTGTCATGCAAAAAAAAAAAAAGTAAATGAAAGTAAACTTCCGTTGAGTATGAAATAAAAGACTAGGGCCTAATTTTTATGTACCGATTGATGAAGTTGTTTTCTGCTTTAAAGAGAAAGCAACCCAAAGTTTGGTTTAAACACATACTTGCCAAAGAAGAGGGAAGCCTGTAGATCCGGTTTCGTCCTCACCACCTCTGTTATTGCTCGCCAGGGGCTACTGGAAGATCCGGGCCCCACTCCTCTTAATGCACAAGAAGCCTTCGCTTTTTGTGCATGAAAAGGAAGCGCACAGGCGCAATGTAGCCACGTTTGTTCCTGAATAGGAGCGTGGCACCGATTTTCAAACATCTGATTTCTATTTTTAGAAGAATTATTATTTTTTCCCCTGATCCTCCATGACCTTTCTGGCGCTGGCCTGGATAGTCTTCCATCTTTGCAGCTGTGCTCCCGACCATGTACAAAATTTAGGGGTGTGGTCCTGGTCAAGACAATCTCCTGAACTTCGAACTGAATGTCAGAATGGGAAAGAGAGGATTTAAGCAATTTTGAGCGTGGCATGGTTGTTGGTGTCAGATGGGCCAGTTACTGGGATTTTCACGCACAACAATTTCTAGGGTGTACAAGGAATGATGTGAAAAGGGGAAAACGTGCAGTATGCGGCAGTCCTGTGGGCGAAACTGCCATTTTGATGCTAGAGGTCAGAGGAGAATGGGCAAAGTGATTCAAGCTGATAGGAGAGCAACGTTGACTGAAATAACCACTTGTTACAACCGAGGTATGCAGCAAAGCATTTGTGAAGCCACAACACTCACAACCTTGAGGCGGATGGGCTACAACAGCAGAAGACCCCACCGGGTACCACTCATCTCCACTACAAATAGGAAAAAGAGGCTACAATTTGCTCAAACTCACCAAAATTGGACAGTTGATGACTGGAAAAATGTTGCCTGGTCTGATGAGTCTTGAGAGTCAGAATTTGGCATAAACAGAATGAGAACATAAATCCATCATGTCTTGTTACCACTGTGTAGGCTGGTGGTGGTGGTGTAATGGTGTAGGGATGTTTTCTTGGCACACTTTAGGCCCCTTAGTGCCAATTGGGCATTGTTCAAATGCCACGGGCTACCTGAGCATTGTTTCTGACCATGTCCATCCCTTCATGACCACCATGTACCCATCCTCTGATGGCTACTTCCAGCAGGATAATGCACCATGTCACAAAGCTCGAATCGTTTCAGATTGGTTTCTTGAACATGACAATGAGTTCACTGTACTAAAATGGACCCCACAGTCACCAGATCTCAACCCAATAGAGCATCTTTGAGATGTGATAGAGCGGAAGCTTCGTGCCCTGGATGTGCATCCCACAAATCTCCATCAACTGCAACTATCAATATGGGCCAACATTTCTAAAGAATGCTTTCAGCACCTTGTTGAATCTATGCCACGTAGAATTAAGGCAGTTCTGAAGGCAAAAGGGGGTCAAATTATTAGTATGGTGTTCCTATTAATCCTTTGGGTAAGTGTATATTGGTGGAATACTTACCCGCAGTAGATATATCTGTTATGTTACTGTGACCCTCACATGTCCGTCTGCCGCTCCCCCCATGAAAACCGTCATTTATTTCCAATATGGCGCTGTCCATAGAACTTCTGGTAAGCGCTCCCTCTCACACACAGTGCGTGTCTCAGCTAGTGCTTGTGATCTGGACTGAGACATGCAGGAGGATTACAGCATGCATGGGAGTGCACACAGTGGGTGTAAAGGAGGCGGTGAAGGGATGTGAAAGAGGCCGGAAACTAATGGGATTGGGAGGAGTTATGCGCCGAACACTGCCTCTTCCTGTTTCAAAGTGTGACTTTCGGGGAAAGTCAAACTTTTTAATTCCGTACTGCATAGATTGAGAGGATCAAACTGGACGTCTCACATTGTACAGTGGTAGGTATGGTCTTTACAAACAAACCTCTGTGCTTGCAATTTTAAAGCCTCCATTTGTGTCACGTATCATGTTACCCTCTACACAAACTGTGCTTTTTGCTAGATACTTGTAGTGATAGGGTTCTCTCTCTTTTCAAGGCTTGTAAGTTCAGGTACACAAAATGAAGAGCAGCTTACATGTCACAGGTTGAAGATAAATAGGTGTACATAGGGCACTGGTCCTAATAACACCCTGTGAGGAGGTGCTTTTTTTTTTTTTTATTATTATTATTAGGACTATAAAAATAGTTTTTTTTTAAGTATGCAAATTAGGCAGCGGAATTCAGCCTGGGCTGTGCAGAAAAGTAAAGCAGAGCCGAAGCACTTCTGTCTGACTGAGGAAACAGTCCTGATAGCAAGACAGGGCTGCACAACTCAAAGGCTATTGTTTTGTTTTGCAGCTGAAACGAAGCAGATTTTACATCACATTGTCAGAGTTGTTGAACTTGTTTATTAACCATTAGTACTACTGATAAAGTTGATTATCTCAGAAGTTTATTCTCAGTACAGTATATAGATACTGTAACATTTGTCTATCAACTCTGTATTGTGTACCAGTGTGATCAATAATAATAATAATAATAATAATAGCATCAGTTTGAAAATCATAGTTCTGTTGGGGGGTTCTTGTTTTTTTATGATGATGTAATTTGTGTGTTGACCCAATTTGTAGCAAATATCGGTACAGATGAACACGTAAAGATAATTCTCTCTCGTTTATGCCTTAAAGGGAAGGTCCAAGCAAAAAAAAAAAATGAGTTTCACTTACCTGGGGCTTCTACCAGCCCCATGTAGCCATCCTGTGCCCTCATAGTCACTCACTGCTGCTCCAGTCCCCCGCTGGCAGCTTTCTGACCTCGGAGGTCAGGGCCGCATTGCGTACATTTTTACGCATTCCCGCTAGTGCAGGAACATTAACATATACATTTTTACGCGTTAGTGGTGCAACGCATACATTTTTGTTCCTGCACTAGCTGGAATGCGTAAAAATTTATGCAATGTGGCCCTGACCTCCGAGGTCAGAAAGCTGCCAGCGGGGGACTGGAGCAGCAGTGAGTGACTACGGAGGGCACAGGATGGCTACATGGGGCTGGTAGAAGCCCCAGGTAAGTGAAACTCATTTTTTTTTTTTGCTTGGACCTTCCCTTTAACATCCTTCTGTTTTTGCTTTGTATATTTGACAGTGTTTTTTGTTTTATATTTTACTTATTTTTTAGTTGCTCTTTGGAATGTATTCACTGAATGGTTGCTTTTAGGGTTTTTTTAATTCTTATTTTTTGTAATATTTTTATAAACTACATTTGAGTTGCAAAACACTGCTGTGCATAGATAACCGTCATAGCACATCCCAGGGCAAGAAAAATAAGGCAGCATAAAAATGACATTTACAAAATCTGTACATAACCCGAGAGCTTAAACGCCGAGTGCATATAACATTACTTATACTTTAAGCCAAGAATAATTCGATCTGCTTCTTTTAAGACCATAACTGTGTTTTGCTTAAGTGATTGCTTTATAAGTGGAGAGCAACAGTCTGGTCCCAGCTGGCAGTATTTGAAAATACTTGGGCAAATATTGGAACCCTTATCAGAATGACTAATCTAAAATCGCACAAAGAATAATACCATCATTTTGCCAGTTCGTCATGAATAGCCTTTAGTTTTTTTTTCTTCTCCTACTGCTGGACAAAAAACACATTTATGAGAAATAGTGTGTTGAGAAACTTTTTGATACTTGCTTGGTGTTTTCTGAGAGTGATACTTAACGGAGTCTTAATAAAGTACACAGCGACTTGAAAACATTATAAATGGTCATTTGCAGGCGGCCAAGTCAGTCTGCTATTATTTTGGTTAGTTAACAATGTATGTTTGTAATGAATTTAAGGTTATCGCAAATGTTTGTCCTGTGCAAAAATCTCAAGTTCTTCCTGCTGTCACATTCATAGTACAGACCTGAAATCATATAAAGTGTGCAAGTAATATCAATGTTTGTAAATGTAACGGTGAACCTTTATTAGGTAGAAGTCGAGAAAGTTAAAACAAGCTGTTGTTAAATGGATTATGCAGTGTTTTTAAAAAGTATTTTTCTTTGCTAAGGCTTTGTTCACATCTAAAATCGAAATCGTTGATGCCAGCGATTTTTCTATTTTTTTTGCATGCTTTTTTCCCCCCTCCCGGCGCTCCACTGCGCGTTTTAATTTTGTACAAAGCACTTTTGTAGAGCGATTCTATTTTTTCACTTCCTGACGTGAACTCTTTCACCCGGAAATGAATAAATACAATGTATTTATTCATAAAAGTGTAAACGCAATCGCTGGATAAAGCGATTTGTGTGCTTTTCCTCTTTTCCTATACCTTCCATTGTAGCAAAATCTGCCCGAAAATGGTACATGCAGCGCTTTGCTGAGCGGAAAGTGGAAGTGCACAAACCCTGCCATACCTACATCTCGGAGCTTGTTCACCGTATACACCAGGTAGCCCCCTCCGATCCTCCAATGACCTTCGCCTCACCACCCCACGCATTTCCCACTCCCATGCCCGCCTGCAGGATTTCTCTAGAGCTGGCCCCACCCTCTGGAACGCCCTTCCTCCGCCCATCAGACTTGCTCCCTCCTTCAACACATTCAAGCAAGCCCTCAAAACCCAGCTCTTTAAGATGGCCTATCCACCCCCTACCACACAGTAACTCTCTACTGAATATTTATTTCACAGCCCCACCTAGTGTTTCCATCCCATCCCTTTAGATTGTAAGCCTCTGGCAGTGTCCTCCCTTCCCTCGTATTACTGGGCCTACCTAACCAGCCCATATCGCATGATCATGTATTTTTTACAATTTGCCTTGTATAACTTTGTACTATGTTGTATAACCTTGTTATGTCTGTCATCCTTGTATCATTGTATATATTTATTGTCCAGTGCTGCGTAATATGTTGGCGCTTTATAAATACAATAAAAAAAAATAATAATAATAATGATGAAACGCCCTGATATGAACTGTCCCATAAGGAATCATTGCACAGGAGCTTTCTCAAAAAAATTCAAATCACCCTAGGTGTGAACAAGCTCTAAGGCAGCAATTTCTTTGAATGTACTGCAAACAATACTTTAATATGCTATCAAATCCGATAGTGATCTACTTAAGACTGGAAAAAGCATATTTTTATCTCCTAAAAGATCCTCCCAATCGCTCTCATTCAGTTCACTTTTTCTCTTAAAGGGAACCAGAGAGGAACGATTCACACAAAATTAAACCTATCAGTTGATAGCTTGTAAAGAATAAATGCTCTACCTGATAATTTCCCCACTCTGGTGTGCCTTTTTGAGTGTTTTTTTTTTATCCATTATTGCTCCAGGAAATATCCAATATGGCCGCCGGCTCATACCTGTTCTGCTTCCGGGTTATAAGTGGTTCTGGATGGGCCGTCTATCCTCTATGAGACTATAGACAAGCAGGGCTGCTGCAGCCTTTCATCTGTCTGCTTTCAACTATTATTCTGGTATGCTGTGTGGCTGCCTGTAGGAAGTGTCTCTCATAGAAATGAAACTGCATACAGTAGATAATGACAGGCTATACACTGTTTCAGAGCTTCTTTCTCGGCAGCAGCAGCCCCTCCCATGTCAACAGCTCTGAGTATGAAATCTGATCCAGGAGGTGGCAGGCTTGGGCTTGAAAAGACTCCACAGAACAGTGACTCAGCTATAATGATTCCAGGTCAAACCTCGACTGAATAGTCGGTGGATTCTTATCACAGTTGATAACAGATAGATTAGACTGAGAAGAATAAAACTAAAAGCAGGGTAGGTGTTTACTGTCATGTTCCCACTGATAGATGTAATAAAATACATGAGGGTGCTTAGTCTCTGGTCCTCTTTAAAGGATATCTTAAGCAAATTAAATAAACTAGCTTCACTTACCCTTACCTGGGGGTTCTTCCAGCCCCTAGTGGTCACTCTGTCCCTCTCCACAGCTCCGGTATTCTCTACAGTCCCGCTAGCAGACTCGGAAGTATCACATACACCCAGCTGGTCAGCGCCTTTTGCGCATGTGCAGGCACAGTACACTCATGATGATGCGGGCATGCACAGAAGATGCTGGCCCACCAGGGGTCTGGGATGCTTCTGAGCCTGCCAATGGGACTGGAGAGAATACCGGAGCTGCGGTGATGGACATACATGACCCCTAGGGGCTGGAAGAAGCCCCAGGTAAGTAAAGCTAGTCCTTCTCCCACCCAGAATGAGTATGTGTAAAATTACACCCCAAAACACATTCTACTACTTCTCCTGAGTACGGCGATACCACATGTGTGACACTTTTTTTTTTTTTTGCAGCCTAGGTGCGCTAAGGGGCCCAACGTCCTAGGAGTACTTTTAGGATTTCACAGGTCATTTTGAGTCATTTGGTTTCTAGACTACTCATCACGGTTTAGGGCCTCTAAAATGCCAGGGCAGTAAAGGACCTCCACAAGTGACTCCATTTTAGAAAGAAGACACCCCAAGGTATTCAGTTAGGTTCTATGGTGAGTTCATAGAAGATTTTATTTTTTGTCACAAGTTAGTGGAAAATGACACTTTGCGAAAAAAAAAAAAAAAACCATAAAAATCAATTTCCTCTGTAGCAGAGAAAAACTGATGCACAGGACTGCAGCTAATACTGCCAGAGTGCAACTTCCCAGGTAAACTCACTGTGCATTGTTAGAAGAAAAAAAGCGGTAGTGCACATCCAGCTAAAACTTCGCATTTATTCCAAACTTCTTAAAAGCTTTTTCCAGGCAATACAAATATGGAGAGAGGTACAGGCAGAGAGAAGGTCAACAGCCGTTTCGCGCCTATGCAGCGTGGCGCATCATCAGGACCTGATGATGCGCCACGCTGCATAGGCGCGAAACGGCTGTTGACTTTCTCTCTGCCTGTACCTCTCTCCATATTTGTATTGCCTGGAAAAAGCTTTTAAGAAGTTTGGAATAAATGTGAAGTTTTAGCTGGATGTGCACTACCGCTTTTTTTATAAAAATCAATTTCCGCTAACTTGTGACAGAAAATAAAATCTTCTATGAACTCACCATGCCTCTTAGTAAATACTTTGGGATGTCTTCTTTCCAAAATGGGGTCATTTGGGGGGTATTTATAGTATCCTGGAATTCTAGCCCCTCATGAAACCTGACAGGTGCTCAGAAAAGTCAGAGAGGCTTCAAAATGGGGAAAATTCACTTTTTGCACCATAGTTTGTAAACATAATAACTATACTATAACTTTTACCCAAACGAATAAATATACACTCATTGGATAATTTTTTTTTTTTTTTTTTATCAAAGACCTGTAGCAGAATGAATTTGGACAAAAATGTATATAGAAATTTTACTTTATTGGAAAAATGTCAGCACAGAAAGTTAAAAAAGTCTTTTTTGATGAATTTAATAAAAACTAAAAATCACAGAAGCAATCAAATGGCACCAAAAGAAAGCTGTATTAGTGGCAAGAAAAGGAGGTAAAATTCATTTAGGTAGTAGTGCGCATACACACGCGCTACTATCTGTTAAAAGTTCGCCCAGCGGGAGGGTCTGACAGACCCTTTGTTGGCGGCCGTAGTTCGTGTGTACGCACCTTTAAAGTGAAAATTTAGTAACTTTTGTGAATCAACTATGATTAAGGAGCCATGTCTTGCTCTGAAAAGCGTGAGCTTTTGCCTGTGTGTCTGTGTCTGATGATGTTGAAATAAAGATTGGAATTTTACCCAGCCATCTGGTGTAGCAGGATATCCTCTTCTTGGAAATTGACTGTATGTAGCAACTGATTTCCTTGCTCCCACTTGGTTGTTATTAATTGGTGGTGCAGCGACCCTTTTTTCCATTGATTTTTATGATTATGCTCATCACTGTAATCGGACTAGAGTAAGAAATGAATGTGAGTTATGGTAATAGTCAACCATCCCAATGTGTAGAGCTGATTTGGATAGTGTTTCTTTCTTATCAAAAATGGGATTCAGCTTTAAAGGACAACTAAAGTGAGAGGAATATGGAGGCTGCCATATGTATTTTCTTTTACGCAATACTAGTTTCCTGGCTGTCCAGCTGATCCTCTGCCTTTAATACTTTTAGCCATAGACCCTGAACAAGCATGCAGTAAATCGGGTGTTTCTGACATTATTGTCAGATCTGAAAAATTAGCTGCATGCTTGTTCCTGGTGTGATTCAGACACTGCGGCATCCAAATAGATCAGCAGGGCTGCCAGGCAACTGGTATTGTTTAAAATGAAATAAATATGGCAGCCACCATATACTTCTTACTTCAGTTGTCCTTTAAGTACAGTACCAAAATTCTGGCTTGCTGCCCATAACCAGTTTGGATGTTGCTGGCAATTCTCCCATGTTTGCTGCTGTTTGGAGTGTTCTAAAGAAGAGTTCAACCATTACTTTAAACTGACAAACCTCTTCAGATCTGTACCTTTTTCGGTTAGTTGATTTTAGAAATGTGTAATACTTAATGTATTGAAATTGAAAGCAAAATGTTACAGTGCATTACACAATATTTTAGGTATAAGCTATACTTAACAATATTATAATGACACTGTTGAATTTAGAGAACTCAGTTTGTGGGTCCGCAAATGTTGAAGCAGGCAGACCTACAGCAACTGGTTTGGATTTTATATAAAACAGTTTATGATGAAAGTTGTTGTGGTTTAGGCAAGTTATATTCACGCTGGGTTGGTGGACCTGTGCTGCAATTTTTATGACCAATATGAATTTTATTATTGTTTCCTGGGTCAACATTAGGTGTGTATAATGCTTAAAATATCTTGTGGCTAATGATTCAATCCTGTGGCATTATTTGGAATCTAGTGCAAGTATTCAGTTACCCTGCCGACTAATTCAGTTCTTCAGGACTGTTTTGCTTCACTTTCTCTTCGTATATACAAAAGACCGTGTAATGTGGATTATTGGTATAAGTGATAGCAGTAGTACATTTTTATTAAAAGCATTGTTTTAATTCTTCAGTTGGAAATTGCTAATGTATTATAGAGCTTTGTACAATAAACTGTTAAAAGTAATGTTTAGCCATGAAGATATTAAACATTTTAAGCCACGTTCAGAGTGACTATGGCATTCCCTGTGACAGCAGGAACTCAATGTATCGGGACACCAAAAACAACCAATGTCCAAAACATTAATTTGTGACAGATTTGAGGGATGGTCTGTCCCTTATTTGGTGACCTCTTATCAACAATTGGGCGAGCTATGAAAAAAAAACCCTCGACTATCAATCCTATTTATTTTAAGATTCATTGTGCCCGTAAACAGAGAAGATAACATTTTCTTCACTTGTAATGGGAGCTCCCAGCACACAGATGTCATTACTTTGGGAAAGAAACAAGTTAGATAGCTATGTAGGAAGTGAGCAGTGAAACAATTTTTATTGATTGACATGCCAGACTGAAATTCCATTAAATTAGCTGGTAATGAAAAAAATTGCTTTCAATATACCTGGTCAAGAATCTAAATCTGCAATGACCTGCTCTTGGCAAGAGACAGAAGCAAATGTTCCATCCGGATTCTGCTGAATATTTGTTACTTTTCATGTAGTTGACCATTAAATTTTGCTAAGCGGATTACAGGAGGTCTTTGACTCTGAGGATTTAGTTCTCCGGTGATGTAGATATCCTTTTCGACTAGCAGAACACAAAGAACATCCTTTGGATCTATTTTTAGTCTACCACTGTTTCTGTACGCGGTGCCCCTTGATTGAATCTATCCCCTCAGTATTCAGCCTATACACTACCACTTCATAAACTCCTCCAGAAACCTGGTCTTACAACTTGCTATATTGATGACATGCAGTTGTGTTTATCCTTCAAACTTTGTGCGACAAACCAAATTTCCACCATAAACTGCTGTTTAGCCAATCCACAAGAGTGGATGACCATTAACTGGCTGTACTTAAATGCTGACTGAACTTACAATCCTGGCACTGGAGATCAGCACCTGGTAGCAAAAAAATAAAAAAATACTATAAATCACCACAAGAAAAGACGTACAGATCTGTGTAGCTTAGTCCATGTTTATAGCCGGGTACACGTATTATTGGGGAATTCAACTTCAGAAGTCAAATCTTTGCTGCTGTGAAATGTTCCTACTTTCCCCTGAAGAATATTGTAAAAATGTAAACTACTTATTATTCTAGATGCTGATCTGTTAACCATAGTTACATGACTACTGTAATACCTTCTATACAGGCCTTCCACACAAACACATGTGCCACCTGAAGTTAGTATTGAATGTTGCTTCCAGGCTGATACAAAACCAATACTGCAAGAAGATTCAATAATCCATGGATGCAGAACCTTCGGGATATCTCAAGCTGGGTTACCGGTGCTAATACCTTAGTCAGGTCGCCTTCCTGATGCAATTTTAGAACACAATCAAGATTGAGAGGTGACACACCACTGGCTGTTAAGCATATATTGTAATGGGCAGAGCACCCTGTACTGTCCATCAGAAGACTAGGAATGCATTGAGTTAGTTTTTATGTTGCTAATAGCTGTTGCTTTCCTCCACAGTGAGAAGTCCTCCTACCTTTTTCCCCTCTCCATAGGTAGGAATATGCAGGATTCTGTTATGATGATTGTTGAGTCAGGTGTTGTACATCTGGCAATAACCACAGGTCTGTAAAGTAGAACTCTAGACATTATAATGGCTCTACATACACGCTTAACATTCATGTCTAACCTGCATATATTGATAATAAAATTTGTTTATGAACATCAGGCAGTAGGTGACAAATGTTGTGCCATGACTAGGCCTAGCTCCTATCAATATCTTCACTGACGACCAAAACTTGTTTAATTTTTAGGACATATGTGTACTTTTTTTTCATTTCTGGGGTGGAGCAAGTTAGGACCAATGGCCTGAGGTTTCCCTGTGGGTTTACGCCCATAGGGAAATCTACAAGATCAGTTTAAATTGAGGTTCAAGAGCACAAACCAGTCATGTCTACAGCAGAATGAGAAGATGTTAGCTGTGTTAACCTTGTGACCAGGCCTTTTGTGGAGCAAGATAGACGTAGGTGGGTGTCTAATGTTATGAGATGGGAGTGAGCTTGTAGCAGTGGCCTACTCTCTGCATCCCCTATTGCTACGCCACTGACTGTAGGGCTACTTATGTCATAAAGTTAGAAGTAATCTGTCATGGTGTTATAATTGTTGAAAGGCAAGTAGCCCAAAACATAGTACCGTATTTTTCGAACTATAAGACGCTCCTGACCATAAGAGGACAAAAAACAGGGGAGAAAAATATACTCTAAACCTGGTGCATCCATGGTGAAGGGGCATCTTGTGGATTATGCCCCCTTTGTACCTCATGCCTCCTTGTACTTTTTGTGTCTCCCTGTGTCCCCCATATGTTCGCCTCTGTTCTCCTTGTGTCATCCTCTATGCCCCTTTGTGTCCCCCTGTGTCCTCTGTTTTTCCCCACATGTCCTCCTCTGCATGGGATCAGTACAGGGAGTCCCCGACATTGCAGTAGGTTGAAAGTTTGTATTACCAGGCGTTCACAAGTCAGGAACTCCCTGCATTTGGATTATAAGATGCAGTGACTTTATTTCCCCACTTTTGGGGGGGGGAAAGTGAGTCTTATAGTCCAAAAAATACAGTATGTGATTTTTTCCATAAACCAAGTTTGTAGCCAACGGAGAGCCTTCTTCATTTGTTGGAGTGGCCAGTATAAGTTTTATATATCTTATATATTTTGCCTTTATCTGACCCATTAAAGAACAAGCGACACCCATGCTAACCTAGAAATAAAAAACACATATATAAGTAGATAAATACTAGTTCTACTTACATAACAGATGTATTGTGCTATCCACGTAATGATTCCTGTGAATTTTATAAAGGAAATGCAGAAAAACCTATTCTAGGCAGTGGCCATCTTGCCAAGCTAATGCTGACATCATATCCTCCCTGACTCTTGTTTCCCCCCCTCCCTTCTCTTGCTCATTGTGTATTCATTAGCTGCCCTCCTCCCAGAGTCTTCAGACACTCCCACTGAGGTGTATACTAACAACTGCACTGTCTTTTTTATCTACACATCCAAACACTGAGTCACCTCAGCGGTGCTTGTAAACACAAGTAATCAGAGGGTGTTTCTGATAAGCAGCTAGATAGGGAAATAAATGGAAGAGGAGGAATATATTATAGATAAAAAGAACTCCCAGCATTCAACTCTTTGGTACTGTTTGGCACTAGGGCCAGTGCTCCTAAAGAATGTGATAACTACAAACCATAACCGCAGAAAAAGTTTTGCAAGTTTTGAATGCAGGATTAGCATCTTTATCACTTAATACACTCAGACCAGTTGCCGTTGAAATTTGATTTTTATGGTGACAATACCGCTTTAAGTTTTTTTGCAAAATAAAATACTGAAAAATCCAAGGGGATGAATACATACAAGGTACAATACAGAGAGATGATTTGATTTGAACAAGTTCCAGTTCTAAGTTAATTTTTTTTTTTTTTAATACGATGAAATGGTCTTTGATGAGATGTCTTGTATATCTTTCGGTTGTGTTGACATGGTGCTATTATCTTCAGCGTGGTTTTGTCAGCAACTCAGAATATTCACTGGCCTTGATGGGTTATAACTTATTTGTAACTGTGTAATTGCAATGAGGCGTCAGATTTTAACGTACATGGCAGCTAAAATCTAAACACACATTCATGATCAAATTAATGCATTTCATCTGTCTACAACTAATAACAATCTGTCATGCTATCTATCTGAGCAGGGGCATAAACAGTTTATTTTGTGTTTGGACTAACTTCCTGGAGGTAGTTAATTTGACACGCAGTTTGTCTAAAATGAGTAAAACCAGATCGACGCTCAAGATGTTTTCCTGATAACTGAAAAAAAAATTGTGTCAGCCATCTCTGCTGAAAATCCAGTCTCAGATTAATTCCACCTTGTCTAGCAGCAAAATGAATATTTAAAAAGAACCCCACTAAGTGAAGAAGTCTTCCTTGTTTTGTAACTTTTGCATTTTGTAAATTGGCACCATGCAGTCATCAGCAGATCTCAGTTTCTGTACACTCCCCTTTGCGCCCCCCCCCCCCCCCCCCACGCCAGTGTGAGTGCAATGTATAACTGATGACAAATTAGTCGGTTAGATGAGCAGTAAAGGTGGACGCACACCAGATATAGATTTTTTTTTTTCATACCTGTGTGCAATCTTGTTCTATGGAGGGCGCCATCCACGCCCTCCCTTCCATTCCGCGCACTTTATGTACATGTAGGCAGCCCCAGGTTGCATCCCGACCCCACACCGTGTCAGGCTGGCCTTCCCCGCATTAGATGGCCACCAGGATTGCCGCAGCTGCGCAGTCCGCTAAGACGCGAGTGCAGATGCGCAGCTTTAGTGCCTCCACCAGCCACGTGACATCCCACAGACTGTGGGATGTCACGCGCTATTCATCTTTATTTCACAGGTATTCATCTTTATTTCACTTGTTCAGCTCGTAAGTCTTTTAATAATGGAAAATAAATTGCTTGGGTCTATAGATAAAGACATTGATGATCTAAACTGCAGCATTCAATTTTCTGAAAAATTGATCAGAAATATTTGCCAATACCGATCAACTTGTATAAAAAAATAAATAAACTGGTAATTTGATCAGATTTCTCAATCGAATATTACAGAACTCCTTTCAATTTTTTTGAATCAACTAATTATTTTGTTGCAAAAATAATTTTTTTTAATTTATTTTTAATTGCAGTGTATGTGGCCACCTTTAGGCAGAACAAAGCCTTCCCAGTAAAAATCAATACTGACAGCTGTAAACAGCATTGAGGTCTCACCTGTATAGCTAAAGGGTAAATGAGAGGACAGAACTTGTTATGGTAGTGTGTGAGGTACTGCTAGTCTACAGCTGTGATTTTAGAAGCACCTCCCTGATTGTAAGAAACTCCTCCTCCTGAGTACCACCTAGCTTGTTTAGAAAGACATTGCTGCTTAGAACTGCCTGTGTGGATTCAATGGGAACTAGATCAGTCGTAAGACTTTCTGTATCTGGGCATGCTAGGTAAAATATTTTGGGCTTGATTCACTATGCGGTGCTAACCTACTTAGCACGTCTAAAGTCTTTAGGCGCGCTAACCAGGGTGCTAAGTAGGTTGGCACTGGTTTTCTCAATCAGATCGCGCGCTATGTACCGCGTGCAAAGTCCTATGCGCACGCTAAGTCCCATAGGCTTTAATGGGCACTTCACGCGGAGCGCTCTATGCAGTGCGCGTGTAAAGTTTTACGCGCATAAAGTTTTGCACGCGTAAAGCTCGTTTAGACGTGCTAAGGGGGTTTTCACAGGCGTGCTAACAGTTAGCACCGCTTTGTGAATCAAGCCCTTTGGCTTTTGCTGCATTTTGGAAAATAAACTGATAACTATAATTATGTACATAACAATAGTTATCCTTTAAGGCCACCCTTTTTCAAAAAGTCCTACAATATGCCTTAATTTCTGGCAAATAGGAAGCACCATTTCAAATGGAAGTTTTCTTTAAGTGACTTGCACAGCGTCTGTTAAAATGTATGTCCTGTTTGCTTGCAGCTATTTCTCACTGACTGTAGATTTGAATAGTCCAGTTTCCAGTTCACCCAGCGCCAGAGAGGTCAGTCTAATTCCTAGCAGGAGTCAATAACCAAGTTCTTTGGCTCGTTACCCCATGGTCACTATGATCAAGTGATTGATTGGGTTAGCATAATGAAAGCTTTCAAGCCACAATTGCTGCTCGTGCTGTTGATGACTAAGCTGTCATCTGGCAACTGTTATCTCCTGGCAGTGATACCATGATCACTAATGCTGGGAATACACGGTTCGTTTTTGCCTTCGTTTAAACCTTCGATTCGTTCGGTAAACGAATCGAGTGTTGAAAACGTATGTGAAAATAGTCATAATCTCATTATAGTTTCGATTAATAGACCCCAAAAACGAACGACTAGTGATCGAACATGTTTGATATTATCTCTCTTTATCCATCTAATCGAGCCATTGGTAGGCTTGATGGCTGTTCAGATCGATTATATATTCGTTTATGCTAGTCCGTCCCTGTAAAAAGGGATTTTCGTTTCGTTTCTTTGCAGCCTTCGATCATTGGAAAAACGAAACCATCAGAATCGGAAAAAAAAACGAAACCGTGGGTGATGATATTAACCGTATGACTGATTATTTCGGGATCGAAAAGGACAAAAGGCACAATCGAAACGAAGGTTTAAACGAAGGCAAAAACGAACCGTGTATTCCCAGCATAAGGCCCGGTTCACATTAGCGTTGAGCAGAACGGAAGCGGAACGTATACTGTACAAACGGTCTGGTATGCGAACGGATCCAATGTTAAACCAATGGATCTGTTCATATTCATCAGCTTGTACGGATCCGTTGTCCATTCCGCTCAGTGGACAAAAAAATGCAGCAGGACCTATTTTTCCGGACCGCTGTGCTCAGCGGAACGGACACGGAAGGTTTTGAAGCTGCATAGGAACAAATAGAAAACTGGCAGTTTACAGCACACTGGCTGTAAAAACGGACAGTTTTTACCTGATCCTGATGGCCGGATCCATACGGCCGGCTCCGCAAAATAACGCTAATGTGAACTGGGCCTAAGCCTTTCACCTCCTTCATGCAAAATACTGGGGAGACTGAGGTGAGGGCAAGTTGGATGGCTGCAGTAGACCCGGAGCTTGTAAAGGCAAAATATACTGCACTGCACTGTACTACTAAGTTGCTCTCCATGTGAGTTGATAGACAGAATGTTAAACAAGGATAGGAAGAGGAAGGGCACTATAGAAGGGAGGTAGTAAATATAGTCCTGGCATACAGAGGACTGTGAATATAATCTTAGTGTATATAGAACTGTGTATAAGTGTTAGAGTATGCAAAGCAAAAAATATTGTAGCTGGTGTTCCCTGTAAGGCCAAAGTGTATGACTTGTCCTGGTACTTGAGTGTACCTCACAAACAAACGAGCCACATTATATTTTTCCATATTCTATTATTCTAATTCCACCAAATGCCACTAAACCTAAATTCAGCCAAAAGATCCAGTGCACCCATGGAAGGGATTCGGGTTTACTGAATTATGCCTTTTTTTTGTTTGTTTTTTTTGTTTATTGTTTTAGTTCTTTCAGCAAAATAGTAGTGCTCTCTGAATTGACAAACATCTCAGGTACCAGCTTATTCAGAAGTAGCTGATTGTTTTTTGAGGCCAACTTCCACAATTCTCTGTGCCAAGTTGTTTACCATTCATGGTGTCATTTTAGCATGATTTTTACAGTTAATGTATCTCAGAGCGTCAGCAAAAACCACCAAAACACACATGAAGTGTGTAGGAGATTCCCTAACCCCCTTTTTGAAAATGTGATTTTTGGCACAAATATAGACTTGAGTTCTTATCTCCCTCCCTCCTCCTACCCCATGGTCAGTGCCTCTCATTCTCATTCCCCCCCTTTTGCGGAGAAGCAGGGCTGTGGAGTCGGTACAAAAATCCTCAGGTTAGGAGTCCACCGACTCCTTGACTCTGACTCTAATTTGCATATTACAATTTTGTTGATTGAAAATATGTAACATGAAATGCATCTCTTAACTGCCAACGCTTAGGAATAAAAAACTGAAGTGAGAGGGATATAGAGGCTGCCATATTTATTCCCTTTTAACCTCCTTGGCGGTAACCCCGAACTACTAAGCCGCGCAGGAGGTTTTCTCAGGCCCTGCTGGGCTGATTTGCTTAATTTTTTTTTTAATTTTTTTTCGCTGCACGCAGCTAGCACTTTACTAGCTGCGTCAGCACACCGATTGCCGCCCCGCACTTGATCGCCAATATCCGTTGCGCCGCACCGCCCCCCTCCCCCCAGACCCCGTGCGCTGCCTGGCCAATTAGTGCCAGGCAGCGCTGAGGTAATTGGCCAGGCAGCGCTGAGGGGTGGATCGGGACTCCCAATGACGTCCCGACGTCTGTGACGTCATCCCGCCCCGTCGCCATGGAAGCCCTCCAGGAAATACCGTTCTTTGAACGGGATTTCCTGATCGGAGATCGCCGAAGGCGATTTAAGCGGGCAGGGGGATGCCGCTGAGCAGCGGCTATCATGTAGCGAGCCCTGGGCTCGCTACATGATTTAAAAAATAAAAAAAACTGCTGCGCTGCCTCCTGGCGGAATTTTTTAGACCGCCAGGGGGGTTAAACAATACCAGTTACCAGCTGATCTTCTGCCTCTAATACTGCTAGTAATAGACTAAAACTAGTCCTTGGTAAGAGTACTTGTAGAAGACTGGAACAAAGAACATCTATCAGGCCCTAGACAATGTGATGTACAGGTACTCTGCAGGGGAATGAAGAGATTCTTCCTCTATTACACACTTTTCATGCACAATCTGAACCAGGTTTTGGGTGATAGACAACACCTCTGTGTTCAATGTGCACAACATTCTCAGTGGATTCCCTGCAGCTCTGTGGGAAGTGCATATGTAGAGTATAGTACTACTGTGTAACAAAGTAAACCTGAGACAGATGAAATTGAAGCTATATACATACCTGGGGCTTCCTCCTGCCCACTTCAGGCTAATCGGTCCCTTGCTGTCCTCCTCCACCAATACCAACTTTGAAAACCTTGATCTTTTGCTACGTAGGCTGGGAGCATCTGAGCCACACTAGAAGGGCAGCTTGTTTAATTGAATGCATAATCTAATACTATTTGTTGCTTACTGCCTAATTAAGGTGTTTGTTTTCTGTGATATCCTTTACTGTTGCTTTTTCTTTTTATTTAATTCAGATCAGTCTGGTAAGTATATTTTGCAAAACAATGTTTAAAGAATAATTATTTAAAGAACAGTCTTTAAAAGCTCAGTGGCTTTAGCCAGATCAAGTTTAAAGAATTAACAAAAACGAAATAAAACAGGGAATGCTAAAAAATGAACCTAAAAAGGCTTTGGCCTGCTAATAAGTCCTAATCCTCAGGCATCCCCAATAATTAAGACCCCGTGGAAAAATGCTAAACAAAGATTGTATTAAAGCAATTTCTATATCCTTGGTCCTTCAAACTCTGACCCCTGTGTATTTTTGGAAGAGAAAATATGTACATAATTTTAAGCACATGTAAATCAAATTAATAAATTATTAGTGCATTTTGCTTGTCATTTCTGTGTGGGCTAATCATGATAGGTCATTATTTAAGCATTATGTAATTTCACAACTTGTATGAACAGCTGCAAGTACTTTGTGGCGAGAGATTTGTTCCTACAAATCATAGCAGAAGGCACTCTGTTCCACAGCAGTGTTTTTACTACATTATTTTATTGGAAGTATAAAATGTATATCATTTTAGTTTAGCATACAAATAGGCTTTAAGCACAGACATATGTGTCAAGCACTCAAACTATGTAGCACATTCAGCATTCACAGAGTTGTTAGTTCATCAACATTTCAGCTTTGTTTGGTGTCTTATAGTTTTGAATTTGGTGCTAGAATGGTTACATGTGTTGCCTTGAAATGTTACAAACTAATGTATTTTTTTTTTAATTTCAACGGTCAGAATGTACATTCTCCAGGATCTTGTCATTAATAAGTATTAAGAAATATTAAAAATAGTTAAGCCGACTTGCTTTGTAATCTTTTGAAGGAAACCAGAATCCTTTTACATTTCTTTAGATATGCGTGTAAAAATGATCAATAATTGAATCAAATTATGCATGCTAATATTTGTAGTTCTGTCCATAGATAAATGTATTATTATTTTTTTTACTAAATACGGGTGGTATTCATTCTGCTTAGTACTGTACAATGCTGGGGCCTGACTGTAGAATTCTGTGCACTGGCAACAAAATTATCCTCCCCACATATCCCATTGAGGAGAACAAAAGTCAAAGAAAGAAAGAATCAGAATTATGTTAATTTGCCTAGTACAGGGTGCCGTAACCGGAATTGTTTTTGGTACAAACAGCTTAGAGCTGAACATACGTGAGTACATTATGAAATACAGTTACATATGAGTGCCACACATATATTACCTATTGGCATGAACACATATTACACATTGGGGATTGCTGTTTGGATGGGGGTGTGAGTTAAGGGCCAAGAGAGCTTTGGGAAAGAACGAGTTCCTGTGCCTGGCGGTCCCGATTTTGGGGTAGCAGTTGCCAAAGTGGGAGGGATGATTTGCCATGTTAATCAGAATCCAGAATAAATTTATTTCACTAAGTAAGTTTGCACTTACAAGGGATTTGTCTTGGCAAAAACAATACAAGGACGGACAGTATGTATATTACAAGTCAAGGACAGTATGCAAGTATAGTGGCAGTAAGCAAGGTGATTTTGATGTTTATATATCGACTGCGCTTTCACAATCCGATAGCTTCCTACTAAGAGAAAAAACTGTACATCGCGTAATATTTGCACAAGCACGCTAATCCAAAAATCCCCATGCAGTGTGAACCAAGTGCCTTCACTAGTGAATAAAACAACCAACATCCCTCAATCAGATTTGCAGCCACCTCGCTTTACAGGTGGATCTCAGACTTTACACTAGGTTTCACCATGGAACATCAGTGAATCATACCCAGGGTCCAGTATAAATCTCTTTTAATCTTCCATAAAACTTGAATAAAACATATAAAAAACTTTCATCGCGCAGCATGAAGTACAAGTATCTGCCAACATCCACGCTTTTCGCGCTATTATGCACTTACAAGATACCAGAGGGTAGATGGCATATCACAGCGGTGTTCCCAGGGCCTGGATTAGCTCTCGCTTGGTTATCGGGCGGCGTCCCACTCACCGAGATCCCACGCTAGTCCGGCTTCCTTCCGCGTACCGCCGCTACCTCCTTGCGTGATTACGTCAGGTGTACTGGTTCTGCCCTACGCGTTTCGTTATCCACCAGACTCAACAGTAAGCAAGGTGAGAATTGTTCATTTTCAGTTCTGTGCTGATTACTTTAACCAGTTCACCCCCAAGGGTTTTTTACTCTAACGGACCAGAGCAATTTTCACTTGTCAGTGCTCCTCCTTTTTATTCCCTAATAACTTTATTACTACTTATCACAAGAAAATTATCTATACCTGTTTTTTTTCGCCACCAATTAGGCTTTCTCTGGGTAGTACATTTTGCTAAAAAATTTTTTATTCTAAATGCGTTTTATTGGGAAAAAAATGAAAAAAAAATTCTCAGTTTTAAGCCATTATAGTTTTAAAACTAAACATTCTCGTGTGGTTAAAACAAACACATTTTATTTGCCCAGTTGTCCCGATTATTAAACCGTTTAAATGATGTCCCTATCACAATGTATGGCGACAATATATTATTTTGAAATATAGGTGTTATTTTTCTGTTTGTTTTTTTTTGTACTGGCCATAATTACAAGCCCCTATATAATAAATTAAAATTAATTTTCCCCCATAAAATATCGATAAAAAAAACTGAGTCCCTAAGGCAACTATTTATTTATTTATTTTAAGCTGATTTTTATTTACAAGTGTTTTTTAGGGGGGGTGGGGGGGAGGGTTGGAAGTGTAATTTTATTAATAGTGTGTATGTACTTGTATATGTATGTGTAATATACTTTTTGGCCACAAGATGGCGCTAGTGAACACACTCCCATATAGGAAGTGATCACTTTTTTTTTTTTTTTACACTTTATTAAACTGTAACCGCTTCCTGTTTTTATGAATGGACGCGGCCGATGTTTGCGGTCACGTCCATTCACTCCAGGCAGTGCAATTGGGTAGAGGACTGCTCGGTCCTCTTCCCCAATCACTCAGCACGGGATCCCGACGGAAACGGCGGCAGTAGCGGCGCGTACACGGCGGTGGGAATGCGCGACGTATTAAAACGTCGGTTTGTCAAAATCCGGCAGGGGGCAGCAAAGCCATTTAAAAAAAAAAAAAAAATTTCATGTAGCGGGACAAGGTCTCGCTACATGATAGCCGCTGCTCAGTGGCATCCCGCCAGCCCCTCCGATCGCCTCAGGCGATCGGAGATCAGGAGATCCCGTTCAAAGAACGGGATCTTCTGGAGGGCTTCCCCCGTCACCATGGCGACGGGCGGGATGACGTCAGGGGACTCCGATCCACCCCACAGCGCTGCCTGGCACTGATTGGCCAGGCAGCGCACGGGGTCTGGGGGGGGGCGGCTGCAGCGCGACGGATAGCGGCAGATCGGCGGGTAGCGGCGGCGATCGGATTGCACACACAGCTAGCAAAGTGCTAGCTGCGTGTAGCAAAAAAAAAATTATGCAAATCGGCCGGGGCCTGAGCGGTGCCTTCCGGCAGCATTGCCCGAGCTCAGCTCGGGCTTACCGCCAGGAAGGTTAACAGGCAAAAGCATGACGTTTTAATATGATAGATTGCTGTTAAATGATTAAAGTCCTAGCAGCTCTAGCGTGATTTTGCATTAACCATGGCTACCACCTGAGGAAAAAAGATGTTCCTGTGTCTAGAGGTTTTAGTTGCGATTGACCAGAATCTTTTCTCCTGAAGGCCCTGGAAGCAGTCTGGAGGAGTAGAGGCAGTCAAGAGATAAGGAGGTCCCTATAATCTTCTATGTGGTACTGATGAAGCATGGGTTATCGCAAAATCATAATCATTATGCAGTACAGATTTTTAAGCCCTACGTAAACCTCTATTTTTTTTTTTTCTGTGTATGGTAGTTAATGTACATTTATAAGGAATGCACAGGGTTTTGACAAATCCTGTACCTTTTGCAATTAGCCTATTTATAAAATGACTGACTGGCTTCTGGCCATCTCCAGTCACTCCTTGCTACCAGCAAAATGCGAGTTGTTTCTGCAGGATAGAGCAGATAATCTCGCACGACGTATCTTCTTCCTATAGTGAGAGTCTCTGGGTGGCCAACATTGATGCTGGAATATGTTCTGCTACCCCTTGATGGCAAATTGTGAGTTCCGTATATACTCGAGCTGTATAAGCTGACCCGAGTATAGGCCGACCCCTTAACTTTTACCTAAAAAATGGAAAAAATTTACTTGAATATAGGCCAAGTGTAGAAATTGCAAGCAGGGACCTGATAGATTTAGCCATTGTTTAAGCTGATTTCCATCAGACTTTTTACACAGGCCACTTAAACTCACAAGATATTCTCCATTATTGTAATGATTAAAAATAATGTTCTATGAAGGGCATATATAAAGCTGCCTTCTCGAGTGCTTTGCCAACATGTTCAGTTCGAGTTGCCCCCGGAAAAAGCAGCGTGTGTCGTGTGGAGAGAAGTGTCATGTATGTGAGTCCCCCCCCCATCACGTATGTCAGTCCCCCCATGCGGGGAGATGGTTGTAAATGTCCCAGGCATTAGCAGAGTGGGTCGGGTGAAGAGAAGTGTCATGCATGATTGTGCGACCAGCCCCCCACCATGTGCGGGTATGTGGCGGAGATGGTTTTAAGTGGCCTGGCATAACATAGCTCCTTTCACTCAGCGATCAGCATAACGAGTGTAGTGAGCCGCGAGCCTCCATTCATTATCTGCCATATGGTCAGTGGTCAGGCTGTGAACCGTGCTCCTTGATTCCTCATTAGTCTCTGCCGGCTCATCTGTCTGACGTCCTGCGGACAGATGAGCTGGCTCACTGTAGGACGTCTTGCGGCTCACCGTAGGATGTCAGGAAGTCAGATGAGCCGGCTCACCGTAGGATGTCTTACGGCTCACCGTAGGATGTTAGGACGTCAGACAGATGAGCCGGCAGAGACTGAGGAATCAAGGCGCAGGGTTCACCGCCTGACCACTGACCGGAAGACTGATATTGAATGGAGGCACGCGGCTCACTACACTCGGTATGCTGATCGGTGAGTGAAGGGAGCCCGCTGGGCATCACACTGCGCATCACTATGTTATGCCGGGCCACTTAAAACCATCTCCGCCACATACCCGCACGTGGCGGGGGGGTCGAACAATCATGCATGACACTTCTCTTCACCCGACCCACTCTGCTAATGCTGGGGACACTTACAACCATCTCCCCGCATACCCGCGGGGGGTGGGGGCGTCTGACATACATGACACTCCTTGACTGACGGCTGACATTCTCTGCCTCGAGTATAAGCCGAAACCTCTACTTTTGGACCACTTTTTTTGGCCCAAATATTTGGCTTATTCTCTAGTATATACGATATGTTATTTTCTGTTATCATACTACAGAATGTCACTGTTGTCCCTCCTTCCATCTCCATAGAAGAGTACATGCTACTCTATTATAGCTGAACTCTGTGTCCAGTGGTCATTTCCAAAACTGTTGCCGGTTTTATAGAAAGAACAGCTTTTCCTGGTAAAAATTATATCAGTTAAATGATCATACAATGATCCAAGGAGCATACATCCTAAGAGATTTGTGTTAGATTTGATGGTTTTTATTGAATAGAATGGCCCCATATACAATTCACTTTTTCTCCTGAGTTTCCTCCTAGGTGATCACACCTGGTCATAAAATGTCCTTTAAACCACCAGCAAGCAAGAAAATACACAAAATAATTTTGATAATACATTTTCACCAACTTTTTAGGTACTTTTTTTCAGTTGTAAAATGCTAAAGAGTTATTTTAATGAGAATATGAAAATTCTCTCCCAGGAGATAACGCAAGAGCAAAAAGTTAATTGCATATGGGCCAATGTCACTTTCTTTCTGGTCTTTTCAGAAAGTTGTTTAGTGTTTGTCTGCCTTAAAAACGGGTTTAATCACAGAAAGGCAGTGCTCCTCTCAGTACTTAGAGCAGAGAGACAAAGGATGTTATTAATAGTAAAGTGGTTTAGAGAATAGTTCACAGAATTAATGGATTCACGTTGAATTCCTATCTTCATTTGACATATCTAATCTGATTGTTCAGTTAGCGTATATTATGGGAAAAATTCATGTTGGCCCATACGCAATGTGCTCTAACTCCTGAGTTTTTTCCTAGGTGATATTTTCACACCTTTTTCAATAAAATGTAATTTCCACCAGCAGCAAGCAAGAAAATACTCAAAATAATTGTGATAGTACTTTTGCACCGACTGTTTGATATTTTTTCAGTTGCTAACAGCTGAAAAGTTATTTTACAAAGCTAAAAAACTATCTTCTTGGAGAAAAAGCAAATTGAGTAAGGGCCTTTTGGTATTGTAGTTTGCCCTTTAAAGTGTCGATTGTGACAATCCGTAACCTCTTTAAAGAGGAACTGTCGCAAAAATTAAAACGTTTTATAACGCATACAAATAAGAAGTAGGTTTCTTCCTGAGTAAAATAAGCCATAAATTACTTCTCTCCTATGTTGCTGTCACTTACAGTAGGTAGTAGAAATCTGACATTACCGACAGGCCCATCTCTCTATAGGGGATTCTCAGCATGGCTTTTATTCTTTATAAAGACACTTCCTGAAAAAGATTTATAAAAAGTTGCTGTCCAGCCTCCCAGCTCACTGTACACTTTTTTGGGCAGTTTGATGGAGCAACTGCCATTCACTAAGTTCATTTAAAAAATAAAATACCTGTGAACCCCCCATGAAGAGATGGGCTAGTCCAAAATCTGTCGGTTCTGCCAGATTTTGACTGCCTAGTGTAAGTGACCGCAACATAGAAGAAATGTAATTTATGGCTCCTTTTACTCAGGAAGAAACTTGCTTCGTAATTATATATATTTACATATATTTAAAATGTTATGATTTTCGTGACAGAGGTCCTTTAACTTCACTTTCAGGACATTCTACCTGTGATTAGACATTCCTTCCTCCATTGTTGAAAACAACAATGAACATAGTTTATACTACATGGTCAAATCAAGAGATGTCCGACAGTAAATCAAAAAGGGCTATGGCCTGCAAGAGCACTTTTAGCCGTGCCTTGGAATGGCCAGCGACAGCCATTGATTCCAAAAGGGCTAGGCTAATGAAAGCCTATGAAGGAGGGATTGTAATTAGAAAATGCAGCTTAGGACCAAGGCAAAATCGCTTTGCAATTACTGCGCAAAAGCGATTTTGCAGCGATCTCACTACCCTAACATTCTAAATAAATATTTGCCAATCACAAGTACTCTGCAAACAGAAGCACTAACATTAATCACTTTAAAAAATAACAGAGTAACCAAGCAGCTCAGAGTGACCCAAACTACTAGGAATGTAAAATAAAAAAAATAACAGAAATGGGTCTAAAGTTGCTGTACAAAATGCTTGAAAAAATGTTAAGCGATTGCGATAAGTGTTCTGTAGTGGGCGCCCAGCCTTATCCATGTTTCACCATGTTTATCACAGGACTCAACTTAAAAACAAATTCAACTTACAATCTCCTGAAACTGAACCTTTTTAGATATGGTTTTATTTTCTTGTTTAACCTCCAAGCCACAGAATTAAGAAATTCACCATAGAATCGTGTACGAAAATTTTATAAAACTGCGTAAATAGTGAACTATACATTTCATTTGTTTCCTGGTACCTAACAAGCTTTCACATTAGACTCCTTTCATTTTGCTTCACTTTGCAAGAATGACTCCGGAGCTAAAGGATAAAGTTGAGTGACTTTGTCAGCTAGGACAACTGCTTCCCTGTCAAGTGCCTGACCTAGTGTAGCTGCACAAGCTTTCTCACAGCCCTTGTGCGTAATAACATCAATTACGAAATTTAAGAGGAATGCAAACTATAAAATGTATCTACATAACTCTATTTGTTACTATTGTGTACTCTGAGGGGCAGCAGCTCTCTTAGCTGATTGGAAAACTTTAGTATGGGTTCTCAGCTACACAGTTGTTCACAAACACATTTCAGTCTTTCCTGCAGGTATAACTCAACAATCAGGTTGACTTATTTGTCCAAGCACTTAGCTAATCAGGTGTTCATCATTCTGGTGATATTGCTCTTTGTAAAATACAGCAGTGTAATTCAGTGTTCAAACTTGTCAGATGGAGCAAAGATTTTTTTTTCTTACCAAGTGTAATTAATCAAACAGTGGTACTAATGAGCAGTGGCAGTATTTATATCATTTAGATACATTTAACTGCCGGTCAGAACAGATTCAGAAAGGGGGAAAAAAAACCCTCTTGCTTATGTTTTGTCATGCAAAGGTTAAGGAGTTAAAATGAATTAAGCAAAGTTGATACAACCATAATTACACGTCAATCACAATAGCTCAGTAAATTGCTTAAGATTGCAGCATCAAAAGGCAAGTGGTGCGTTTAATTACACGGCTACTTTTAGGAAAATTACTGCAATGAGGAGAAAACCGTTTAGGCTGAGTTACTGGTTTTCTCTTTACATTTCACTGACTTTTTTTTCATTTTTTTTTTTTGCTACATTTTTGTTCAAAAGGTTTTCTCTATTGTATTTTTAGAAATAAATATATAGACTACTTGTCTAATGCACAACAATGGCAAGTCTGAGAATATAGAGGTTTAAGTAGGACAGCTACTTAGCTACTTATACCTGCAAAAAAATAAAATAAAAATATAAATGTATATTAAAAAAAATAATAAAAAAAATATATATATTATATATTTTATATATATATATATATATATATATATATATATATATATATATATATATATATATATATATATATATATATATATATATATATATATATATATATATATATATATATTATTATTATTATTATTATTATTATTATTATTATTATTATTATTATTATTATTATTATAGATTTGTGTAATGTTGTGTGCCCCTGAACTGAGGTCTGGGATTACATGCTTATAATAACCGGTTCAGCACCGTAGTCCGAAAATCTCATGCATCCGAGCAAAGTTCACCTCCCATTCATTCGCCTATAAATTTATTGCTACTTATCACAATTAATTGATCTATATCTTGTTTTTTCCGCCACTAATTAGGCTTTCTTTGGGTAGTACATTTTGCTAAGAATTATTTTTTTCTAAATCTATTTTAACAGGAAGATTAAGAAAGAAATGAAAGAAATTCATTATTTCTCAGTTTTTGGCCATTATAGTTTGAAATTAATATACGCTACCATAATTAAAACTCCTGTATTTTATTTGCCCATCTGTCCCGGTTATTACACCGTTTAAACGATGTCCCTATCACAATTTATGGTGCCGATATTTCATTTAGAAATAAAGGTGTATTTTTTAAATTTGCGTCCATCACTATTTATAAGCTTATAATTTTAAATAATATAATAACATATTATCTTGATGTGCATATTTAAAAAGTTCAGACCCTTGGGCAACTATTTATGTTTTAACTAAACAAAACACCACAAAAGGTTTGCTGATTACAAAACTTGTATTGAATTTATGCACACAATTTATGCTTCCCAAACCTCCCGTGAAATTGCACATACCCCATACACGACTCTACCCGCCAGAATAAGATTATTTCCCGGCCTGCAGGACTTTAACTAAAAAGTTAGATGCACCAGCGCTGGTTTTGCTTATAGATAACCAGAGTTTACCGGTATTTAGTTCCTGTAGCGCTGAATTGCAGCATATACTTAGTCCTTGTAAAGAAATCAAGCCTATATTCCAAATCTGAGGAGGTGAGTCAGTCCCATTTAATCCAGCCGCAGCGGCCGAGCTGCATGACCTGTAAGGAGATATCGTTCATCTGCCCGTGGACTTGCCCATAAACTTAGATCAATGGCTTTGTTTCTTACCACCTCGTAGTTTTCTGGGAGCGAGGACCGAGCGCGCGGGCGTCCCCGTCTGCTCTTTTCTGCCCTACTAGCTCCCGCATGGACAGCGTCTTTTTTCCACGGGCTGGCGTGCTTGTGAACTCCGCGGACTTCCGTCTCTCACACGGGCCTCCTCTGACACGTCACTTCGCTGCAGCTATGGCGGCCGGCTGTGCCCAAACTTCTTGCCGACGCGTTTCACTCGCTCCTTACGAGTTTTTTCAAGGCATAAGGCGTAAATCTAAGGAGAGCACCCTCTTGTGGCTATTAAATAGGCTTTTTGCTCATGCATATTCATGTTTCTCTTTATTTCCTCTCTGGCGCCATCATGTGAATATTTAGATAACTTTTTCTTATGTCTTTTTTATTATTCATTTAACATGATAACTTGCGCTATTATAGCAATTGCCAAACTCTATTCCAAATGAATATAACTACCCATATCCTGCATTCCTTTGTATAGCCATCTATACTCTCCAATTTAATTTAAATTAAGGGAGATATTAATGCCTCTACCAAGAGGGGACCCAGGAGACATCCAAACCTCTGCACCGCTCCTTCCAGCAAAATCCCAAGTATAACTTTTAAATCTGTTATCCAAACATTGATAAATTACTCCGAGAAGAGATCTGGGCTACACCCACCTATTTTTCATTATCATAGAAATACTCCCAGATTTAGATCTACATTTATCCCATGGGGTGCTACTGTATTACATTTATAGATCCACATGCATTCTTTTTGGAGTAAAATTCTATCAAAATCACCTCTTCTAGGGCTTATCTTCAAATTATATATTCCTCTAAATTTGAAGCCCTTACAGCTTCCCCCCTGGCATTCATTGAAATGTACCGCAACTGCACTTTCCACCTTTTTATTTTTTATGTTATTTAAATGTTCCCCTATGCGTGTGCCCAAATCTCTTCCCGTTTTTCCCACATATATCTTCCCACATGGACATAATATCTGATAAACTACCTTTGTAGTAGCACACGTTATATAGTCACGGATTTTGAATTCCTTATTTCCAGAGCTATCAAAAAAGGTATCGCCTTCCTTTACATATCTACAATGTGAGCAGTTCAAACATTTATACATGCCTTTTCTTCTAATCGATGTCGAATTATGCTTTTTATATTCACTTGAGACCAACATATCCTTTAAATTACTACTTCGTTTAGCTGTCACCTGGGGTCTTTCCCCTACTATGGACAAAATTTGCTTATCCAATGTCAGTACTCCCCAGTTTTTTTCTAAAACCCTTTGTAGTTCCGGCCAGTGACTACCATATCTAGTCACTAAACGTGTGACTTCTTTTTGCTGACTTTTTTTCTTTTCTTTTGTACTGAGTAATGTGTCTCTATCTGTTTTCAACCCTCTGATGTAAGCCCTGCTTATCATTCTAGAGGAATACCCTCTTTCCCTCAAACGGGTTCTCAATTTTTTAGATTCTTCTTTGTATATATCAACAGTAGCACAATTCCGTCTAATTCGAAGAAATTCCCCTGTAGGGACAGCCCTTATCTGACAATTCATATGATGACTTTTTGCATGTAAAAGGGTATTGTCTGCACTTTTCTTCCTATATGTGCTTGTTACTAACTAATTCTGATATCTTTGCAATTTTAAATCCAAAAAAGTAACTTCTCTTTCATCATAATTATATGTTACATAGATATTTCTATTATTTTTGTTCAACTGGTCCACAAATTCTTGTAAACCTTGTTCATCTCCCTTCCAAATCATTAATATGTCGTCTATAAAACGCAGCCAGAGGGCGACATGCTCCCCGAACCCACGCATGCAACACACCTCCTCCAACTCCCATCTACCCAGGTGCAAGCATGCGTAGGCCGGGGAGCACGCCGCCCCCATGGCCACGCCCCTCAGCTGCTGATAGTACTGGCCATTGAACTCAAAAAAGTTTTTTGTTAACACCAACTTCATTAAATCTAAAACATAATCATTGTGTGATTCCTCATCATTTCCATAGTAACTTTCCAAAAAGAAATGCAATGCCTCCAAGCCAACATCATGCGGAATTGATGTGAATAAAGATTCCACATCCAAAGTAACTAGAATACATTTTTCTGGTAATTGCACATTTTCTATTTTCTTCAATACATCTGTTGTGTCACGTATATAGGAGGGTAGGGACATCATTATCGGTTTGATTTTCTCATCTATGAATTGTGCTATTCTTTCGATCGGGCCACCATTTGCTGAAATGATTGGCCTCCCCGGGGGATTACACAAGTCCTTATGGGTTTTAGGAATAATATAGAATGTCGGTATATTAAATTCCTTTACTTCCAAATAACGGAATTCCCTCTCCAATAGAATTCCCTCTAATAGTCCCCATGATAATTTTTGATTTATTTCCCCAGCCAAGTCTTGAAAAGGATTCCCTCTTACTTTTTTGTAGCAAGATATGTCCGACAGCAATCTCTCCACCTCTCCTACATACATTTCACTAGGCATTAATACCACATTACCGCCCGTATCACTTTTTTTGATAACTATATCATTTTTGCTCTGTAATTCTTTTAGGGCTTGGAATTGTCCCTTCGTTAGATTATAGTTCTTATCTCTTCCCCAATTAATTGCTTTAAGATCTTTTCTCATTAATTCCAGAAAAATTGCAGTAGATCGATTGGACGACAGGGATGGCATAAATTTGGATTTTGGCCTAAATCCTGTATGCATTTGTACTAACTGTGTTTCCTCATATTCTTCAAATTCTAAATTGTCAATGTCATAAATTTCATCCATATCATTTTCTTGTATCTGACTTGTATCAACTATAGATTCAATTTCCTCTTTTAGATACATTTTTTTCAATAAAACCCGTCTCAAGAACAAATTTATGTCCTTAAAGACCTCAAATTCATCACCTTGAGCTGTGGGGCAGAACATTAAGCCCCTACTTAATACGAAAAGATGGTCTTCTGTCAATTTATAACTGGTGAGATTTATGACATTTAAATCACCTATTTTATTTTCTCCTATGTTAGATTCTCTTCCGCCTGTGTCCTTGCTCTTGTTTTCATGCCTTCTAGATTGGATTCCTTTATTATTTGATCTAGGGAGCTCACCAAAAAATCCTGCTCTTCTTGAGTTCCACAGATTGCCCGCCTTTCTTTATGGCCTGCTGTTGTATTAGCACGGTCCTGATCACCTGATCCATCACTGTCACTATAGCAATCTGATGAGCTATAGGTGTTCTCTCCCCACCTTACTTTTTTTGGGTTCTTTTTATATCTCTTATTTTTGGGTTTCCTTTTATCTTCCTTTGGATACAAATTGAAAATTGTTCCCTTTTTCCAATCATTTTGATCCCTAACAAGTTTTCCTGCTTTTACCCTTTTGATTTTATTTTGTTCCTTTTCTATAATCTTTTTTGTTCTATCATTTAATTTATCAAAATATTCATCTTTTTTTATATTCATTTACCTTTTCCAATTGAATATTCATTTCTCTTTCCAACTGATCTAATTGTATTTTTTCCTCATCTGTCATAATTTGCATCACTCTTAAACCATGACCTATACATTCTTTTTTTCCATATAGGCGTAAATCTTTCAGTTAATAGGTGGGCTGCGGGAATTACTCTCTCCCTGATACCTCTTGGGATTATACCCTCTTTTATATATTTCTCCATGTAAATTATATTCCATTTTCTTTTCACAAACTTCACTGTTATTTTTTGATAGTTTCTAAATAATTTATCTAACTGTAACTTGCTATCTTTTTCCTCACTGTTTTCAATGTTTGTCTGGATTTCCCGATCAAACTCAATTATGGGAATGTATGCCATCCTGTTCGACCAATAAAGATCTTCCCCCCCCCCCCCCCCCCCCCCCGGGGAGATCTCAAAGCAACAACCAAACCTAGGATCTATACCAAAAAGAACGCGCTGGACCTCCCCTGGGTCCCCCCTTGGAGAGGCAATTCACACCAATGTGATCAAAATTGGGGTATGTGTCTAGTACCTAGTACTTAACATCAACTTCTACTACTTGAGAACTATTCTATGCATTGCACAGCTTATAATTTAACTAAACAAAACACCACAAAAGGTTTGCTGATTACAAAACTTGTATTGAATTTATGCACACAATTTATGCTTCCCAAACCTCCCGTGAAATTGCACATACCCCATACACGACTCTACCCGCCAGAATAAGATTATTTCCCGGCCTGCAGGACTTTAACTAAAAAGTTAGATGCACCAGCGCTGGTTTTGCTTATAGATAACCAGAGTTTACCGGTATTTAGTTCCTGTAGCGCTGAATTGCAGCATATACTTAGTCCTTGTAAAGAAATCAAGCCTATATTCCAAATCTGAGGAGGTGAGTCAGTCCCATTTAATCCAGCTGCAGCGGCCGAGCTGCATGACCTGTAAGGAGATATCGTTCATCTGCCCGTGGACTTGCCCATAAACTTAGATCAATGGCTTTGTTTCTTACCACCTCGTAGTCTTCTGGGAGCGAGGACCGAGCGCGCGGGCGTCCCCGTCTGCTCTTTTCTGCCCTACTAGCTCCCGCATGGACAGCGTCTTTTTTCCACGGGCTGGCGTGCTTGTGAACTCCGCGGACTTCCGTCTCTCATACGGGCCTCCTCTGACACGTCACTTCGCTGCAGCTATGGCGGCCGGCTGTGCCCAAACTTCTTGCCGACGCGTTTCACTCGCTCCTTACGAGTTTTTTCAAGGCATAAGGCGTAAATCTAAGGAGAGCACCCTCTTGTGGCTATTAAATAGGCTTTTTGCTCATGCATATTCATGTTTCTCTTTATTTCCTCTCTGGCGCCATCATGTGAATATTTAAATAACTTTTTCTTATGTCTTTTTTATTATTCATTTAACATGATAACTTGCGCTATTATAGCAATTGCCAAACTCTATTCCAAATGAATATAACTACCCATATCCTGCATTCCTTTGTATAGCCATCTATACTCTCCAATTTAATTTAAATTAAGGGATATATTAATGCCTCTACCAAGAGGGGACCCAGGAGACATCCAAACCTCTGCACCGCTCCTTCCAGCAAAATCGAACAAGGTTTACAAGAATTTGTGGACCAGTTGAACAAAAATAATAGAAATATCTATGTAACATATAATTATGATGAAAGAGAAGTTACTTTTTTGGATTTAAAATTGCAAAGATATCAGAATTAGTTAGTAACAAGCACATATAGGAAGAAAAGTGCAGGCAATACCCTTTTACATGCAAAAAGTCATCATATGAATTGTCAGATAAGGGCTGTCCCTACAGGGGAATTTCTTCGAATTAGACGGAATTGTGCTACTGTTGATATATACAAAGAAGAATCTAAAAAATTGAGAACCCGTTTGAGGGAAAGAGGGTATTCCTCTAGAATGATAAGCAGGGCTTACATCAGAGGGTTGAAAACAGATAGAGACACATTACTCAGTACAAAAGAAAAGAAAAAAAGTCAGCAAAAAGAAGTCACACGTTTAGTGACTAGATATGGTAGTCACTGGCCGGAACTACAAAGGGTTTTAGAAAAAAACTGGGGAGTACTGACATTGGATAAGCAAATTTTGTCCATAGTAGGGGAAAGACCCCAGGTGACAGCTAAACGAAGTAGTAATTTAAAGGATATGTTGGTCTCAAGTGAATATAAAAAGCATAATTCGACATCGATTAGAAGAAAAGGCATGTATAAATGTTTGAACTGCTCACATTGTAGATATGTAAAGGAAGGTGATACCTTTTTTGATAGCTCTGGAAATAAGGAATTCAAAATCCGTGACTATATAACGTGTGCTACTACAAAGGTAGTTTATCAGATATTATGTCCATGTGGGAAGATATATGTGGGAAAAACGGGAAGAGATTTGGGCACACGCATAGGGGAACATTTAAATAACATAAAAAATAAAAAGGTGGAAAGTGCAGTTGCGGTACATTTCAATGAATGCCAGGGGGAAGCTGTAAGGGCTTCAAATTTAGAGGAATATATAATTTGAAGATAAGCCCTAGAAGAGGTGATTTTGATAGAATTTTACTCCAAAAAGAATGCATGTGGATCTATAAATGTAATACAGTAGCACCCCATGGGATAAATGTAGATCTAAATCTGGGAGTATTTCTATGATAATGAAAAATAGGTGGGTGTAGCCCAGATCTCTTCTCGTAGTAATTTATCAATGTTTGGATAACAGATTTAAAAGTTATACTTGGGATTTTGCTGGAAGGAGCGGTGCAGAGGTTTGGATGTCTCCTGGGTCCCCTCTTGGTAGAGGCATTAATATATCCCTTAATTTAAATTAAATTGGAGAGTATAGATGGCTATACAAAGGAATGCAGGATATGGGTAGTTATATTCATTTGGAATAGAGTTTGGCAATTGCTATAATAGCGCAAGTTATCATGTTAAATGAATAATAAAAAAGACATAAGAAAAAGTTATCTAAATATTCACATGATGGCGCCAGAGAGGAAATAAAGAGAAACATGAATATGCATGAGCAAAAAGCCTATTTAATAGCCACAAGAGGGTGCTCTCCTTAGATTTACGCCTTATGCCTTGAAAAAACTCGTAAGGAGCGAGTGAAACGCGTCGGCAAGAAGTTTGGGCACAGCCGGCCGCCATAGCTGCAGCGAAGTGACGTGTCAGAGGAGGCCCGTGTGAGAGACGGAAGTCCGCGGAGTTCACAAGCACGCCAGCCCGTGGAAAAAAGACGCTGTCCATGCGGGAGCTAGTAGGGCAGAAAAGAGCAGACGGGGACGCCCGCGCGCTCGGTCCTCGCTCCCAGAAAACTACGAGGTGGTAAGAAACAAAGCCATTGATCTAAGTTTATGGGCAAGTCCACGGGCAGATGAACGATATCTCCTTACAGGTCATGCAGCTCGGCCGCTGCGGCTGGATTAAATGGGACTGACTCACCTCCTCAGATTTGGAATATAGGCTTGATTTCTTTACAAGGACTAAGTATATGCTGCAATTCAGCGCTACAGGAACTAAATACCGGTAAACTCTGGTTATCTATAAGCAAAACCAGCGCTGGTGCATCTAACTTTTTAGTTAAAGTCCTGCAGGCCGGGAAATAATCTTATTCTGGCGGGTAGAGTCGTGTATGGGGTATGTGCAATTTCACGGGAGGTTTGGGAAGCATAAATTGTGTGCATAAATTCAATACAAGTTTTGTAATCAGCAAACCTTTTGTGGTGTTTTGTTTAGTTAAATTATAAGCTGTACAATGCATAGAATAGTTCTCAAGTAGTACAACTATTTATGTTGTTGTTTTTTTTATTGTATTTTTATTGTATTTTTTTTTTTTTTAATAAAAAAAAGTGTATGTGGGTAATTTTTGGTGTGGGAGGGAAACTGCTAATTTTAATTGTAAAATAATATTTTTTTTTTTATTAAAAATGTATGTTAATGCAGTTTACTATTTACAGTGAAAAAAGTCCTGGATGCGAACGATCTCTCATCCAGGAACTAAAATGCTGGGGAGAAGTTTCCTGGGGGCAGAAATACCGCGCTCTGGAGAGAAAGCGTCGGTATTTCTACAGGGAAGTTAGATCGGTGAATGGGAATTATATTCCCATTCACTGATCGGGGGGCTAGCGGCGGGCAGCGGGAGTGCACACGGGGCACGCCCGATCACGCGCACCAGCCGGCGGCAGCAGCAGCAGTGCCTATCTGGACGAGGAAGCTCGTCCAGATAGGCCGAACTGGATAATATTTTGTGTGGTGCTGTGACTTATGTCACTGCACCTTCCTCACAGTCCAGTGCCCCCCCCCCCCCCCCGTGGTCCCCACACTACACTGCGATAATATTTGACTCAGTGGAATGTCCATTATATAGGATAAGGAAGTGGCAGTTCCCCCTCCTCTCAGCCCCATCCCTAAGAACGCCTTTTCATTCCCAGTTTGTTATTCCAATGTTACTGTCACTTCTTACAGTGCGCAGGAGAGCTGCAACATGTGTGGGCTTGGGTAGATTGAGTTTAGAGCCTGTACACTATCATTCTAAGGCTTTAAGCTCAATATTCCAAAGCCCACACACATTGCAGCTCTCCTGCATGTGCTGTTACAGTAAGCCGAGAGTGAAAGGGATGTTTCTTGGGACTTTGTCATTGTGGTTTGAGGAAGTGGGAATACCTTGTAATGCTCATGTATACTCTTAGGCCTGGGACCCACTACAAAGCACAATCGCTAGGGATCTGTCGTAGCACTTGGCAAGCGATTTTGAGAGCCCTGCTCCTGTACAATACATTAGAATGGAAACGCTCCCAAAATGGAATCTGTCCCATCCATTTACACTGGCAAAGCTAGCGATTTAAAGCGATCCCTAAACACACAAATTAAAAGCTCTAGTGGGTTCCAGCCCTAAGAGATCATCATCGACCCTTTTCTGACTGAAGGATTTTCATACCTTAGGGACAATAAGGTGTTCTTAATAAAATGAATTTGATTAACTGATCACCAGCAAGGGTAACCATCTCTATAAATTCAGGCAGGTTTATGAACTGGTCGACATGCAGTTGGATGTTAATACAATGCAATACAAGGAGGCAAGACAACAGAAATGACCTTGGAGAAGCAATTTTTACTCCCTATAAATCATGGAAAGATTATAAGACCATTTGCAAAAAAGTTTGAAGTCTCATTTTGCAGCGAAAAAGATTTACCACTGGAAAACCTTCAAGACAGTTGCCAATTTTCCTGGGATGTCACAGCCAATTCATCCCAAGGTTAGACCGTGAAAGACTCAGAGAACTTGCTAAGAAAATGCAAGAGCTATTTCAGACTCTACAGACCTTATTTAGCTTACTTTCTTTTTCTTGTAACTGTGTCTATTTCCCTAGTAAAATAACAATTATAAGCTCTATAACCGGATTGACAATAACGGGCTGGACTGCTCAGGCACTTGACTATGTACAATCTTTACAGGAGATTGGAACAAATACAGAGCATAATACAGTTTTGGGGGCAATTAAGAGCATTTGTTTTTGTCTTGCTGCACTAAGATAGAATTTACTTAGGTATCTAGGTCAGGCAACGCAAGATACTGTATAGAATTGATGAAAAATGTTTAATAATTGCAGATTTTTAAATTAAAGCTGTGCTTGAGCCCTCTCTGTGACGGTTTATAGCCTTTAAATAAATAGTTATGAAGAATGTGACTTTATTCCTAAAACAAAACAAAACCTGAGTTTCATGTTAAAAGAAGGAAAGTCAATGATCATATCCATGTGAGAAATCAGTGTTTTTAGCATGTAAGCTACCGCTCCCCAAAGGAAAAGAGAATTTTCTTCTACCAATCGGCAGTTTCCATTTGCTCTCTTTTTATTTCATTCTTCTTCTCAAAGACTTCTATGCAATGTTGCCCTAAAGTGCCTCGTGTGATATTCATTGGGTCTCATGGTAGAGGGAATGTAAACTAGAAGTAAGCAAAATAAACACAAAAAAAGAAAAAAAATTCAATATGACCTTGTAGTTCTTGGGGAAAAAAATCCTTTTTTTCTAATAAAATTCAAATAAAAATTGTTTTTAAGTTGGTAAAATTACATTTTGCTGCAGTACACCGAGGGGACAGAGGGGAACACTGAATGCACAGGGGAACTGAGGTGACAAAGAGGGGGACTCTGGAGGCATAGAGGAGGTACAGTGGACAGAGATGACACATTGTTTCGACTTATGGAGAGATTTAGGTTAAGAACAAACCTACAGTCTCTATATCGTTTGTTAACCGGGAACTACCTGCATTGCTATGTAACCCCACCCTCCAATTGATGATTAGCCTACGCTATATCATGAAGCCCTCTCCCCAAAGCACTCTGGGAGATCCTGTGATGTTTCTGCTTACCTCACAAAGGGGGAAAAAACATTCTATAGTGATTTACATTTCCATCGGTAATTATGTCCGCATCCCTGACAAATTTAACAATGTGTATGGAGATGAGATTTTACAATGGGCAAACATTGACTAGATTTATAAATCAATATTGTAAAATGAAAAAAAACCAAAAGCAATTTTATTCATTCAATTATGTGCAGTTAAGGTCCTCTTTTTAATAGAAGTAAAAGTTGAAATAATACCAACACTTTTCTACACTTGTCCCTTATAATTATGATGGAAATATATTCCCATAAACTACTTAAGGCCCTTAAGTTTTAAGCCCTGCAGCTTTTATAATGTGTAACTGTTACCAAAGTGTATATAATATTTCCTGCTTCTGTTTGAGGGAATCTTTTGCTAATAAATAAGTTGTGTATAAAATCTGAAAGGATTATGTAGACATCTGAAAGCTTGCATACAACACAAATCCTTGCTAAGCATTTACACTGTTACACATATGTCACAAGTTAATCCACTAAGGAAAGAAATGCATAAAATGTAGTCCTTTACTTCTGTCTGTTTGGAATGCCAGTTACATTTCACTTAGTGTAAGTATTTACCATGCAGGTGGTGATTTATAGCGGTTGCTTTATCTTATCTATGCCTCCTCCTTACAATGCACAGAAGCCCTGGCTTACATTTGCGTTACATATTGCATCCCTTTATGTAAGCCTCCTATTGCACTTGTCAGGGCTGCACAGCTGCACATGAATAGTGATCTGGCACATGTGGAATTGGTGGAGTTTGACTGTTGTTCAACCAGCAAGTTTATTGTGGCTTGGCCTAAACTTGAACAGGAACCTTAGTGCACCAGAGCAAACCTTACATTTTTGGAAAATGATCCTGAGGCAGTTTTAAAGTGTACACGTAGGTAAAAAAAAAAAGTGTGCCAAATGGGTACTTGTAACAAATATCGAGGAGGCAGCTGCGGCAAACCATGCCGCCACCGCAGCTGCCTCGATCTCCCTACCTAGCAGTGCTCCCGTGCCTCGGGCGTCTAGCACGCCAAGGACGGGGTCTCTCATTTGCTCATGGGGTCGCATTGACGTGTGCGCACCGTCGTGACCTTTATGCAGCCAGGAGGCGTACCAGCTGACCTGCGGGTCGGTTGGCGTCATGCCATTGTCTGGGCAAGTGAGTGCAGCCCGTGGGCCACACCCAGGTGGACTGCCCTGATCCAGAGGCTTCCCCCGTCCTTTTCCACCGATCCATGCTACTGTGTATGTGCATGTCCTCTCTGCAGTAGCATGGACACGATTGGGCTCAGCTTCTTTATCTGAAGCGGGTCTATGCTTCTGCGCTTGCACAGTACAGCCACGCCTCTGGGGTCTAAGCACTGGAATGGCAGGGTGGAGGAAGACAGGATGAGTATCTAACTTTTTTCTGTTTTTACAAGCTCACAGGTTTACATTAAGTTTAATTTAAAACAAGCGCGCACACATAGTTGAAAAACAATTTTCTTAAGCTCTGCAGTTCCTCCTCCCCCCCCCCCCCCCCCCAACTTCATTGTAAATTTTTACTTTCTGCTAAACAGTATAATATTTAAGCCATTCCAAGGAGTTTCCTCCAAGGAAATCCCAAATGGAAGGATATTAGGAATGCTCATTCGGATTCCCCGGAAATGCAATTTCCGAAATTCCGATCGGAAATTGCATTTCCGCATCGGAATGCGGAAATCGGTAATGCAAGTGCCATAGGCGGATTTCCGGAAATCGCGGAAATTCCGCCCGATTTTCTCAAAAACTATAAGGTCTTTTTGAAAACTTTTTTTGCATCTTGTTCAGAAGATTCAGTTTAATAAACCCTGAAAATTTTGGTGTTTCTAGGACTTAAGGGGGCTTTGCTATTAACCGCTAAATTCTGCAGATTTTTACTGTAATGTAAAATGGAGAAAATCTGCATCTGCCTGTTTTCTGCATTTTACATTACAGTAAAAATCCGCCGACTTTAGCGGTTAATAGCAAAGCCCCCGTAAGTTCTAGAAACACCAAATTTTCAGGGTTTATTAAACTGAATCTTCTGAACAAGATGCAAAAAAAAAAGTTTTCAAAAAGACCTGATAGTTTTTGAGAAAATCGATGTTAAAGTCGGGCGGAATTTCCACGATTTCCGGCGGAAATTCCGCATTGGAATGCGGAAATTGGTAGCGGAAAGCGGAATCAGTAATTGGTACATGACGGAATGCGGATTTACTGCGGAATCGGAAATTGGCATTCCGACCATCCCTAAAGGATATACCTGCTACAATCTTTACTCATCCATTTTGGGAAAAAGCTGATTTGTCAGGGTTGGATTTTTTTTATTTTTTTATATATATAATTTATAAAGACTTACCTGGTAAGGGGAGTAGCATGCAGTAACAACTGGGTAACACAATGGGCCCTGCAAGTTTGTGAATCCTTTTGAATTTCCAGCTAGAGATGGCCAATTAAAATAATCAGGAAGTGATTTTGATTGGCCCAATTCAGAGCTGCATCTAAGTAGCAGCAGGGCAAGCTGAATTATCAGCATCTCATTGACCATATCTAATTTCTGCATGAATAGGAATTAAACTGTAATCTATTGTAAGTATTAATTATTATGAAATATGGTACATTTAAAAAGGTTCTCAAGCTTTATTATACACAATAAAATGTAAGCCGAATTGAGTGTAAACTAAGCCCCCCCCCCCCATAGAAATGGTTGACTCTAAAGTGGGGGTGGCATATTTTACCGTTATAACAGCCAACAGACCAGTCATCATCCCTCCTGTCAGTCCTCCCGCACTCTTACCTCTGCGCTGGGAGTTTCCATCATGTCGCAGGCTTGCAGCATCTCCTCTCTGTCACTTTCTAGTGGTGTCTCTCGTTATGTGCATCACAAGGTGACAAGAGGAGATGATGTAAGCCTCGAACCGGCTGAAGATCCCAGTGCAGAGACGAGAGGTGAGAAGCACTTGTAAAAAAAAAAAGCACTCCACTCATGACTCTGGATGTTGGGGGTTGCTAATACTGGGGGTACATCTAGCTATCTAACTTGGGGAGAAGTCAAACTTCTTAATACTGCGGCCACATCTGCTACTCAGAGGTAGCAGATGTAGCCCACAATTGGAGGGTGCACTTTGGAATCCTTGCCTCAAGTGCTAGAGAACCTTGCCCCAGCCCTGGTCTGGCGTGTACATTGAGAGGCATGTGCAAGCTGACAGAGCAACAAGGAGCAGGCACAGCATAGTCCTTATATGTAGGAAAGGTAAAAAAGCATGTGCACCATCTGTCCTATACCAATTGCAGTTTATTGCAACATTAGTGACAAGGCAAAAGCCACATAAAGAGCATTATCTCTATGTGGCTTTTGCCTTGTCACTAATGTTGCAATAAACTGGAATTGGTATAGGACGGATGGTGCACGTGCCTTTTCTCCTTTTTCTACATATTATGGAACACTTTCTTCTATGAAACCATACGGATCACACGTCTAGCAACGGTGTTGAGAGATACGGCAGCAACGGTGAGATGCAGGTTTGCCTCTGTTTACACTTGCACACGACGAATGCTTTTTTTCTAAGGGGAGTGCCACTCTATCTTCTCGCTAGTGTTACAGCATAGTCCTTATGCTGGGTGTGGTGGGGTTCCTGCATATTTGCAATGGTGAAATGTTTTTATTTATATTTAGATGTTTAGAGCAAGGCTACCCCAGGCTGAATTTGTGTAACACAAAACGTAAGGAAAATGGTTTTGCTTCCTGAACCACAGCTATGGCCCTCGGACTGTGTTCCCACACATCATAAGCACATGTAGTCAATCGTCCTGTCACAAACCTGTACTAGACAGATCCCTTGTTCATAACGACTCATTTGAAATGCTAATTTGCAGCAGCTCTGTGGCATAGCTCTAAGCAAGCTAATGCAGCAGCTCTTTATGGCTTCCCAGCATGTTGCAGTAAAGCCCTATTAGCTAATTTACACAGCCAAGTATGGCTTTGGAATGCCTGGCTAGAATAACACACCTCTCCAGAGTATTCAAATTAAAGACCTCCAATATCATTTTTTTTAAATAAAGCTTTTTATGGAGTAGGTGAACATTTTAGTTGATAATCAAATGACACCATTATGCAGACTTACTAGATTTGCAAATTTACAGCTTTTTACAAGCCAGTTGGGTCCCTTCCTCAGGAAATCAGTTTAGAGGGTTTTTTTTTCTTTTCCTCGTATTTTCTCAAAGAGCTCGGTTGTCCTTAAATGCTTGTGAATATGTTTGCCCTATAATTTGACGGCATTGAGTCAACACCATTACAGGGACTGCCGTGCAGTAAATGGCGAAACTGTTCGGCACAGCTTCCAGTCACCTCGGCATCAGTTTTTGGAGGAATTGGAATGTGGACAATAAAACTTGCACACGGCTCGAGTGCCATGCCCTTTACTATGAAGCATGGCATTGTTTGTTAGCCTTGGCTCAGCGTCCAGTGGGTATATAATAGTCAAAACTAAATAATATACCTCACACTTGAATTATGCATTTTCTGTTTTAATACAACTCGGTTTTGCAGCATGGGCTTATGGGATTAACATTTGCCCTTGGAAATAAAGTATGTTGACTGCTGCAAGTGTTTCCAAAGAGCTTACACAGCATTTCCTACTTTCTACGTATTCACGGGGCTGCTGGAGTCCACATGAAAATATCTGTTACACGAACATGTTCTCTGCTGGAAAGGCACTTGAGTGTTTTATAGAAAAGTGCGTAACCCACTCAGGAAATGGAATAACAACCTCTAGATACTGAGGAGTCCATGTTTGGTTTAATTACTACACTAGTACTGATAAAATAAATCTTGGTTTCTGTTTTCTTTTCTTTTTTTTTTCCCTTCCAACCATTTTTCTTTGATTTGGTTTTTCTAAAGGAAAATGTTGGAATGATACCATCCGTGGTTCCTCTTTTCCAACCTCTGGGGCTGGGATCCACTAGAACGATTTTGGCAGCGTTTTAATTACGTTGTATTCAAATGGTGGAGAACCCACCAGTACGATTGCGATTTAAGGTTCATCGCAGGAGATGCCGCATTTTAGGCACATTTGCACTCACTGCTATGTACAGAAGCACTGCAAAAAAATGTTTTTGAAAAGCTATTTGGGGCCAGGCATTTCGATTTTTAATAAAAGTTAATTATACTTATGGAGTGTCCCGATGTCTGGCTTCTGCCCGTAGCCCCAACCTCTACCAGAAGGGGTCACAGGCGCTTCTTTGATTGGTCCTAGAGAAACACCTATGACCTCTTCCATTAGGGGGGGAGGCTACGAACAGAAGACTGACATTGGGACACCTGGTAAGTATAATAAAGTTTATTTAAGAAAAAAAGTATGTGATGACATGTCATACAGAGATCAGGTGGCCAAAGAGGAGCGAGCGATTGGGCAACTTAATTACACACCATACTGCTGTGCTCCAGCTCTGCAGGGGGCCACAGGAGGGGGCCCATGTGGAGAGAGGGAGGGAGGATGATGTCGCCCCCCCCCCTTCCCCGCAGTAGCATCTCTACCTGCTACCTATACTGAGGGCACCTATACTGGGGCACCTCTTCCTGGATACCTATACTGGCTGCGCCTATATCTGGCTACCTTTACTGGCTGCACCTATACCTGCCTACATGTATTGGCGGCACCTATACCTGGCTACATATACTAGCTGCACCTATACCTGGCTACTTGTACAGGGGGGCAACTATTCATGGCTACCTATACCGGCTGCACCTATATCTGGCTACTTGTACTGGTAGCACCTATTCCAGGCTACCTGTACTGGCACACCTATTCCAGGACAGGAAAGGTGGAATACCAATACATATTTGGTATTGTTAGATTTAGCAGAATCAGGGCTTTTACAAACCGTAACATTTTTGTCAGTAAAAATGATTTAATTTCCCTTTTTATTTTAACATCACTCAAAAATGTTGTTATATCTCCAGATAAAGTACACAATTTTGTTTGTGTTCAAGTCCAATTAATTACGGAAAAATAATATATAATATGTCCTATTTCGTGTGGGTTTTCTTGTCAAAAATCCTAAGTAAACCTAATGAGTGCAAAAAATTTCTGAAAACTGTTGCTGTAGATGTTCGCGTTTAGGATGAATCGGCTGGCAAGGAAAGGGTTAATGTGTACCAGAGCTCGTTTAAATAAAAAGATTTATACATACCTGGGGCTGCCTCCAGCCCCCTATGCTCCGATCGCTCCCACGCCGCCGTCCTCAGTCTTCTGCTGCATCGGTACCGCGTCCCTGCCCTTCTGTCAGTCGGAGCCAGTCTGACGTAAGAGAAGTGCGCCCTCTAGGTTTCTCTCCAACTGCTGCTGGAGAGCTACGCAAAGAGCACACTTCTCCTGCGTAGACTGCAGCCGACTGACAGAAGTGCGGGGACCATGATACTGGCGCTGCAGAGGACTGAGGACGGCGGCGTGAGAGCGATTGGAGAATATGGGGCTGGAGGAAGCCCCAGGTATGTATAAATCTTTTTATTTAAACGAGCTCTGAGTCCCTTTAAGACCAGGTTCAGCTGTGTTTTTCTTGAACAATATATTATAATTTATATTTTTCACTAGCAGACCCAAGCCTGTTTGAAAACGGGCTCTAGGGTCTGTGTTTCTCGCCACTGCCCGCCTCATGTACTGCACACATGCGTGCACCCCCGCTGCGCATACACCCGGCCGCCCGCTCACACGCCCACCTGGCTCCCTGGCCCCGGCCTTATCCTCCTGCCTGTGTGAGGCTGGGTCCGTGCTGCGCACATGCGGAGTAGCAAAAAGCACGGACCCAGCTACACAGAGACAGCACACGCAGGGACACAGGGGTTTTATTATAGAGGTTTGCACCAATATTAACTTTCCCTCTGAAACCTCAAAACACCATACTGCCATCTTGTTGTTGTTATTAATATACATTTATATAATGCTAAAAAATATCCACAGGACTCTACAGAGTACGTCAAATTTGCAAAAGGTCCCTCAGTGATGCTCACAATATACAACATCGTTACCCAGAGATGATCCATGAATTGCATGATCCATTAATTGTTCCAAATGGATGAAGGGCTCAAACCCACTAGCAGCCTTTTCTAAGTGATAGGGATTTGAAAAAGATCTTTCTAATGCAATGCTATGGGGATATTTATAAAATCACATCGCTCAAGTGGGATCACACCCATGGCATTACATTAGCAAGAGTTTTTCGAATCACAAACGGCTCAAAAAGCGCTCCTAGTGGATTCCAGGCCTAAAATGTTGCAGCAGCTTGAAATTAGACTAATCAAATGCCAGTCTGGATTGGACGAATTTCCGTCTGCATCCAAATGACACAACAGTTTGCAATAACGTTGAAAACTTCAACTTAGGGCTGATTCACACTACAAGAGCTTTTCTAAGCGCGTGTCACTAGCGCTAAAAAGATCTCTTGCCATGTGAACCAGGCCTTTTTGTGCATCTGTGCCCCACCAAATTTAATGATCAATTCTCAATGTGTTTGGATGTGTATGGGGGGGGGGGGGGGGGGGGGGGCGACAACTGCCACAAAAAAACAACATGCAGTCTCCACTCAAAGAGTGCTGTCGCCTTGCAGCTCTCAAGATCGAATCCAAGTCAGGGCACACACTGAATCACCATTTTGTCCACAGTCTTGTTTCTGGAGTTGGAATGACAAGTAGGCTGCTCATTTTTAATTAGAACTAAGCAATAAGGGCTGATTCGCTCTACAAGAGCTTTTTAAGCGCTACAGATTTTAAAAGCTCTTGCTAATGCAACGCTATGGGGGATTTTTTACAAAATCACATCGCTCCAGCGTGAACACACACATAGGATAACATTAGCAAGAGCTTTTAAAATCACAAAGCTCTTAGAAAAGCTCTTGTAGTGTGAACAAGCACTAAAGGTGTCAAGTGATTTATTTTTACATGTCTGTTGAATGAAAAATTATGGTAGGTGGCCAAACAACTGGCTGTAGAGTACGGTACCATAGGTTCAACAGAAGGTCTCTAACACCCTGGGTGGCTTTTTTTGCAAATTTGGGGAACTAAGACCACTTGCACATTGGCTGCGGCACTGCACACTTGTTAGGTAGCTCAGCCTCCAGCTACGAGCAAGATTTGGGTGTAATTGAAAATGCTGCCCAGTGTCAGCAGTTGTAACCAAATGGGGTAAAAATGGTGCAGGACAAGAATCTCTAAAAATGGTGCCGCCAAAGTAGCAATAGTAATGCCAGCGATTAGCGTCATTGATCAGTATTTATGGTGCCCCCAGTTTATCAGACGCCATAATTACTGTTCATTGCCACTAATCGTGGCTTTTACTATTGCCACCTATGGTGGCAGCAAGGAAGTTTAAGGGGTTAAGATTAGGCAAGGGGGTGGTTAAGCGTTTAGCACCAGGGGTGTGGTTAAGGTTAAGCAGCATAATGCAGGGGTCTTAGGGTCAGGTAGAGGAAGGGTTCAGCGTGAGAATAGGGTTCAGTCATAGTAAAGATTATCAATATTTTACGATAGGAATTAAATGGTAGAATATGGGTAATTTTACAGATATTCTACTAATGGCAATCTCTGGTGCTATGTTTTCAGTGCGCCATTTTTATAGGTATGCTTTGTACCTATTTATTGTTTAGCGCTGCGTAATATGTTGGTGCTTTATAAATACAATTAATAACAACACCACTAATGTCATTGATTGACACGCATTGGTGTTACCCAGCAGCAGAAAACCACATGTTACATATGAGGACAGCTATGGCCACACTAAACTCCATGGTAGGGCCACCATTTCACTGCCTGTACCGAGCGTTCATTAATAAAACTGCAAGCAGTTGACAGGTTATATTGAACGGAAATTACAAGCGCAAAGCGCAAGAATCGCAAGACTTTTGCTAAAATCGCAGGCTAGCGGCGCTCCGAGCACCGAGTATGAACTAGCCCTAAGCCATTAGCGACCCATGCATTATGTGTGCCGCTAATGGCCGGTGCCCCCCTGTTCTAGTATTTAGTTGTCTTCTCAACAATTTGATTGGAATGCAAGGTTTAGAGCGTTACAGTCCCAGGCCCATATATGCAATTAACTGTTTGACCTGAGTTATATCCAAGGAGGTATTTTTTATATTGTCTTTAAAATAACTTTTAAAGGAGAACTGTAGAGAGAGGTGTATGGAGGCTGCCATATTTTTTCCATTTAAGCTATACCAGTTTCCTGGCTATCCTGCTGATCCTCTGCCTCTAATACTATCAGCCATAGACCCTGAACAAGCATGCAGCAGATCAGGTTTTACTGACAATTTTGACAAATGTGACAAGATTAGCTGCATGCTTGATTCTGGTTTGATTCAGCCACTATTTCGGCCAAATATTTCAGCAGGGCTGCCAGGCAACTAGTATTGCTTAAAAGGAAATCAATATGGCAGCCACCATATACCTCTCACTACAGTTCTCCTTTATGCATTTTACAATTTAATAGGTACCTAAACGATGGTGATAGAGTACTATCAAAAATATTTTGAGTATTTTCTTGCTTGCTGGTAATTTAAAAGGCATTTTATAAATATATCACCTAGGAGAAAACTCAGGAAAAAAAGTCCATTGCATATGGGCCCCACTCTGCCAATCTGCACCTGCTTTTACTGCCACGGTGATCATAAAAAATCCATTTACATGATTGAGTGCGTTAAAGAAAAATACTCTATAGAGTTTTATTTGCATTAAATATGGAAACTAGTTTTCCACCAGCTATACAGTACATCCATATTTTATTCTGTTACTATTTCAAGATCAAAGTCCTTGCAATTGTGTGTCAGATGCATCTCACAGATGTATAAACCTGCGTGTGAACAAGTAGAGGGGAAAGGGATACTGTTAATGTAAAAAACTGTGCAGGCCGCTTAATTTCCTGCATTGGCTGCTCATCAAAGTGTTTAGATGTGGCATAATACATAAGGATTGACAGAATTAGTTACTTTAAAATCCCTCCTTATATGTATGTGTATATCTAAGCTATATGTGTGTATACTTCCCTTGGTTTATTCTGTGTATTTATTTTGCAGTTGACTTGGAGCACATGCGAACAGTGAAAGCAGATAAACACCAGAGGTTTTGCCAGGAAAATGGTCTAGGAAGCTTTTTTGTGTCGGCAAAGAGTGGAGATTCTGTAAGTTATTATTCTGTATATGTTTTGCTTTTCATAGTATATATAATTATTCATAAGGCCAGTGTTTCTTGTTCCTTTTGTGAAATATGGGTGGCATGGTGGGGTAGTACATGGCCCCCTCGCCTTGCAGATCTGAGTTCCCGATCGCCATACCTGCATGAAGCTTGTATGCTTTTCTTCTCCAAAGCAGAAATAAGGTTTTACTCCAGGAAAGTTCAGAGAGTCATTATCTCCAGCTGTCTCTCACTGTTTAAGTGCTTCAGAAAACAGGACTGCATTCAACCCAGTGAGTCAAATAGCTCAGAGAAGCTCTTTTGCATAGAAAACTGAAGTTTTTTTTTTTTTTTTTTGTGAAAGTATACCCGAGGTGAGAGGTATATGGAGGCTGCCATATTTCCTTTCAAACAATACCAGTTGCTTGGCAGGCCTCCTGATCCTCTGCCTTTAATACTTTTAGCCATAGACCATGAACAAGCATGCAGCAGATCAGGTACTCTGACTTACTGGATTAGCTATATGCCTGTTCCAGGGTTTTGACTCACACTACTTATGTCAGAAAATCAACAGGGCTGCCGGGCAACTGATATTGCTTAAAAGGAAATAAATATGGCAGCCTCCATGTACCTTTCACTTCAGGTAGCCTTTAACTCTTCATGTGCTGACAAACAATACAAGACTCTTTATTTTGCTACTAATGTTCTATCTCTTATCTATACTACACAAACATCATTATCTCATAATGTAACGATTGGTGTCAGCACACAGAGAGAATCTGATTATTGGTGATCTGCAGTACCACCAAGAATACAGATTTATACCTGATTATTAATGATCTGCAGAATCACCAATAATACAGATATATAACTAACCTCTGGACACCTGATAATGTAAGTGTTTGGTGCAACAGTAAGGGAGTCTGGACCACCTGAGGGGCAGGTGACTCCAGACTGTATGAGTTTCTCCTGATGGTCTAGGAGTACACAGAGCGTCAATGTTTCCCTGAACTGTTGGGAAACAGACTCTACTGCAGCCAAAGGACTCCAGTGAGATTGAGTCCCTGACTGGATTGCAGAGAGGTCCCTCTGAGAGACAGGGAGTCCCTGCAGCCCCTGGGCACCCCATTGGGGGGTGTCACAGGTAGAAGGGCCGGTCAGGCCGGGTCGGCAACACACAGGCAGATAAAGTATAGAGACAGGTGTCTGATTCGGTAACCAGGGACAGGCAAGGTTGGCAACAGGTAATCAGATATGCGTAGGTACCGAATCAGAAAGCAAAAGGAGAGTCAGGAAAGCGATAGGTCATAACAGATATCAAACAAGGCCTAGTCTTGGGTGTGGGGTCCGTGGTCTCAACACCCTGGAACTAGTCTGAAGTATAACACAGTAGTAATACAGTATCCCTAGTCTTGGGTGTGAGGTCCGTGGTCTCAACACCCTGGAACTAGTCTGGAGTATAACACAATAGTAATACAGAAGTAATCTGGCTCAGTGTGAATTCCCAGGTCCTCCTGGTTCTAACACACTGTGGGATCTGACTATGGTCTGAGTGCTTTCACGTAAGTGTTCGCAACGGCAGACAACTTGAGACTGACCAGCAATATATAGAGCGGCGCTCCCGGGCGCCACCCACCGCTGATCAGCCAATGGCCACTTGCTCTGCGATCAGCTGACCAACCTGGTCAACTGATCCCTCCTCGTTTGCCATAAAGGTTCTGCCTCTGCGCGCGTATTCCTCATCCTGTGTGCACTAACAGACCCAGTCGCATCAGACGCACGCTGCTGCGTGCAAACCGCTGAGCTGGACGCGGAATCAGCCGCCTTGCTGTCAGTACACGCGGCGGCTTTTCCGCAATCTATCACACATGTTTTTATTTTCGCTTTAGATTTGCTTTACACTATGATGGACATTTACTGTGGTATGGATTCCATTTTGAACTCGTCTGAGGGACTCTTAGTGAAATGAATATATACTCTGTAAAGAGTTGTGAAATATGTCAGCACTACAGTCTATCAACACAGAATAAAGTTGTTAATAATTATAAAACAAATTAACATCTGCCTGCTGTAATGGCAAAACATCTAGGGACTGTGTGATAAAATATGTAGTCACCACACAAACCTAGGCCCATACGCAATTCGCTTCTTCTCCTGAGTTTTCTCCTAGGAGATACATTTTCAACTTCTTTTTAAAATAAGTTTTCCGCACTTTTCAATTGAAAAAGTACTAAAAAGTAGATGGAAAACCCCCACCCCCACTAAAAACATTCTTTCTTGTGGGTGGTTTAAAGGGAATTTTATTGAAGAGGTGTGAAAATATCACACAGGAGAAAACAAAGGAGAAAAAGGGAATTGCATATGGACCATTGACGTTAATGGCTAACTAAAAATTTATTTTAAAAAACAAACAAAAACCTTTTATAATACTGATATGACACCTCTGATATATACCGATACAGCTATTAATCTGCTATTATTATACTGTTACTTAAAGGACCACTATCGTGAAAATCATAACACTTAGAATGCATGTAAACACATACAAATAAGAAGTACGTTTTTTCCAGAGTAAAATGAGCCATAAACTACTTTTCTCCTATGTTGCTGTCACTTACAGTTTGTAGTAGAAATCTGACAGGACTGACGGGTTTTGGCCTAGCCCATCTCCTCATGGGGGATTCTCAGGGTTTCAATTTTCAAAAGCACTTGGCAAATGGCAGTTGCTCTGTCCAACTGCCAAGAAAATGTGTAGCGAGCAGGGAGGCTGGACAGCATCTTTGTATAAATCCTTTTCAGGGAATGTCTTTATCCTACCTAATAAAAGGCAAGTGTCCCTGCGTCCTGTCCCTGTGTCAGTGCTTTTGCGCTTCTGCACATGTCCTGCACTGACAGCCGTTGGGACAGGATGCAAGACAGACCAGGGGGCAGGCTAGCCGGGTGGGTGGGTGCATGCGCGCGGTGGTGACAGACCTATAGCCCGTTTTTAAACGTGCTTAGGTCACTAGTAAAGTATAAAAGCCTTGCTGAGAATCCCCTATGCAGAGATGGACTAGTTTAAACCCTGTCGGTTCTGTCAGAATTCTACTACCTACTGTAAGTGACAGCAACATGGGAGAAAAGTAATTTATGGCTCATTTTACTCTAGAAGAAATATACTTCTTATTTGTATATGTTTCCATGTATTTTAAAATTTTACGGTTTTTGCGATAGTGGTCCTTTAACTAGACTTCTCATTGGTCCCTTATTCTTGAAGAGTGTGAAGTAGGATATTGAGTTTAGATTGAGTGTTTGAATTTCCCACCATATTTCGATGTTAGTCCATGCACATTAATAGGGATGCTTTGTGGGGAATTCATTTAGTCTTCTTTTACACTGCAAATCACAATCTGATTCCAATCCGATTCCCGATTCTGATGCGAGCTTTACTGGATGCTAGGAACACAAGGGGAAAAAAGCATGGACGTTTTAAAATCACATCGGAGTCTGATCAGAAACACGTGCAGTGTAAAAGAGCCCTTATACAACTTCCCACCTTCTTGATTGATCATATACCGAGCACAGCCTCTAAAACCTCCCCTTCTCCACACCCCACCCCCAATTATATATGCTGTCACCATCTCCCTTATTACAAATGTTTCCAACATGACACCCCTACACTCACAGGCATTCGTACACATATGCAAAACATTTGTGACCACCCCCCATAAGAACCATTTAATAAGGAATGCTGCCTCCATTTGCCCCCATCACAAATGTGACCACCATGACCCTTCGGATGCAGTGTAGTGCAGTTGTTGGCTCTCTATAACCCAGCAGGAAGACCAGAATGACATGAAATATGCATGGAGGACCAAACCTAGTGCTCACAGGTCCACTGCACTACTCTGCAGTTTTGGGGAGCAGGCTGTGGAGGGGATCTTTGGGTCTGCTGCAGTGCCTGTTCTCCTGATAGTTCCAACATTGCATTTGTAGTACAAGTGAAACTCTCAAAATTAGAATATCATGCAAAAGTCTATTTATTTAAGTAATTCAACTTTAAAAGGTGAAACTAATATATGAAATAGACTCATTACATGCAAAGCGAGATAATTTAAGTCTTTATTTGTTATAATGTTGATGACTTTGGCATACAGCTTATGAGAACCCCAAAATCGAACTCTCAAACCTTTACAATATTGTGAAAATGCTCAATATTCTAGGCTCAAAGTGTCAGACTCTAATTGGCTAATTAATCCAAAACCCCATAAATGGACGCTTGCAAGACATTCTGTTTGTTTGAGTTTAAACTGTATATAGTAAATGCACAGTATTAGTGCTGACACATCTTTGGTAAAGGAATTTGCAGGTTTGCTTCAAAAGGTGCCTACAAGTAGCAGTGCATAAATGTCTCCACGTGCTGTAGCTTTGTAAGAGTCTCTCCAAAGAGCTTTGTTGTACTGCAAACCTTTTCCAAAAGTGGATTCTAAGTTTCAGGCCTAAACTGAATAGTGGTCTCCAAGTATGAGATCACTGTGGCATCTGTTTGATCTATTTTCAAGTTGCATACAATTTGCATCAACTCAGAATTATGTGCATCTAAGTGACTGTCTATATCAGCCTTTCTCAACCGTTTTACCCTGGAGGACCCTGCAAATAACATTCAGATGTCAAGGAACCCCTGCAAACAATATTTTGATCTCGAGGAACCCCTGCATTTATTCTGCAGGAGGCATTGGCCTCGATTCATCATTGTCTTTGAGATAACTTTTTCCAGTTTGTTAAATTACCGAATTCGAAGTTTTTCGATTTTTAGTTGTATTCATCAAGGTTTTTCCGCATTCGGTGTGAATTCGATAACCATTCGGTAACGTGTCGATATTTCCATTTCACAGCGGTAATTTAACACAAGGCCACAAGATTCCCATGGAATTGTGGGTAAAAGGCAGTCCTTTGAACACTACATAGCAACATTCTGAATAGGGCTTAACACCTGGACCAGGATTCTGGAAGTGACTTGGGACAATCCCACAATTTTGCCAGCTACAGCTTGATAGGAGCCTTTTCTGAAAAAAATGTAGTGCAGCTAGCAATTTAGTTATTCCCTGGCACTGCCTGTGTTCTCTTACAAGATGATTCAAGAGAAATGCAGATGTCCTGTTATTGCAAATAAATCCATTCTCTTGCAAATTGATATGGTTCTAGGCCTTATTCTTGCCCTTCTGCGCCTTTGAATCACTCTCAGCTGATACATAACCACTTCAAATGGCTCCATCTTCTCTGTCAGCAATGATCTGCCAGGAATAACGACAGAGCAGTGAAGGAGATAACTAATCCTAAATGTAACGCTTAACCACGCCCACTTTCATTTTCATGAATTGCACTTTCTTCCATTTTAACGCATCACTAACGAATGATTACCGAATGATTACCGAATGCTCGCTAACAGCTGTAGATAAATTTGATGAATCCTGAAATCAACTTAACGAATTCGGTATTTTACCGAACTGTCATTAACCAATTTGATAAGTCTTGATGAATCGAGGCCATAGTCTTTAAAAGGAGGCGATGTTGTTTATTTCACTACCTCCTATTACAGTGCCCCTCATTATACTGTCTCCTTATTGTATTGCTTTTTATTAATGTGTTTATTATTCTGACCCCCAATTTATGGCTTCTTTTTATAGCACCCCCTATAATAATGTGCTCTATCATACTTACCATACGATGGCTATCATTCATGGAGCATTCCCGCATGCGGAAATGCTGAAAACAGCTGACTTTACCGAGCACTTAGCAAAATGTCTATTCATAAAAGCTGTTACCGCATGAAAAGCTGACATTCCCATGACCGCCTTGTGCGGTGATTATCTCAACACATGTCAGTAAATATCAATTCATAAAGATTAGAGCAGGCGTAATCAGTACGGAGATTACCGCTCCCTTGGATGTGGCTATAAACATGCGGGTAACTGCTAAGTTAATGGAGACAGAACTCCCAGGCAGCAGCAGTGAGAGCAGAACAAAAAAAGGCATTCCAGAATACCCAGGCTGTGTTTTTTTAACCCCTTGGGTACCTGTTTTCAAATATATTTCACATCAGAAATCCTGCATGTGTAACATTTCTTAAAGTTCTTCTAAGCTGTGGCAATTAAATAGATTGTTTAGAAAGACTAATAGACAGATTAAGCGCAGATTCACAGCAAACAGAGGCAGTTTAAAAAAAATGCACATGTAAAGGGATGCTAGGGCTGCCTCTTCTATTGTAACGCTGTCTCTGGAGGAGAAAATGTATCAACTCCGGCAGCTTTTCGTGTTTCCGCCAGCCTAGAGCCAGCCTAGTTTGGGAAAATACCGCAGTGCTATTGCAACTGTAAACATTTTTATGATCGAGCACACAGAAGTCTAACATACCGAATGTGGTATTTTCCCGCCTGGATTTTTTTTACCGAACACACTTTTATGAATTATCGCCAATGGGGCGAATGCCAAGAAACCCCTGCAGAGTACTCAAGGAACCCTGGGTGAGAAAGCCTGGTCTTTATTAAGGAGTAGGCACTGTAGAGTGCACAAAAAAGTTGAAAAAAATATGGGTAATTGTGGAAGTTCAAAGCTGGTTGAAAATTGCAACGAAAAGGTCATTATCAACAACATTAAATTACAAAAGGACTTGTGTAACAGTGATCTGCTTGTTTTTATTTTTTATAAAGGGTCCCTGTATTGAATCTATAGTAAGTAAACTAAGCCCGACCCCTTGTAAAGCACTGGCTAATCTTAAGGCCATCTGTTAGCTGATTTGAGTATAGTGGAGTTTTCCCCAGTTTTAAACTCCATGGAAATCCTACCACCAGCAAGATTTGACCATGCTCTGTGCGACCATGCAGATGGAGCTAACATGGATCAGGTAATGGCATTGACAGGAAGTACAGTCATTGTCCCATGTGTAGCATTATTTACTTCATTTTGAGTAACTGTAAAGTCTATTTTTAAAGAGACTCTGTAACAAAATTTTCAGCCTTATTTCTTCTATCCTATAAGTTCCTATACCTGTTCTAATGTGGTCTGGATTACTGCAGCCTTTCCTAGTTGCACAGTGGCTGTATTATCTCTGTTATATAATCTAATCTTCTTTCCTCTGACGGCTTTGTCGGGCTCAGGCAAGAATGTGCTGCTCTGTTTGTAATAGGATAGAAGCTATACACACCCTCTCCACGCCCCCTGCAGGCTCTGTGTGAGTCACAGACTGAGCTACTCTCAGCCTATCACATGCCATGTCTTTTGTTTGTAAACACTGCCTAAAACTGGCAATTGCAAGCCAGGATTGCAGCAGGGAGTGGCAGAAACCGCACAGAGGGGCCCAGGGGAGCATAATGAATAGAATAGTATGCTTTTTATTGTAAGAATTTTAGAGTACAGATTATATTTAAACAGGAGTGTTGGTATAGAGTTACCTGGCTTTTTTTTTTTTTTTTTTAATGTGTAGAAACAAAACATTAAAACACAGGAAAAGCGGTACCCCAATCTAGTGTAATTTTTAGTAAAATTGGTAAGTAAAGAAATGCATACTCACACTACCTGGTTGCCAAGTATGCAACCAGTATAATCACTTGTGGAAATGTACCATCCTCACTCGCCTTTTAGGGGGGTTATTTGATAGCTTCTCCAAGAATTTTTTTTAAACAAAATCTAAAATTTCAATGCCAGGGTGGAAACAAAAGTGACTGCTAGCTGGAGGTGCCCCCGAAAAATTAAAACATTTAAAAACTGGTTAAAAAGAAGGTAGGTGCTGACTTGCCTTCAGTGAAAACTATTTAAAATATTTTGACAGTTTATTGAAAAGGACAGGCAACATCAATGCGTTTTGTGGCCTAAAGCCACTTCCTTAGATAAATATATGCCCTGCCAACAGCTGACAGGTGCTGCAAGTTATCAGCTGTTGGCATGGCATACATTTACCTGAGTTAATGGCTCCAGGCCATGAAATGCTTTGTTGTTGTCTATCCTTTTCAATAAACTGTCAATATACATCAAGCAGTTGTTGCCATTAAAGGTAAGCCAATGCCTACCTTTTGGGGCAGTTTTTAATTATTTTAATTTTTTGGGGTGCCTCCAGCTTTTAGTCACTTAACAGACTAATTCTTAGATTTATTGTGATGGTTTTTAGAAAATATATATGACAAAAATAAGTCATTTATATATCTTTTTATCTGAAGTTTAGTCTAAGGCTGCTTACACACCAAGACGTTACAGGCGCACGTTAGTGCGCCTGTAACGCTCCCCCAACGCACAGCAATGTAACACAAGTGGGCTGTTCACACAGCCCACGTTGCGTTACATGTAACGCTGCACGTTCTGTGCAAAGTGCAGCATGCTACGGCGTTGGAGCGGCTATAGCCGCGTTAGACTGTTTGCACATGCGCAGTGGGGGGCGGAGAGGAGGCGGGGAGAGCCAGCTACAGTAGCCGCGCACATGGCTACTTAATATTCACTGCACTGGCGGGCGCTGATTGGCCGGCGGGACCACGTGATGCGGAGTGTCTCGCTCCGCATCACGTGGTCCCGCTGGCCAATCAGCGCCACTCTGGGAGACATTATAGGACTCGAGCCGCCTAACGCGGCTCACTCTACCGTCGGCTCTTGCAGCACCATACATTGTGTTAGGTGCACGTTATGCGACCTTAACGTGCCACCTAATGCAACGTCTTGGTGTGCAAGAAGCCTAAAATTAGAATGCCTATTTATTGTACTGTACAATGAATAGAATATTGAAGCTCTTTTTCTTGCTTTACTATGCGTGCCACACTTCCTAGAATGCAGATCCTTTGCTTGTTCTCCATTGTTTAATTCCTAACGTTTTAAGTTAGCGTGGTTTGCAATAGTCTCTGTAAAACAAAAAGACAAATGTACGTTTCATGAAACAAATCTGTTATATGTATTGGAATCCAATGGCTAAACACAACACGTTTCTGTATTAAAAAGACACCAATTTCAAAGCTGAAGTTATTTTAAGGACTGTTGAATATAAATTCTGCGTTTACATATTGTCAGTGTTTACAGTTCAGGAAAGGCTTGATTTATTTGAAAGTAACTGGAGGATGTCTGCTTTTAATCATTTAAACTCCCATTTTTTTTCCTTTGTAGGTTTTCCTGTGTTTTCAGAGAGTTGCCGCAGAGATCCTTGGAATCAAATTAAACAAGGCAGAAATTGAACAGTCTCAGGTAAGGACGGACACAGAAAAGAATTTGTATTTAAAACTCATTTAGAAAAAAAATACTAGTGCTTATTTTTACAAAATAATAATTTTAATTGTGTTCCACATGTATACATACCCAAATTCCAATTGTTCAGTCCAGTAACTTCCATGGGTGCAACCCATCCTTCCTGATACAAGAGGTTAAACTGAAAATTACGCTGCACAGGAATTAGTTCAGAAAGATTTCTAGCTTACTCTATTTGTAAAAACTCTTAGCAGTTTATTATGCTAGAAAAAGTTTAACCACTGTTTCCTCCACTACAGTATATCTACGTCCTCTGTGACTTCATCTAAGCCACGAGGACGTAGATATACGTCTTGCAGCTGAAGCACTGCTGTGCTTAATTGGGCTTGCTCCTGTGCAAAACCTCTGGCACTATCTGATCTTAAATGTAGCTGGATGCATGTACTGCTGTGTTTTATTGCTTGTGTGTGTTGAATTTAGCATTCATTATGGAGGCAGTGTTGGTGGATTTTCTGGATGTGAGAGGTCCAGAGCCTGGGTGTGAGAGGTCCAGGCCCACCTGCACTCCCCTCCAGGTATCGCATATTGGCCTTGGGGCCCCGGCCAGTGAGATAGGTCCGGGGCCCCTGGCCATCGTGCGAACCAATCGTGTGTTTTTAAACTATCTGATCTGCATCAGATAGCGCCAGAGGTTTTGCACAGGAGCAAGCCCAATTTAGCACAGCACTGCTTCAGCTGCAAGACGTATATCCACTAATTGGTGAAAGCGAATATATGTTCCCTGAGCCAATAAGATTGATTTTTACCATTATAAATACTTATATTTTCTCAGTTCATAGTGAAAAATACTCTGTAGCATTATTTCAGAATCAAATTTTGTCACCATAAATTTTGACAGGAACATAATTTAAGTTTTGTGATAAACGGTAGAAATCGCCAAACAAAAGTTGTTTTTTATTTACAGTAGCGCTTTTAATTTTTTTACTGGAATTGGCAAAACTGAGAAATGTTTTTTCATTTTTTTTCCTCTTTTTCCCATTAAAATAGAAAACAAATTTGTTCAAGGGAAAACATTCCATAGGATGAAAGCCTAGTTAGTCTTGAAAAAAAATATTTTTTTCATTTAGTTGGCAGATGTAGGGAGAAAGTTATTGCTGATTAAATAGAGACATAGCTAAAATGTCAAAACTGCTCTGGTCCATAAAATGCAAACAAGGTCTGGATGCAAAGTGGTTAAAATTACTGTTGTCCTTTTTAATATTTCAAGAACTTTAGAGCTGTTTAAAAAAAATAAATATAACTTATAAAGATGACCTTAAAGCAGCAGGGTCAGCCATACTATGCCAGGAAAAAAACACATATGTAGGTAGATAACTACTTGTTCTACTTTCATAACAGATGTAGTGTACTGTCCACGTTTTGATTTCAGTGGATTATTAGTAAATAAAGAGAATTCTGTTCCTTGCATTTGCCATATTGTTCCCCTGTGACTGAAGCCAAACCTGATGTCATTTCCTCCCTTACTTTTTTTCCTCTTTGAATCTGCTCTGTCATCACTGCTTGCTCTGTAAACGTGAGCACAAGCATGGATCAGGTTTCAGCAGCTTCACACTGAACTGCTCTGAGCCAATTAGTGAGAAGCAGGAGTGGGGAGGGCTGATGACATGCTTCCTTTTCATTGGTAATGTACCAAATAGAGCCAGGCTGACTGATGAGATTTATTACAGCAGCAACATTTCTGAATAGATTGGAGTGCGTGCAATGCAGGGTAAGGGTGCAGAATGCATAATGAACACAGAGCACTGGGTAAATGGAATTTGATTTTGTGGCTTACAATCCCTCTTTAATGAGGAAATTACTTACTAAATTTAACTTAATGAATACATTTTTTTTTATTTTTTTTACTTAGCAGTGTTAAACAGTTTAACATTTATTTAGTGTTTGTATTCTGTAAAACCTTTCCCCACTTTGATTTGCATTCTTAAATTTAGCACAGGTGGCGACATCTGTACTGCTCCCAGGTACATCACTGCGGAATGTTTGTTGTGTGTTCCAAAGTAAGCAGAAACAATACCTGGTCTCCCAGGGTGCACTGGGTGGAGAAGGCTTTGTGATATCATAGCCTAAGCTAACCCTCACTGGGAGGGCAGGGTTACAGAACAATGTACAATAATGTATAGATAGATATATATAGAGTTTTGATGCTGAGACCAGAATAATTAATGTAGTAAGGATGGGTACGCACCGCCAGGCGTAAATTATAGCTCTTTTAATGTAGGCAAAGCAGCAATGACAGACTGCTGTTTCGGGCAAGCATGCCCTTTCTCAAATTGCCGTGACACGGCTATATTGCAATTTGAGAAAGGGCATGCTTGCTCGAAACAGCAGTCTGTCATTGCTGCCTTGCCTACAATAAAAGAGCTATAATTTACTCCTGGTGGTTCAAACCCATTCTTACTTCATTACATTGTGTACCCCTGGAGGTGCTAGGGTAGGGGTACTGGCACGCTGATTATTATTATTATTATCATTATTTATTGAATTTATAAAGTGCCAACATATTACGCAGCACTGATCCACTCATCGAGTGCTCCTTCATCCTTTCATTGTTTGTACCAGAATAAGTAATGTAAGAATGGGTATCCTGATTAATTGAATACATTCTTCTATATGTCCTAAAGCAAAACAATATCCCAAAACCATACCTCCCAACATTTTAAAATTAGAAATCAGGCCACACCCCCAACACACCCCCTAGTCACGCCTACCATAAAGTTGTTTTTTTTGAAGATTTTTTTAAATTAATATCAATGCCCTTATATTTTTTAATAAATATATCCCTCATATACCCTGCACATGGGTGGGGAGGAGGGTGAGGATGGCCGTGAGTGGGGAGGAGGGTGCCACCACTGTAGAAGGTAAAAAAAGATCAAGACGCCAGCCGCGCCTAAGTGGGATGCCGGCAATACATTACTACATCCCTCCCTTGGAATCTGCCCTCCTGTGTGTGTTCCCCCCCCCCCCCCCCCTCACACCCGTTAGCAGAGTATGCAGCGGAGCGAGCTGTCATCTTACCGGCGTCCATCCATGCGTGCCAGCATCTGGCTTCCTGTGACATCACAGGAAGCAGAGTGAAGTCGGATACCGGTACGCATGGACAGAGATGACAGCCCGCTCCGCTGCGCACTCTAACGGGGGGACACGGGGGCAGATTCCGAGGGAGGGAGGAAGGTAGTAAAGTATTGCCGGCATCCCGCATCCCACTTAGGCGCGGCTGGCGCCTCGATCATTTTTTTTACTCTCTCTGCCCACTGCCGCCCGGGACTTGGGGGGCTCATACCGGGATAGCGGGAGAGCACCCCCAAATCGAGACAGTCCCGACGAAAACAGGGCGGTTGGGGGGCATGCCAAAATAAATATTTGTAAGGGAGCGAACCTGCTGGCCTTTCCCACTACTACTTGTTAGGTAAGAGCAATCTCAGTTTAGCAAAAGGCAAAAGTTTACCTGCTCATGTCTGAGAAGGGGCCCGGGGCAGACAGTTGATTAACCTAGATGTTCGCCTCTTGCCACCGTGCTCCATGCTGTGCTTCATCATCCTCCCGACACTTCCTGCTTCACAGCCAGATCTTCCACTGTGAAGCAGTATCATCAAAATGCATATGGCAGAGGCTGTCTGTGTGGGTGCAAGTGTCCAGGTACAAATTAACTACTCAACAACAGACTAACGCTATGTTACTCCAAATCTGCACCTCATCACTGCTAAGCTTGTCCTCTGGTCCTTTTACTCTCAAAACTTGTACAATTTTGTGGTCAGCACTGAATGTCTAAACGCCATCTTAATGGAGCAGGAGACCTAAAAAAAAGCTGTTCCTTCCTAAACTCCAAATGTTCTTTTGTTGATAAAGTAACACAAAAACAAACGCTGTGATCTTTCCCAATGCTTACTTCATGCCGCATACATTTGACAGCCTGAAATTATTCTGTCCTCGTAGAAATGTTTAGAAATGGTTCCAAACCTTGTAAGCTGTTAACTCTTAATCTTGATTTCACACGTTATGCTAGCAATTACAGCTTGGGTTTTTCAAGAGGACATTTGCATCTCAAATGTTAATTGACAGCTGAAATGTTTGTACATTGCAGTGTTTAAGTGAACGTGCTGAACAGTTAATTACTTGATGATTTTTCTAAAGCTAGCTGAAGACATGATATCTTGGCATGTTAGATAACAATACTTCACCCCAGCCCTTACAAATTAACTGCAATTGTTTGTAGATAACCTGCATGTCATTGCCTAGTCTCTGAAAAAGATTGAATAGAATTCCAGGCAAATTAAACGGCTTCCATTTAGTTCATATGCAGTGTACTACATGTTCAATAAATAGCTGCCCAAACTATGTGAAAGAGTTAGGGCCTATCTAAAAGTATACAGTGAGCACATCAGAAGCCCTGATAGTATGCTATGTCAGAGACGTAATCCCGAGCTGGATCCTCGCGAGGTGTGTAATGTGCAGGGCTGCCACAGATTTATCTACCAATATGATTTTTAGAGTCTAAAATCTTCGCAGTGGATAGTACACATCAATAACACACAAAGTCCTATCTTAAAGAGAACCCGAGGTGGGTTTGAAGAATATTATCTGCATACAGAGGCTGGATCTGCCTATACAGCCCAGCCTCTGTTGCTACCCCAAACCCCCCTAAGGTCCCCCTGCACTCTGCAATCCCTCATAAATCACAGCCACGCTGCTGACAAACAGCTTGTCAGAGCTGGCTGTGTTTATCTCTATAGTGTCAGTCTGCTGCTCTCCCCGCCTCCTGCAGAACTCCAGTCCCCGCCTGCATCCCTTCCCTCCCTGCTGATTGGAGGGAAGGGACGGGGGCAGGGACCGGAGCTATGCAGGAGGCGGGGGAGCAGCGGAGACTGACACTACAGATGTAAACACAGCCTCACAGCACGGCTGTGATTTATGAGGCATTGCAGAGTGCAGGGGGACCTTAGTGGGGTTTGGGATAGCAACAGAGGCTGGGCTGTATAGGCAGATCCAGCCTCTGTATGCAGATAACATTCTTTAAACACACCTCGGGTTCTCTTTAATGAAAAACTGTATACATTTTATTTGTCAAAAGATATATTTAAAATTGCCCAACCATATTCCCCGATACCACCCCTGGATTCACTCAATGCGTTCCTCCCCCACACACGCAGCCCAGTCCCTTACCTGCATCAGTCAGTCTACAATCAGGCCTGCTAAGCCATAGGCTATCAGGCTTACTATATAAATGCAGCTCTAAGTCGAGTTAGGCCTTGGTCGATTTATGCACCGGTATTTCAAAGTACACCGGTTTCTAAGTACAAAGAGAACGACCAAATTGGACCAGAATTAAACCAGAAGAGACCAGAAGGAACAGACACAAGACTTTAGCAATCTGATTCACGGTTAGTGCAATAATGTTGTCTCTGCTCTTCATTATTAGCCTGCTTTCCCCTGCTATTCTCAAATTGGTACACTCACTGCATCCTCCTGCTGTCTGCAACACACTGTACATTTCTTCCTCTCTTTTATCATCTCTACAGGTTGCCTCTCACAAAACTTTCCTATTCATACAACCTCGCTATACATTTCATGCTCCTTCTACCCATAAATCTAAATTCCACCCTATACGCCGCTCTCTCTGCCTCCTACTTCTCCTTGCTGCAGGGGACTTTTCACCAAACTCCGGACCTTCTCTGCCAGTTCACACCTCACTCTTACACTCTAATCGCACTGCTAACAGCCAGCCACATGCACACTGAAACTGCCAGAACCTTATTCATATTCCTCTTCTCCCCTCTCCTCCCCCACCTACCTCTGCTGCTCTCTGGAATGCCCACTCAGTCTGCAACAAACTTCCTTTCATCCACAACCTCTTCAATTCCAATGCCTTCACCTTCTTTGGGGGTCACAGAAACATGGCTGACTCCTTCTGACACAGTCTCACCTGCCGCCCTCTCTTATTCCTAGAAGTAGGAATAAACATGGTGGTGGTGTGGGCATTCTTCTCTCTGATAGATTCTCCTTTAAGCCCATCACACTCATTACTTCTCTTTCTCTACCTTCCTTTGAAGTCCATGCAGTCCGTTTATACTATCCCTCTAACCTCCAGATCGCAATAATCTACTGCCCTCCTGGCCCTGCTTCTTTCTTCCTAGATTACTTCTCTGCATGGCTCCTCCAGTTCCTGTCCTCCGAAATCCCTACCATCATTATGGGTGACTTTAACATTCATATTGACACTAACAATTCTGTTGCCACTAAACTTCTGTCACTTACTTCCTCCTACGGACTGTCTTAGTGGTCCACTGTTCCGACTCACTCTAATGGCCATACACTTGACCTCATATTCACTTGTCTCTGTTCTATCACTGATTTCACTAATACTTCTCTCCCGCTCTCTGATCATAACTTACTAAACTTCTCTCTCCCTCCCTTTCTTCCTACCACGCCAGTGGTGCTCAGCAGAGCTCGAATATTCGAGTAGCTCGAATATTCGAGCTCTTTTCCAGCTATTCGAGCTCGGTATTCGAGCTCCGAATAGCTGTAGCTATTCGAATGGGCTATTCGAGTACACTCGAATAGCCCATTCACTATTCGAGCTATTCGAGCAAAACGGCGCTATTCGAGCTCGGTACCGAGCTCGAATAGCGTCATAGCCCAGATTGATGTCCTTAGAGCCAATCAGAGGGCTCCCAGGCCCTCTGACGGCAGCCAATCACAGAGGACCCTGGCCAGCCCCTACCCTATAAATAGCGGCCGCCATGTTCCGTTTCTCCGTCCTTGCCTGAGACTTGCATAGAGAGAGAGAGTTGCTCCTTTGTGCTTTGGCTTAGCAAGAGCTCTATTGTGGTCATTTACCTAGCGTTTTTGCTCACATACACCTCCTATACACACCTATATTGTTGTTAGTTAGTTAGACATTGTATTTTAGTTAGTAGCTTTTGTGTTACATAGAGACAGGCCAGCTGCTGCAGGCTTACAGCTTTAGGCCTCAGGGCCTTGCCTGTGTGGGCAGCTGTCCTCCTGTCCTCTGTTTATTTCTCTCTATTCTATACCAGTATTTCTGCTGTCCTTTACTACTGATTGTATTAGTAGTATTGTAGTTATATACTGTAACTGTACTAGGACACTCACTGTCACTGTTCATAGGCTACTAGCTGCTCCTGCGTGTGTGCACTCACTTTCTGTGTACACACTACACACACTCTATTTCCTTCTGATAACTGATTGATTATTGTAATTGATTATTGTAATTAGTTAGTTGTACTTACTGTTACTACTTACTGTACTAGGAGTCTAGGACACTCAGTCACTGTTCATAGGCTACTAGCTCCTGCGTGTGTGCACTCACTGTCTGTGTACACACTACACACACTCTATTTCCTTCTGATAACTGATTGATTATTGTAATTAGTTAGTTGTACTTACTGTTACTACTTACTGTACTAGGAGTCTAGGACACTCAGTCACTGTTCATAGGCTACTAGCTCCTGCGTGTGTGCACTCACTGTCTGTGTATACACACTACACACACTCTATTTCCTTCTGATAACTGATTGATTATTGTAATTAGTTAGTTGTTTGTACTTACTGTTACTACTTACTCTTACTGTACTAGGAGTCTAGGACACTCAGTCACTGTTCATAGGCTACTAGCTCCTGCGTGTGTGCATTCACTGTCTGTGTACACACACTACACACACTCTATTTCCTTCTGATTACTGATTGATTATTGTAATTAGTTAGTTGTACTTACTGACTGTTACTACTTACTTACTTACTGTACTAGGGACACTCACTCAGTCACTGTTCATAGGCTAGCTCCTGCGCGTGTTTGCGCGTGCGTGCACTCACTGTCTGTAGTGTACACACACTAACTTTACTTGTGATTACTACTGATTATTGTAACTGCTAGTTGTACTTCCTGACTGTTACTACTTACTTACTGTACTAGGGACACTCACTCAGTCACCTCACCCACCAACCCACTCCATTAAAGTACCCCACTTTTCACCCGCCCTTTTAAAAAACTTTTGTCTATACGCCCAAAACATCGAAGATGTCTGGAAGTGGCAGCCAGCGCGGTTTGGGCAAGGGGAAGGGCAGCAAGGGAATCAGGAGGAGAGGGAGCAGCATTGTGGCAGGCCGCGGCCGCGCCACCATGCACAGTTCCGCAGCAGCAGCAGCGTCAGTGGCTAACATTCCTCCCATAGCCACTGGCCGTGGACGCCTTGGGCGCCGCCCAGCAGGAGCATCTGCAACTCACGCTGCAGAGACATAGCAGCAGCAGCGTGTAGCACCTGCTCCGATTTTCCTCCAGCCGGGTCGGAAACGTCCCATTGAGGAAAAGCATGCAGACACTGTGGTGCAACTCATGACGGAGGATGAGCAGCCCGCCATCAGCTCTGCATCCGAGGCCTCCACCCTCACCACCACCACCACCACCCCTGTTCGCAGCAGCCGCCCAGCAGGGTCTGGGGAGGAGGCCAGTTCACCGTCACTCGCCGACCTGTCATTCAGCAGTCTTTTGACCCCAGGCATCATGAGTAAATTGTCTGCTGTTGTTGGCGATCTTGAGGAGGAGATGCTGATGGGCACTTTGGGGGATGAGGGATTGGACAGCAAGACTGTGGCGACAGTCAAGCAGCCCATCCATGCATCAGGAGAGGAGTTTGGGGGGTCATCATCCCAGCAGGACATGTTTCAGGGGGGGGAGGATGATGATGACCCGGTGACAGACAGAGACTGGGTGCCACCACCTCCAGGGGATGTCGTCCTCAGCAGCTCTGAGGAGGAGGAGGAGGATGCGCTTGTGGGCCTTGCAAGGAGGCGCATCATTGCAAGCATTGGCAGCAGTAGGCAGGTCCCACAGCCTGCTGGTGTCTCAGGCTCAGCAGCAGCAGCAGCAGCATCTGCCAGTACCACCACCAGCCGCACCCAAGCCCCCCCCCCCCAACCACCACAGGGAGACAGGCAGCAGCGCTTCCATGCCGTAGGGGGATGTTTCTGTCACCAATCTGGCGATATTTCACCATGCCCACTGTGTACAGCAAGTACGCCACTTGCAACCACTGTCAGCGGAAGTTGAGCAGAGGTGCAGACCCCTTAAAGTTCAGCACCAGCTCGCTCATCAACCACCTTGCTGCGAAACATTTCCACCAGCATGAGGAGTTCCAGAGGCTGAAGGCATCTGGTGCTGGCAGTGGCACCACACCCATCACTGCACAGCCTTCAGCAGCAGCAGCAACAGCAGCCACCCGCCCTCCTGCTCCTCCAGCAGCACCAGCAGGAGTGCGGAAACGCACTGCTCCTCCCCCCTCTGCAACTCCTGCCGCCGACACTGAGGCCTGTTCTGGCAGCCAGTCCTCAGTGGCCTCCTCCGCTGTGTCTGCTGATTCCCGTGCCAGCAAAAGGCCACGCCAGAGCCTTTTGAGCGAGTCCTTCCAGGGGGTGGTTAGGGCTCTGCCTCCCAGCAGCCGTCGCGTGCGGCAGCTGAACGGCTTGCTGGCACGGGCCATGTGCTCCCAACTCCTGCCGTACACGCTCGTGCAGGAGGGGAGCGACATTCGTGCGCTGCTTGCTTGCGCAGCCCCAGACTGGCAGCTCCCCAGCAGACACTTTTTCTCCCGCAAGGCCATTCCTGCACTGCACCGCTTTGTGATGGCCAATGTGGAGCGAGGGCTGGAGCACGCGGTTGGTGAAAGGGTCCACGTCACCATGGACTCCTGGAGCAGCCGCTTCGGGACAGGCCGCTACCTGTCCTTCACTGTCCACTGGGTCAGCTTGGTGGAAGGGGGTGAGGATGGGAGAGCAGCAGCGGGCACAGCAGCAGCAGCAACACAGTGGGTGGTGCCACCCCGCAGGGTCAGGGGAACTGCAGCAGGTTCCTCCGATCCTCTGCCATCCTCCGGCACACCTGGCCAAACCCCCCGCCTCAGCAGCAGCGTGAAGGCCCGCCACTGCCAAGCGCTGCTGCACTTGGTCAGCCTTGGGAAGACCAAGCTGACGGCAACCCATGTGTTGGCCAAACTCCAGGAGCAGGAGAGGATTTGGCTGACCCCCAGAGGCCTCAGAGTCGGAGAGGTGGTGGCCGACAATGGGGCCAATCTGGTTGCCGCAATAGACAGGGGAAACCTGACCCACATCCCCTGTCTTGCCCACGTGCTGAACCTGGTGGTGCAGAAGTTCTTGCGCACCTACCAGGGGATGGGCGAACTGCTGGAAACGGCAAGGAACGTTGTGCGTCACTTCCGGCGCTCGGCTGCAGCCTGTGCGAGCCTGGAAGACGTGCAAAAGGAGCTGGATCTGCCACGCCATCGGCTGATCCTTGACGTTCCGACTCGCTGGAACTCCACCCTGGCGATGTTGGAGCGTCTGGTTGAACAGAAGCGCGCTGTCAAACAGTACCTTGCCCTGGCCACTGTTTCCGCCGCTCAGAGAAGGGACAAGACCAGCAACATCCCGTCCATCGTCCCCGATGATGACTGGAGGCACATGCAGCAGGTGTGCTTAGTGCTGGCTCCCTTTCTGCAGGCCACTAACCTGGTGAGCAGGGACCATGCTATGGTCTGCGAGTGGGTGCCCCTGGTTTGTCTGCTGAACAGGGCCCTCGATGCTTTGCTGGAACAGGGAGCGGCAGCCTTGGACCAGCAGGAGCGGCAAGCAGCTGCACAGTCCACCTCTGAGGGGGAGGAGGAGGAGGACTTGGTGGAGGTCCCTGACCTTGCTGCTGATGAGGGGGAGCAGCACAGTGCAGCTGAGTTGGTGCGGGGGTGGAGAGAGGATGAGGCTGACGAGGCAGAGGAGGAGGATGAGGACAGCAGCACTGCCGTCGATGTGCCAGCAGACGTGGCCCGCCTCCTCCCAATGGCAGCGCACATGCTGACGTGCCTGCGCAGAGACCCCAGGGTGATCCAGATGAAGCAGAGGGAGGACATCTGGATCAGCATGATGTTGGACCCATGCCTCAAGGGGAAGTTGAGCCAGTTCCTGCCGCCTGCAGGAGGAGACCCAGCGCAACAAATAAGGAGCTTGCAGCAGGCCCTTGTTGAGCGCTTGGAGGAAGCCTTCCCCCAGCCTTCCACCCCCACTGTCCAGCAGCCAGCACAGAGGCAGCAGCAGGTGCCTGCATCCAGCAGCAAGCGCCCCACAGACCTGCTGTCTCTCAGCCATGAGCTCTACAGGACTGTAGAGGCTCCGGCAGCAGTGACTAGAGAGGAGGTGCATGCAGCAGCATCCTCCTCCGGTCACAGCCAGCGCCTGACCCGCATGGTGGCTGACTACATGGGGTCCTACAGCGGGCTTGACAGCGATGCCCCTGTTGATCCCATGGAGTATTGGGTCAAGCGCCTGGAGATCTGGAGCGAGCTGGCGCAGTACGCCCTGGAAGTGCTGTCCTGCCCCCCTTCCAGCGTGCTGTCCGAGCGCTGCTTCAGTGCAGCTGGTGGCGTGGTCACCAAGAAACGCTCACGTCTGTCTCACAAGTCTGTGGACAGACTGACGTTTCTGAAGATGAACCAGGCGTGGGTGGAAGGCGAGTTCCTGGCCCCTGTTGTCGGCGAGAGGGGGACATGAACTGGCTAAGAACCATCGTTCATGTGCCTTACCACCCTTTACCACCTCCTGGCTCCTGCTCACTAAGCCAGCCTGGTTCACTTTGACTATTACGTCGCCTGCAGCCACACATTTTACACCTACAGTGGGCTGCTGTGTACTGCCCTTCTGCTGTCTGTCTGTGTTTCCCACTGCCAGGGTACACAGAATTACCTTCTGCTGCCACTCTGCCACCAGCTATTACGTCAAATAATAGCTATATCTGTGTAATTGGTTGTAAAACCAAAACCAAAAAACCATTAAAAAAAAAAAAGGTTTAATTTTTCTGAGGTGCCCGGGTTGAAAACTGTGTTGTCCCAGTTGTGTATTGGACACGATGTGGGCTGCACGACCGCTGTCTGGGACCTCCTGTTGTGTTTATTTACAGCCCTGGTATCACCGCTAGGTACCAGGGCTATTATGTCACGCTGCCTGCCTCATTGACTGCCTGCTGCCACACACTCATCCTCCTTCTCCTGCTGCTGAATTTACCTCCTGCTGTCTGTGTGTTTCCACTGCCAGGGAGCACATACAATGGCGCTTCCAACATGCGTGCGCCCACCAGCTATTTGTTACGCTCAAAAATAGCTGCATTTCTTTAAAAAAAAAATGGAAAGAGAAATAAGTGAAGAAGGAGAAGGAGAAGGAGAAGGAGACAAAATTCTGGACACAACTTCTCTTTCCACCTTTTTTTTTTAAAGGAACATCCCCACATAATCACTTGCTGTTGTTACTTGAAAAAAAGATGTTTCTTGCATCATTCACCCTCAAAACAAGTGTTGGAAGCTATTTAAGGCCAATTCGAATAGTCAGCTCGAATAATGAGCTCGAATACCGACTCGAATAGTCAGCTCGAAGTCCGAGGTCGAATCGAATAGTAAAAATTATTCGACTCGAATATTCGACTGACCTCGAATAATTTACTATTCGAATTCGACCAAACTCGAATTTTAAAAAGGGGTATTTGAGCACCACTATACCACGCTGCCTCAAGCACGCTCACACGTACGCAGGAACTACCGCAACATAGACATGCAATATGTCTCTGATGCCCTGGCACCTCTCCTCACACAACCTTCCACTGACCCTGACTCAGCAGTTGCACACTACCACAGCTCAATCACGCAAGTCATGGATGCAGTCGCACCCCTCACCAATGTCCGCCCACACCGTGTCAGTTGCCAACCCTGGCTGACCAAAGCTACTAAACAGCTAAAGGGGTGCTCTAGGGTAGCTGAACGGTATTGGAGAAAAACCAATACTAATGAGGATTTCATTTCTTACAAAAAAGCATTGAACGAGTTTAAAATCGCTCTCTTCTGCAAAACAATCATACTTTTCCTCACTCATATCCTCCCACTTGCACAATCCAAAGCGCCTGTTCAGCACTTTCAACTCCCTTTTCCGTCCACCCCCTCTTCCTCCTTCTTCATGCTTATCAGCTGAAGAATTTGCAACATACTTTACAGATAAAATTGCCAAAATCCGTAGTGTGTTTTCCATGCAGACATCAAACTCCATCTCCACTCCTCTTGTTGACTATTCTCTTTCCAGTTTCTCTCCACTCTCCGAACATTCTCTCTCCTCTCTTCTCCAAATCGCATCTAACCACCTGTTCTTTGGATCCTATTCCATCACATTTCATTCCACAGCTATCCACATCCCTCATCCCTGCCCTAACATCGCTGTTTAACCTATCCCTCTCCACTGGAATTTTTCCATCCTCACTCAAGAAGGTTGTTGTAACACCACTACTTAAAAAACCATCTCTAGACCCCACCGAACTTGCTAACTACCGCCCAGTGTCACTTCTCCATTTGCATCTAAATTACTTGAAAGCCACATTCATGCTGAATTAAGTCAGTATTTATCTGCAAATTCCTTGCTTGATCAGTTCGTCTGGCTTCCGGGCAAACCACTCCACAGAAACAGCCCTCACCAAAGTAGCCAATGATCTCCTCTTTAGCTAAATCCAAAGGCTATTATTCCATACGCATCCTTCTAGATCTGTCATCAGCATTCGACACTTTCAACCACACTCTTCTCCTACAGATCCTTTCATCTATAGGGAATAAAGGACCTTGCTCTCTCCTGGATATCTTCCTACCTCTCTGGAAGGTCTTTCACTGTTTCTTATTCAGATCAGGCCTCCTCTTCACATCCTCTGTCTTTAGGGGTACCTGAAGGCTCTGTCCTCGGTCCCCTCCTCTTTTCCATATACATGCACGGTCTTGGTAACTTAATCAACTCATTTGGTTTTCAATACCACCTATATGCAAATGATACACAACTGTACCTCTCAGCCCCAGACCTTAACTCCCTACTCTCATGGGTTCCCGACTGCCTGTCCGTTATATCCTCTTTCATGTCCTCTCGCTTCTTAAAACTTAATATGAATAAAACTGAACTAATAGTCTTTCCACCATCCCTGTCCACCTCTTTGCCTGATATTACAATTAATGTTAACAACACGTCTATAACTTCAGTTCCCAAAGCACGGTGGTTAGGGGTAATATTTGATTCTTCTATCTCATTTATTCCTCACATTAACTCCCTAACCAGCTCCTGTCATCTCCAACTCAAAAACAGAGCACATATCCGACCTTTTCTCTCTCATGACACAACCAAAATGTTAGTGCATGCTCTTATTATATCTCAATTGGACTATTGCAATATATTGCTTGGACTTCCAACTAACCGACTAGCACTGCTCAATTCTGTACTGAACTCTGCTGCTCGACTCATTCGTCTCTCCTCTCGCTCTTCCTCTGCTGCTCCTCTCTGTCAAGCTCTTCACTGGCTACCAATTAACCAGAGGATTCAGTTCAAACTCTTAACCCTAACCTACAAAGCTCTCCACAATCTCTCTCCCCTGTACATCTCCTTACTAGTCTCCAGATACCAACCCAACTGCAATCTCAGATCTGCACACGAGCTTCTTTTATCCTCTTCTAGAATTACCGACCCCCAATGTTTCCAGTTAAAATATAGAGTTTGGGATATACTCGCCGTATAAGACTACCCCTCTTCCAACGCACACCAATAAAAAAAAATCATATACTGGTGCTATGTATGAACAGATACTGGTGCTGTACTGTATGGTGTTCCCAGTATATAATAGTATATAGGCGATTGACTGGTTGGATTGGTCAGCTCTCCCTGTCTTCCTGTTTATCAGAGCAGTATGGAAGAATAGATTGCGCTGTGCTTATAAAACACGCTTCTTTCACCCTTCTGGCCTGCCCTTTTATCCTATTTACCTCCTTCTCTGCCTCTCAGATCTCACACGTGTGCCTGCACCGCTTCACTACAGTCCTCAGCAGTAAGATCTGAGAGTGGGTAATAGGACAGGGTGTATCACCCAGCATCAATGACAACCGGCGTATAAGACGACCCAGAAATTTTCTGAAGATTTTCAAGGTTTAAAAAGTAGTCTTATACGCAGGAATATACAGTACCTCCTCACATTTATGTGTATAAGACTTCTCACATGCCTCACCCCTCCTCTGGAATGCCCTTCCACAGCACATCTGCCACTCTCCCACCTTTGAAATCTTTAAACGCTCTCTCAAAACCCACTTTTTCCGACAAGCATATTCTTTAGCTTAGGCCATGCACCCACTAAATAATCTAATTACGCACTGCCTCTACATATTCTGTATACTTCCCCCACCTCTTGTTTCCACCCCATTGCTTTAGATTGTAAGCTCGTAAGGGCAGGTCTCTCACCCTTTTGTGTCATTGAATTTTATTAATTTAATTGCTTGCACTCCGTTAGACACTTATACATTTTAGTGTTCCTGTTAGGTTTGCTATTGTAATCAGCAGCTCTGTATTTTGTATCAGTGTTCATATTTGATGTATATCATTGTCTGCATCATTATGTATTCCTTGTTAGTTTTCTTACATTGTACAGCGCCACGGAATATGTTGCCACTTTATAAATAAATAATAATAATCACACCACAGCAAGCACACAAATGGATGAAAAAAGTGCACTTAAAGTGAACCTCCAGACTAAAAGTCGACTCAGCAGCACTGAAAAGGCCTGGTGTTTCTTTAACAGTTTCACAGCATCAGAACTTTGTTTCTCTTATACAAGCTTCATTTTTAGCTGCACAGAAGAAAATGCCCGGGCATTTTTCCCCTGATGCTGTGCAAAGCATGATGGGATTTCTGATGTTGTTGTTCTCGTTCTGCTGTTTTGGTGCAATTTTTTTTTTTTTTTACATTTTGAATGTGACATTTGAAGCCTAGTGTGTGCAGCTGGGAGGGGTTATCAGGACAAAGGACAGTTGGAACTGTGTCTTATGCTCCCTGTCACCTCCTTTCAACCAAAAATATGGCTGCCCCCATGACAAAGATGGCAGCCCCCATGAATCACAAACCTTTGCCTGTTCTTTTAAAACAGGGTGGGTAAAAAATTATATTACCTATCTATTCTAATTAACATAACTAATGTAACTTAATGACAGTATGTTTGTTTAGGCTGAAGTTCCCCTTTAAGTAGGGATGTCTGTTTGGCTATTAGGAAGCAAAAAAGGGAAAGCAAAACAAAAATAAATGCAAAAAAAGTTCAAAGCATATGTTAATAGTTGCAGTCCAAGTTGGAATAGCAGAAAGTTGTAGCTCAGCAATACTTCAAATAGCTTTAGTGTCGAATTCATAAATTAGCATAATTGATGCCACAGCTCCTTAGCAGACAAGGCAATAGCAGTCCCTTAATATATGAAGCAAAGCAGTGATGCAGTGAAAGCCAGAAAACCGTGTCCATAGTCACAGACAGTAGACTTCAATTTAATGAATAAAATGGCTTATACAGTGGAACCTTGGTTTGCGAGTGTAATTTAGTTCCAGGAAACATGCTTGTAATCCAAAGAACTTTCATATCAAAGCAAATTTCCCCATAAGGATTCATGGAATCTGAGATGGTTCCTTCAACAATACAAAAACATTTAAAAAGAAATAGCTCATGCAAAGTACTATCCTGTATAAAGTAAACATGTAAATAAGATTTTCTCAATAAGAGTCTAGTTCCACTAGGATTTGACAGTTTGCATAGAGTCTCCCGTATGCAAATTTTCATATTCGTCTAACGATCATTACATAGGAAACAGATGCGTGGTGCATAAATCTGCAACGTGCAATCCATATTTCTTCTGCATCACGCTGCATGCAAACCTTTTCATTCAATGAAAATGACTCCATTGACATTCATTGGCTTTATTTTTAATAAGAAATTTTGCATTGTGAATCCGTACTTAGTGGAAACGGGCCCTTGCTAGAATAATTTCTATTTGTTAACTCGCCCCAACCTTTTTTTATGTGTGGCTTTAACACTGAACTTATCCAATGACTGTTTCTTTTACCTGCTTTTGAGGATTTCATGGAATTGTGACATTGTACAGCCCCTACCCTCAGATCCAGTACAATCCCGCAGTGTCAAAGGGAGAAGAACCATCAACTCAGTTGTGATGATGTGAGCCACATATATGTTCTTTGCTTGTTTATCAAGACATTGCTTGCTTATAAAGTCAACATTTCATTAACATTTTTGCTTGTCTTGCAAAGCACTCTTAACCCTCCTGGCGGTCTACTAAAAACTGCCAGGGGGCAGCAGAGCAGTTTTAATTTTTTTTTTTTAAATCATGTAGCGAGCCCAGGGCTCGCTACATGATGGCCGCTGTGCAGCGGCATCCCCCCACCCTCTTCGATCGCCTCCGGCGACCTCCAATCAGGAAATCCCGTTCAAAGAATGGCAGTTTTTATTAGACCATGGCGACGGGCGGCATGACGTCACTGACGTCATTGGGAGTCTCGATCTACCCCTCAGTGCTGCCTGGCACTGATTGGCCATGCAGCGCACGGGGTCTGGGGGGGGGGGCGGAGCGGCGGACAATCGGCGTGGAGCGGTGGCGATCAGAGTGCACACGCAGCTAGCAAAGTGCTAGCTGCGTATTGCAAAAAAAATTATGCAAATCGGCCCAGCAGGGCCTGAGAAATCCTCCTGCGCGGCACAGCCCGTGCTCATCACGGGCTTACTGCCAGGGAGGTTAAACCAAGTTACCTGCAATACAAAGGCCCATATGCAATTCACTTTTTCTCCTAAGTTTTCTCCTGGGTGATTTTTTTTCACACCTTGTTATGGAAATGTCTTTTGAATCGCCAGAAAGCAAGAAAATACTTAAAATAATTTTAATAGTACTGTTTCACCAACTTTTGGGTACTTTTTCAGTTGTAAATTGCTCAAAAGTTATTTTAAAAAGAACATGAAAATAATCTTATAGGAGCTAACTCAGGAGAAAAAGTCAATTGCATATGGGCCAAACTTTTACTGTTTTTTTACACTATTCATTTATAAGTGATTTAGTCCAATGTTTATCCATTATGAACTCTTTCCTCTCCCTAATTTACATCCTTAATTTTCAAGGTTTTACATTTTTTCAAAAGTGGCGACCTCTTTACTGCTGACAAGGAGCATCACTGCCAAATGTTTACTTGTGTGTTCAAGACTGCATAACTAAATAGCCTAGGCTAAACATCACTCGGTGGGTAGGTGGGGCTACATACCAATATAAGAATCAGAATCACTTTATTTCGCCAAGTACAACGGGGGTTGTACCCGGAATTATTTTTGGCACATACAGGGTCGGTGATGGTACAGCAAAAACGCAAGCAGTAATGTACATTACATTTAGTAGTGAGTACACAGTGCATGGAACATAATACTTAGTTACAGAGTTACATAGTGGAAGGTCCCGAGAGGACATCCAGTGCTATGTGAGTGGAGCGCTACCTTCTCTGCAGCGCTCAACAGCTCTGCAGCTAATTGGATGCCCCCCTGGATTCCGGGAAAAGCAGCGTAGAGAGATATAGAGAATAGAAGTTTACAAGTGGACCCCAGAGAAGGACTGGAGGGGGTAATCCGCTGCCGTATAAGCACTCAAACGCTTCTGCAGCGATACTTGAATCAGATGCCCCCCCAGTCCAACCCTGGGGAAGAGAGAGAGATGCGAGAGAAGATGCAAGAGAAAGGAAGGAAGATAAGGTGAGAGAGAAAGTGAGGACAGAGCAGCGAGAGAGAGAGGAGGAGAGGAGAGAGATAGTCCCTGGGCATTGCTGCAGCTGGCTAGTGGCCTGGTCAAAAAGTCCCAATGGCTGACCGAGGAGAGAGATTGTCCCTGGGCATTGCTGCAGCTGGCTAGTGGCCTGGTCAACAATGGGGCTGCAGGCACAGTGATGGTGGAGTGCAGGATATTTGGTACCTTGTTGACCCTGTGGTGGAGAGGCTCTGGCAGCAGTGAAGGAGACATGGGTCTAATGGCTGCTGGGGCAGTGTGATGCTGGCGTCCCGATTGTTGCTACAGTGTCTGCTGGCTGAAAGGGCAGCATGGCCAGTGGCCTGATGGCGGCCCTCACTCAGATCCAGGAGCTATACAGCTATATATAGAAATTGGTAGAGTTTCTGATGCTGAAACCAGAATAAGTAACAAAGTTGGGTATCCTGAATAATTAACTGGCTCTTCTACGGACCACATATGCTATTGCTCCGTTGTTATTGCCTGATGAAGCGGGATCAAACCTGCGAAACGCGTTGCATATTTGACGTTCATAAATAAAATATATTGACTGTCTTTACTACAGTCGTTGTGTGTCTACTTGGAGGAAGTAAGTCCACCACTACCTCCTCTATTTAGCAAGAATTTGTTTTTTAACTTGCCTGGCATTCTATTAAGATCGCCAGGCTGGTGACCGGACAGTTTTTCTTTTAATAAAAAAAAAAAAGTATTTCATGCAGCCAACTTTCAGTTGGCTGCATGAAAGCCCACTAGAGGGCGCTCCTAATCCGTACTTCTGATCGCCTCCGGCGATCAGAAGTAACAAGAAGGGCCGCAATGAGCGGCCCTTCTTGTTTTGCTTTCCTCGTCGCCATGGCGACGATCGGAGTGACGTCATGGACGCCTCCGATCCAGCCCTTAGCGTTGGCCAGAACTGTTTGGTCCGGCTGCGCTGGACTCGGGCGGCTGGGGGACCCTCTTTCGCCGCTGCACGCGGCGCATCGCCGCGGTGCGGCGGCGATCAGGTAGCACACGCAGCTGGCAAAGTGCCGGCTGCGTGTGCTCCTTTTTATTTCGTAAAAATCGGCCCAGCAGGGCCTGAGCGGCACCCTCCGGCATCTCTGGACGAGCTCAGCTCGTCCAGAACGCTTAGGAGGTTCACCTCTTGCCGACCGCGTAACGCCGATGGGCGTGACCGCGGCGGCATCCCCAGGACCGCCTAACGCCGATTGGCGTAAAGTCCTGGGGCTCTGTTTTTGCAGGAGATCGTACACAGGCTGCGCGCGCATCTCCTGCTTGGGGGGGGGGGGGGGGCAGAGCCGCTCGGGAGACTGTTAGATGGCGTGATCGCCGTCTATTTCCTTTAATATTTAGATTTTTATTTATGTCTACAGAATTTTCATACATACAAATGACCACAATTCAAGTTATATATAGACTCCATCCAACTTACATATACAGTGGTTTACAATGGCCATTATATACTATAAATTGCACTATACAAAACAGTCGATTTTATCGCTGTCTATTTCCATGTACAGCGCTGCGACAAGAGAGCGATCGGCTCTCATAGGCAGAAGCCTATGACAGCCGATCGCCATAATTGGCTGGCTGTGGGGGGGGGGGGGGGGTTGTAAAGAAACAGGGTTTTTTTTATTAAAGTAACAATATTTATAAAAAAAAAAAAAATCGGGGAGCGATCAGACCCCACCAACAGGGAGCTCTGTTGGTGGGGAGAACAGGGGGGGAATAAGTTGTGTGCTGTGTTGTGCGGCCCTGCAGCTTAGCCTTAAAGCTGCAGTGGCCTATTTTACTAAAAATGGCCTGGTCACTAGGGGGTGTTTAGCACTGCGGTCCTCAAGAGGTTAAGCTCATTTAGCTTCCTTTTATCCTCTCTGCGCCTCTGTTCTCCTGCATAATTTACTGGCTGTGTTCTACTTTATGTCACTAGAGTGGCTCTTTTAAGAATTTGAAGGTAATGCTGCCAATTTTGAACAGAATGGACTTGACTCACAAAGTGGTGCTAACAGTTAGCACGCTGGTGAAAAGCCCTTTATCACGCTTAAACTCAGTTTAGGCGTGATAAGTTTAGGCATGATAAGTTTAGGCATGATAACTATAGCACCAACTAGGTTAGCACCGCAGTGCCAGCTGATCAAAAGTTTTGCGCTAGCAAAGTCTGGTGTGCGAAACGTCGCATAGTTTAATGGCGCTGCTTTGCACGCGGGACTTTGCGATCTAAACTTATCATGCCTAAACTTATATTGCCTAAACTTATCATGCCTAAACTTATCATGCCTAAAGGGAACCAGAGACGAACGTTAGGGAAAAATGAAAAAAGCTTTTATACATACCTGGGGCTTCCTACAGCCCCATAAGCCTGGATCGATCCCACGCCGCCATCCTCCGCTTCCTCTATCGCAGCTACCGGGTCCCGTTACTTCCTGCGGACGCTGACAATTATCCGCATGCACAGGGGCTCCACTCCATACCCGTATGCATGCAGCTGCGCAGTATGGAGCCGCACGCGTAAGGGTATGGAGGGAGCCCCTGTGATGCGGATAATTGGTCGCGTCCGCCGGCCGACTGGCGGAATGATGGGACCTGGTACCGGCGGATCCAGGAAGCGGAGGATGGCGGCGTGGGAGCGATCCAGGCTTATGGGGCTGGAGGAAGCCCCAGGTATGTATAAAAGCTTTTATGTAGTTTGTCTCTGGTTCTCCTTAAACTTATCATGCCTAAACTTATCATGCATGATAAAATTGTTATCACGCCTAAAGTCTTTAACTAGGTTATCACCGCTTTGTGAATCAAGCCCAATGTATCTAAACTTGTGACCCGATGCAATTGTGATCTAGTCAAGAGAAGTGAAACAATACTTTCATGAACATTGTTAAACAAAAAAATTACTTTTTCCCTGCACTAAGAGGGTGTCTCCATGGATATGCCAAAAGTATAGTTTGTCGGTATAAAATCTGCAGAGAGGTTATAAAGTATTAACTAACTTTAGCTATGTATACATCTGGTATTGATTGAAAAATGCTTATATGTTTAATGTACTGTAATCATATTTGTGGCTTGTTAATGCATGTTTCCTTCTTGCGTTTTTTTCCAGTTGCTGTCATGTAGTCTTTCATCCGTTTGTCATGATTTTTTTCTCATCCGTCTCCTCTTTCTTCCTCTGCATGATCATTCCTTTTATTCTCGCTTGCGATGCTGACCTTGCCTTGGCAGCGTATTTTAAAGGCAGAAATAGTGAACTATCCAGAAGATGGTGCACAGCTGAACTCGGCACACCCGCAGAGCTCAATCTGCTCATTGCAGTAGTTTGGAGGTATTGAACAAAGCAATGTAACATTTTTGCCAGATATTACCTGAAAATAGCTCTTTCCTGATTAGTACAGCTAGATGCTGAAATACCTTAGCGTTATTTGTAGTTTCCTGTGTCAAGGGTGGGAGACGGTTAAAGTGTACCTGAACTCAGAGACACTTTTTGTAGACAAAAGCTATGGATGAGCTCTCCTCACAATCACTTTTCCACACATACATTTTTGTTTGCACATGTTGAGCTGTTTTTAGAAAATAATGGGCCATTTACAATTCACTTTTTCACCTGAGTTTTCTCCCAAGTGATATTTTTACAACTTGTTGTAAGTAAAATGCCTTTTAAACCAGCGGCAAGCAAACAAATACTCACAATAATGTTGAAAGTACTTTTTCACCTAATTTTGGTACTTTTTCCATTGCAAACTGCTAAAAAAGGTATTTTAAATCAAAGATGAAAAATTATCTCCTGGGAGAAAACTCAGGAGAAAAAGTGAATAGCATGTGGGCCAGTGACTTAGACAGAGGTGTCAACATCCTCCATACTGACTCATTGCTTGAGCTAGTGTAAATATGTTGCCTCAAAGGTCCTCTGAGGGTGAGAGATAACGCTTCAGTGTCTGAAGGAAAACGTCAAAGGTTGGATAAAATCATGAGCTTTACGGAAGAGGTCATTTTCAGAATTTGCAGAAGGCAAGATGGCAGCCCCCATGAAACTGAGACCACATGTACTGTAGCTCATCCTTGTAATGTGAAATTACATCAGTAAAGGGATGTTTTTAGGTACACAGAATATGGTAAACTAAACTGAAAAAAAAAATTTGGTTCAGGTATACTTTGGTCATCATTAAGTCATTTTGTGCCCTTCCGAGGCTTGTGTTTTGACTCTAATTTTAGCAATATTTATTTGTCACAGATAGAATGCTTCTTCTGCTTCTCCACTTATACTCTCCAGATCTCTGCACCGCTTTTCCATATGTCCTGCTAATGTCTTTCCAATCCATAACCTAACTTCATATACAGCTACAAGTGATCTGTGGAATCCTATTCTTTTTTTTTTTGTTTTGTTTTCTACGTGTGTCTATATAATTACATCTGTGAATTTTCAAAGGGAAAACAAATGTGCACATTTTTTCGTAGCATTTTTGCATTTACATGTAAGGCAAACGAGCCCACAGACTTTTACTAACGTGAATTTTTGCTACATAGCAAAGCAACAATTTACATGTGGTGGAAGCTCGGACATACTATTAAGTACTAGCAAGAAATTGTTAACTTTACTCATTAAATTGAAATCTAAACATTGCCGTAAGCAGGAGTGTTTATAAACAAAATGTAACCTACTTTTTGGTACTTTTTCATTACAAAATTCTGAAAAGCTATTTAAAAAATAAGTTGAGAAATCCTCTACTAGGAGAAAATTCTGGAAAAAAAAAGTATATTGCATATGGGACAAAGACTCTAATCGAACTAGAATAAAAACCAAAACATTATAGGCAATAAATCTTCAGATAAGCTCGCTACAAACTAGATTCATACAGCTAGCAATATTTTTATATCTGTCCAAAATAATTCTATAAGTCCCCACATAATCAGAATGTATGTGGTGTGAAATAAGTGCAGCTGCACCTCGAAAACAACGATGACATTTTTTTCTATCTAATGGGATAATTGAACAAATTTATGTAATCGAAAAAAAAAGAAACATTTTTTACCATGTATGGGCGCCATTAGTTAGCCAATAAATAGTATCAAATTTCATAGATATTTGGATTGAAAAAAGACATACGTCCTTTTACTGATGGCTAACTTAGTTCGACACTCTACTGCTTCTACTAAACTTTGTCTACAAATTGAAATTGGATCGTCTAATATGAAAAACAGCACATAATTCACTTTACATTAAAAAAAATAAAAAATGCAACAATAAAATAAAAATAAATCGTTCTGATACGCCACCTCTAGTTGAAAACTCATTTTAATAATTTTTTTTTTTTATTTCAGAGAGTTGTAAAGGCTGATATTGTGAACTACAGTCAAGAACCAGTCACCAGAATGGTTAACCCGCCTCGGAGTTCAATGTGTGACATTCAGTGAAAGTACATTTTGATTCCGCATCAAAGAATTAAAAGCGATTCCTACGACTGCACACCCCAGCGGCTCACAAGGTCCCTCATTCTAACGGCGACAATCTCAATAGCTCATTTAGATATTTTGAAAAAAAAAAAAACTTCATGCATTATTTTGTTTGACTAAGCAGCAGGCAGCGAGGCTGGCGTGAAGCCAAGGACCAGACCACACACTAGAAAATCTAAATTAGAAAGGAGTGTTTGCACTCTTACAGTGTACCTATGCCTTCACACGTCTGCTGGAACTTAGCATAGGAGAAGCAGATAATGACCGCTTTCAGTAAGTGTTACGTCACGACAGGTAACCAAAGCTCTCTGTGTTTTCATCCAGTGTATGGAATTGATTGAGAGGATGCAATGAAATGTGCAGAGGCACTTCATTCAGTAATGCTGCTTACATTCATTGTCTAGCATTTCAGGAACATCGAGTTGAATGTAGTCTAAACAGAAGATGTCCTCCAACTTTTTTTTTTTTCCCCCGGTTGTCAATTTGTGTTTCCTTTTCTTCCCTTTTTGATTGTTGTTCGGTAGAGAGAAGAAAAAAAAAGGCTAAATGTTGATTTGTATTTCTTATGTACCCTGACAATATTGAATAATGTGTTCCTGAATGTACAGTAGGTAGTTGTATACAGTCACAAGGGAATGTTAAGCCGGTACTATATTCAATGCTCTCTTAACTCCTATGGTGCCCCTACACTGCAAACTTTTTCTGGTTGATTTGATCAGTGTATTGAATCGACTAGGAATCAAAAATTTCACAACTTTTGTTTCATATCATATTATGTACATTTCAGTCATTTCTCATAAGGGAACCAATCAGAATTAAGGGAAAATATTTGTTCACGTTTCTTCAAATTGACATTATATGGGTGTGATTTCATTTGTTAACAATTCGATTGCCGTCATGTAAAGGGTCGTACATATTGAAAAATTGTAACATTATCTATATGGAGAGCTTTAAATAAATCATTTTTGTCATTTATTTTTTATACCGTAGAGATAGATGGACTGAATAAATAAAGTCTATTATTCAGAGCAACCAGTCCTAAACTAGTTTGTTCTAGCTTGACTTCTGGTAACTGAAGATTTTCCTGTGTTGCTGGATTTCGCACCTTGAAAGTTATGAACGGATAAGAGTTTTGTCTTTGTGTCAACCAATCAAACACTTGATTATTTTCCAGACTTGGTCTGTAACAATGTGGACAGAATATCGTGGTTGACTTCACTATTTGTAGGCCTTTAGCACCTTGCATTTGAATTGTGTTTTTGATACGTACAGTGGTAGCCCATGTTGTCGATCTTTGAAAAAAAATTGGAAATACTTAAAAGAAAAATTCAAATGATTGTTAAAACCACAAGTGTTTCATTCTTTGATGACTAGTGGCCTGTGAATGACTACAGTACAGATATTTGTAGTAACCTTGTAGTGTTTTTTGGATCTGGTCTATTATAAGCCACAGGCCAAGAACAAATATACAAATCGATGCCCTGATAAAGGTTTACCACACTAGTTGCATGCCCCGTTTCAGGTGTGTCATTCAAATACCACTGAAGCCAAAAGACTAGGACAGCCAAGCAACTGGCATTGTTTATAAAAAAAAAATATGGCAAACTTCACCCTTCTCTTTGCATTATAGTAATCTACAACCTACATAGTGTAAAGTGAGCACCTAAAATACTGAGGTGATGTTTAGGACAAGTTGAGCACAATAGGTACTCTAAGGAATCATCTCTGCACCAGGGACCCAGTGAGACAAAGGACACCAGTAGGTGATGCTACCCACCAATGCAAAGTTTTTGATATTCTAGCAAAAGTCAGGTCGACAGCTAAATACAGGCCCTAGATGATGTACACACAAGAAAAACTGAAATTCCATGTAACTGGTTTAATGACAGAAATCCAAGAAGCCTGTGTTTCCTTTTTGGCTTTACAGCTTCAGGTCTGGCCTGTAGAGCTGTGTGGTGGTGCTAATTTCCTTTCCAGAGACTAAGCAGGTAGTTGCAATATGTGGAGACATCAGAGTGCATATCTAACTGTATGCCTACGACTAATGTATGAGAACATTGTAGGCATTGCTCACCATCCTTTACCTGCATTTCAAGGTGTATCCTTTCTCACTGAACTTTGTAAGACTGCCAACCTGAACTGTGCAAACCTCTGACGTCCAAGGGCCACACTGTAGCTGAACAAGGAGATCAACAGTGAGGGACAAACACAACGTACCTTTTATGGTTGGATAACGCATTAATTGCACTTGAATACTGGGCTTCCCAAAATAAAGATAGTGATACTTGTGAGTTGACATTCTAGTTCTCAAACTATGAGATCACTGCTGTCAGAGGTATCCACTAGGTTTCTAACATGAGCAATACAGGTTGATGACATAAACTCAATGAGAATGCATTGCCATAGAGCTTATGTGTAAAAAAACAAAAACAAAAAAAAAACAATCTGAAGGTGAATTTTTTTTGCCATTTTTAAAAAATGCAGTTTTCCTTGCTTTTGCGCTTTTCTTCTGCATTGTTTACTGATTATAACTATATACAACAGCTGTCTTGAATAGCATCTGCCTTTTCTGGTGCATGCTTGCCACTGACTGAAACACTACTGAAAACAAAAGGAAAGCATGACAACTAGGCAGCTGACATTTGTAAAGATTAACAAACATGGCAGGCATCATATTCCTCTCACTACAAGGTTATTTCAATAATGTCACCTACCATGCAGTGTTAAATGCAGCCATTGTATAAGCTCATCGGCTCTTAGCGGTTTGTCGATGATGATGATGATGATGATATATATATATATATATATATATATATCTGTGTTTACTCAATTCGTGTGATTGTTTCCTGTAAAGAGCAGGCAAGTGGCACAGAAAGCTGCAAAGAAGAAGTGGCATATTGGAAGTGGCATGGGAAGCACAAGACTGGTCGATAAACAATGATCAAAGAAAAAGTTTAGTATTTTTTTTTCCCTCTTATTTTTGTAGCGGTTTCTAAAGTTTTCATGTTAGATTTTCCATATAGACGTCTCATCACTTCAAAAGTCTGGTTAAAACTATCATCCTGGTAAAAACAATAGCTTACATACTGAAATTAAACAATATTTCTAGAAATGTTTAAAGAGTACCTGTGCGAAGCTTGGGTACACAACATCAGATACCTACCCAACGAGAGGGAAGCCTCAGGGTCCTATTGAGGCTTAACTCCCTGCTGTGTTGTCCCCCGTCGCTGAGCGTGGCCCCCCAGAAGATTAGCGACAATGCATTGTCCCAAATCCTAACTGGGCTGCGCACCAGTGTGGCCACACAATAGCTGACCCAGCCCGCCTGCGCATGCGTGGTACTGTGATGTGCGGGTGGGCTCATGTGGCTACTGCACAACCTTGCATCAGGAAGAAGAGCTGCGCGTCCCCAACGTGGCGAGGGGCTGCGCTTAACAGGGAACTGTAGATCAGCAAGGGAAGGAAGTAGGATACTGAGGCCTTTCTCTCTTACAGTATGTATGTGATTTTAAGCTATTGATAAGATTGTACTTCAATGCAGTTCTATGTCTTTTATAGATCATTTTGTATTTCCTTGTGTCACCTACTGTATGTGCAGAATATGCAAAACCCACTGCAAATACTGAAAAGACAAACTGTATACTTGAAACATAGGTCAGTTTAAATGTGTAAAAATGTTTAACTTGAAGCAAACCTGAAGTGAAAATAAACTTATGAGATAATGAATTGTATGTGTAATACAGCTAAGAAATATAACTTTAGTAGCAAAGAAAAGGGTCTTGTGGATTTTTTTTCAGTACAGGAAGTTTACAAAAAAAAATCAGGTGTTATGTGTGCAAAAGAGCTTCTCTGAGCTATTTTGACCCTCTGGGCGGAATACAGTCCTGTTTTCTGACGCACTTGAACAGCCAAGAAACAGTGTGAGACAGCTTGAGATAAGGAAAGTTCAGGGTTATTATTTCTGCTTTGTTTTATAGCTTAAAATACAGTGTGTGCAACTGGAATGATGCAATGTTATAAAGCTATATAACTGAAAATAAAAATGAGACTTTCTCTCTTGCTACTAATGTTCTATTCATTATTTGTACTACACATACAATTCATTATATCACAAGTTTGTTTGTTTTTGGCTTCAATGTCACTTTAAAACTCCAGTAAATCATGATCTGACTCTTATCTGCTGCCCTCCAGGAGATGAAGAGGTCTGATCATTCTGATTATACTGCGAAGAACTGCAGCGCAGTGATTAATCTCGGATTATGCAGGGAAATCCACAATACAAGCTTGTCAGTTCTGTGCTGCTCCTCCCTATAGGTATGAGAGGTGCTGTGCAGGGGATTACACAAGACAGATGCAAAGTTATTTTCATATAAGATATATAAAATTAAAGATATAAAAGAAATGTCTATTCAAGCTTAAACTCTCCACCATATTACAGTACATTCCTCTGTTTTGTCATATAAGCTGCTGAAAATGATGAATATTTATCCACTCCTGTTATTAAATGCACTTTTATATAAACCAACATGCAGTTTGTTTTTGCTTGCACTCTGATCACAATGCTGGGAAGGAAGCAGTCAGAATCTATCTGTGTTTAGAGATGCTATTGATTCTGAGCAGATGCACATTTTCTATACATTTATGTAGCTTGGAAATCTAGGTAGTCCCTGACTTATGAACGTTATGAACAACCCACTGATACAAATGGCATGGATTCTGTGGGAACAAATCAAAAACATTTTTTTCAAATTGCACTTAGTTTTTGAGAAAATCTATTTTAACTATTTTAAAAAAATTCAAAGAAAAAATGACTTTTAGGCTGTATTCACTGTGGGATGTTGCCGTTTAATCCGACGTTAAAGTCGCAACGTGTCTGCGTTAAGAGGTAACGCACTGCAAGCAGTGAGTTACCACAATGCAACATTTTTAACACGACTTTAATGTCGCATTGTGACTGGCCCATAGGATTAGCATTGTAGTGCAGTAAGTTGCGTTATAAGACTTTATAACGTGCGACCATAACGTCCTACTGTGAATGCGACCCCAAACTTATATATGAAGGTAGAGGGGGGAACTGGAGGCACGGGGGGGGGGGGGCACAGGGGACAGGGATGGCAAAGTGTTCCGACTTAAGAACAGAGTCAGGTTAAGAACGAACCTACAGTCCCTATCTCGTTTGTTGGGGACTACCTGTACATCTTAAGGTGGCCATTAATGGTCCAATTTCTAGCGAAAAATCGTTCGAGTGATCAGAAGAAAAATCATTCACTACACCAACAACGAACCAATCTTTGCTTCCTATCTATCACAACCAATCAAGAAAATCCAAATTCTGGTTTTACAAAAATCCAATCGTTCATAATCTATTGTGCCCATCAACTGAGATTATTTTCAACCAATCCGATCATAATTTCTGATCGCTCAAATGATTTTTTTGCTAGAAATTGGACCGTTAGTGGCCACCTTAAGGCAGCATAAATCAAATGCAGCAATTTGCAACAACTCAGCATATCATTGATCATCCCTAGCTGTGATCTCTGAGGGCCCATTCACACTAGAGTGTTTTGCCGCGATTTTGGCAAAACACTCAAACGCTAGTGCTTTTTAAAAGCACTAGTGTATTTTATTATGTGCCCGTTCTCACTTGGGCGATTTGCGCTAAACAACGCAAATCGCCCAAAATCGCGAAACGCGTCGCCTGCACCATTTTCAGGTGATTTCCCGGCTATCGCGTTTCAGTGCTATAGAAGTGCTAAACACGATTGCGGAAAAATCGTCACAGTGTTCAGTGATTTTTCCACTGAAAAATCACCCCTGCAAAACGCCAGCTGTAATCGCCGGTGTTTTGCAAACGCAAGTGTGAATGGGCCCTTACATTTCAAGGGAACTTGCTCTTTGCTTCAGGCCTAGCGGAGGTTTAACCAGAGCATAATATTACATAATTTTACCTTTAGAAAAAGAAGGAATTTTAACAGAAATAAACTTTTTTTTTTTTTTCTTTGTGAACAGAAGATTTTAAATAAAGTGCATTCTGGAAGCAAATATGGAGGTGTTTCTTTAAACCTGCTGCAATTGAAGGAATAAGCGGGGAGCGTTATGTATATAAGGTACAGGTACATAAATACAGCAAAGTCCACATTTTAAATGCGAAGATCAGGAGAAAATCTGAACCAATATGCCTATAGAGATACAGTGTATATGGGCAATCTGAGTCAAATATCCATTTGTGGGCCCATTGCATATAAAAAGTCCTTGGGATAATCAAATGCAAATAGTATGAGGCATATCAGATAGTTCAACACAGCATGGTGAAGGGGCAAACCCTGCCAAGTATTACACAGACAGACGGCGACCTTTCGATACAGAGTGTTCTTTCTCAATGGGTGCAAGCAGATGTGGCAAACTAAAGCAGTGATGGCAGCTTAGTTACTAGAGTACACTCAGTAGGCAGTAGCAGTGTTAGGGAGTCTTGCCCAAGAACTCCCTACTGAACAGGTGCTGGCTTACTGAACAGGAAGAGCTGAGATTTGAACCCTGGTCTCCTGTGTCAGAGGCAGAGCCCTTAACACTACCCAGCCACTCCGTCTTATCAAAACCCTTATTTTACCACCGGAAATGGGAAATGCTGTACATGCTTTATTCACCAAAGGTGTAATTATAGAGGTTTTTTTTTATTAATTACATTTCTATACTTTAGAGTTTGGGCAACGTATTGAGCTGTAGTTTTTGTGTAGAAGATGCCTTACTTCACCTTCAGTTCAAAATAATGCATTTTGTTCTCGAATTTTCAATATAGATAGCCGCTGGGTGCCCCTCATTCATTATAGGTCTCCACGCCATACACTATGCAGAGCGTACCTTACTCACCTCTCTGGGATCCAGCCACTTCTTGTTAGTCTTCATCCTGTCCTCTGGGGGCCGCTCTAACTCTATGCTGAGATCACCCTTTGTTGTCACAGGACAGATGGTCATCTCAGCACAGAGATGGGGAGCCACGGAGGAGACAGAGAAGATAGGCTCCTACCACTGGATCCTGGTGAGGTGAGTGACCATGCGCTTCCCTGCTCACTTTGCACCCAGCACTCCTAGCGGTATCCTCGAATGTAGCTTGGAATTTCCACTTATAGCTGTAAAATGTAACTCTGAGCTATACTCGGGAATACCGGCAAAGAGGTTAAATAAGGGGATTTGATGGTTAAGAAGTTGAGTACTAATATTTTCAGTGGTATGGAGAGTCACCAGTGAGGGACACATAACTAAGGTTACATCCAGAGATGAGCTACGTAATCGAAACTACTTGCTGGCCCGGGCGGGGGAGATAAGTTGCGCATGCCACCGCCTATAGCGGATGTGCTCCATGTCACGTTCACTCACGTTCTACGTTACTTCCATGCTTCTGGGTTTGAAGGAGCAAGCATAGAAGTGACATGGAAGGTGAGCAAACACAACGTGGAGTAAGTTGTAATCGTAATTTTGATTACAAACGGCGGAGCTATGCGTAGCTCATATTTGGTAATATCCTTATTCCAACAAATGTTCATGTTGAAGAATCTGACACTATACAGTAAAAGATATAATACAATGAAAGTATGCTTCACTGCCACTGTAAACATGCACGTAGCCTAGTAAATGCACAGCATGCTGTGTGTTAGTCCATCGAAAAAGAAGGCTTTTACCGGTTAAAGGATTCCTATAACTCTTCTATGTCAGGACTGACATACCTGCCCATCTGGTAAGAACTGTTATACACTAAGGTGGGTCAATAGAGGGAAGGGTTGAGTCTCAATATCCTCTTGTGTTTCCTTATTGGTTCTCTATTGGTTTCCCTTGTTGCAGAGGACTTGTGGAAATCCCATTACTGGTAAGAGTAATTCTGAACTTGCCATTCCGCCCTGTTATACAGGTGCCAGTTATGCAATAAGCATGAATGTATTTGTATTTATACTAACCTGGGGCTTCCTTCAGCCCCATGAGTTGTGTGAGCTCCCTTGCTGTTCTCTCTGTTCACTTGATATCCCCCTCTGCACATGCATGGCCAGGTGGCATGCCCCCGTGGCCGTGCATTACGACTGCGCAGATTGTTTCTGGCTGCAGGAGCGTGATGGAGGTACGCACACAGCTGAGCCAAGCATGCACGTTAACAAGCACGGCCAGCTATATTGCCAAGGGGGGTGGGGGAAGAACAAAAGAACGGATCGGCCAGAGAGGATGGTGAGGAAGACCAACGCTTCATGGGGCTTGGGGGAAGCCCCAGTTAAGTAAAAATACACCAACAATTCACGTTTCAGATTTTCTTTAATAACCCATGTGTAAAATTGACCTGCAAAAATGTGCTTAATTTATATATTATATAAGAGGGTAATAAAGTATTTGAGGGCAGTGCATTTTTCAGGTACACTTTAACTTCTAAAGGAAAACTTGCATAAAAAGGCTATATTTAAAGTTTCACTTCAACATGTATGGGCCCAAAAAATTACAACACACTTTTAGGTTCAAGTCTTTATTTAAACCCAATGGTTACAATGTGTTTATTTTATAGATCCAGTAACATTTTTCTTTTTTATAATGTTAAGAAATGTGTGTGATTCCAAGTTAGCGATTTTGTCATTGTGGGGGAGAATTGCTTCGTGTTGATTAATCATTGTTAATGCTCTGCAGTTTCCAAATTAAGCTGATCTCATTCGCATGCATTTTGAATAAAAACATTACAGAGACTATCGTTCTGCCTGGTTAATGCATAAACTCTTTCAGGAAAGACCTCTGTTTTGGCTGACGCAAAATTACAAATACACCATTTAAAAAAAAAAACACAGAAGAGGTTTTGCCGAATGGGATCTGCAGAACGGGATGGCCACGGATCAGATAGAGAACACATCCATCTCTTGTTTATGTTTCCAAATCTTGGTGCCGACATGGAAGATAAACAAAAGCTGCTTCATCATGCTGGCATGTGGAAAAAAATAGTTTGATGACTGACTAGGAAAATATGAAGTGAGATCTCTGGAGCTGGCCCAATCCATTGCACACATTATGGAGGGTGTTCCTTTTTCTTTGCCCTGGACAAAGATCTGCATCCTCCTTGACATATACGCCAAGAAAAGACAAAAACAAAAGCTCAGCGTACAAGAGGGAGTTTCAACAGAATTCCTCTAGTGTAAAATAAATGTGTTGGTTGGTGCATCACAGTAAGCACAAATCATGCATTCAGCAACACATTACGTTTCAACACATTTCACTGCAAAGGGCTTCCCTAGTGTTCTGACTCTATCACTATTCTGCACAAGACAATAGCAACATTGAAAGCCTAACATTGTTGGATAGGTTATTTGCAGTGAATGCTAAGAGCAAACGCATTTGTATGAGACAACACACTACACAAACACAATAAATGAACCATTGCATGCAAAATCAGAGAAGACAAGACACAGAGGGCCATGTGCAATTCACTTTTTCACTTGATTTTTCTCCTAGGAGATAATTTTTCATCTTCAATTTAAAATAACATTTTAGCATTCTGCAATTGAAAAAGTACCAAAAACTTGTAGAAAAAGTGCAGTCAAAATTATTTTGAGTATTTGTTTGCTTGCTGGTGGTGGAAAAGGCGTTTTATTTACCTGTTGTGAAAATATCACTTAGGGGAAAACTCAGGTGAAAAAGTGAATTGCATATGCCCCAGAATATTTTATATTAGTTTTCATCAGGCAGATTCAGCACCAGAACTGCAGCCACTAGGAAGCTTGCTATAGGTAGAGGCAGTGTAAGGGAGTCTTGCCCAAGGTCTCCTCCTGAAAAGTGTACGCTTAACAGGAAGTGCCGGTATTCAAACCCTGGTCTCCTGTGTCAGAGGCGGAGCCACTGCTGGAAAAGCATGAAGGCAAAAAGTTTACAATAACAAGTATGGAGTGCTTAAATTGTAGACTGCAGTTTATCTTTCTGAGTTGTCTGCCCTGCAGAAGGCGGCCATATATAAACTTCAGTTCTTACTCGGACTGAGAGAGAGACCACATCCTATTACTTTGGTTGCAAATAAACTGGCTGGAAATTAAACTGTTCCTAATTTATAATGGTTTATAAAATAGTCCCCATTTGTCTAGCCAGGAACTACCACATGAACTCCATCATAATGTTTAATGAAAAATTAAAACTGTCTAAACAATATTTACAGAAAATGTACAAATGAAAGAAGATCTGCAGAGCCCAAGTGGGTACTAAAGTCAGCTATTTTTCTGTCTCTCTCTACTTCTTATAGAGATGAGGGTGGAGGATTGGCAGCCAATGCATTCCGTTGTCTTGGTGATGCGTATGGGAAGTGCCAAACGTGTGCTTGTCTCCTTCCCCTCCTATGGGGAGGAGTCGGCATATGTAGGGCGGAGTATGCATAGTCCTGAGCGGTGAGGATGCTGAATACTGGCACTCCCCCGGAAGTGACCCGCAAGGTTTGGATATGTTTTCTTCAGCCGGAAGTGAGTGGCTTCTGACATCGTGCAGAGCGGGCCAACATGCTAACAGTGGCTCTGAATGCAAATGAGAGGCGGTGACCCGGATGTCCACCCTGTGGGAACAGGTAATGAAGGGCTCACGAATAGATAAGTAGCTAAATTCGTGATTCTAATGAGGCTCGATTGCCTCAGGTGTGTGCATGGGAGACGGGGTTAATTACGCAGATGTCTGGCGTTTCATATGCTCGTACGCGTCCAATAGGATGCGTTTTACGACTCACTACCGCGCACTTCTTCCTTCGGCATGTCCGACCGATTAATGCAACCAATTTTGGTCCGAAATTGGTAGCATTGTTATTTTGGCATGCACTGATAGGAATAGGAGGAGTTAGGAAGGTTTCTCAAACAGGGCAGTGTGTGGGGGAAATTGCTGTTGCTGAGGTAACAATACATCTGCTGTATTGCATCAATGCCCAGCACTGGAAGGGTTAAGCACAGAACAACTTCACAGGACAGGTGTCCTGGGAATTGTCCTGACAGCAGGTGGGAGGAGCACTTCACAAATCATGCCTAGCCTGCACTGCTGCGTTATCTGTAGAACTGCTATTAAGCACTTCTTAATCTGTGACAGTTTAGGGATGGATTTGCATTTTTCTTAACTGTAGTGCAGTCCTAGAAATCCACGCTAAACTGCCGCTATTACATCGGATTTAAGAATTTTCTTCTTATCATGCAGAACAGTCTGGTCAGAACAGTTTAAGAAGAAAAAAACTGTCGGTAACTATTTGATAAATCTGGCCCAATGTTCTCTTGTGTAGAGACTTACTTCATTACGTTTTAGTCTACTCCAGACTTTCTGTTGCATGTATTAAATACTACCAGATTTGGCAAATGAAGTTATGAGCAGCACTTGCAATTAAAATAAATTCCTATTAACCTCCTTAGCGGTAACCCCGTGTGTGACACGGGGTAAGCCGCCGGAGGGTGCCGCTCAGGCCCTGCTGGGCCGATTTAAGTAATTTTTTTTTTTGCCCGATCGCCGCTATCCGGTGCGGCGTGCGCCCCCCCCCCCCCCCAGACCCCGTGCGCTGCCTGGCCAATCAGTGCCAGGCAGCGCCGAGGGGTGGATCGGGTCTCCCAATGACGTTCCGACGTCGGTGACGTCATCCCGCCCCGTCGCCATGGCGACGGGGGAAGCCCTCCAGGAAATTTCCTGATCGAAGCGGGCGGATGCCCCGCTGCCCCCTGGCGGTATTTTTCATACCGCCAAGGGGGTTAAACTTGCATTTTTTTCCAGACATTTGTGAAAACAAGCAATATAGCAAATAGCACAACTGTTGGGAAGTTGCAATGGTATTCACAAACTTCACAGTCACAAACCTGATTCATTCACTTGATAGTGCTAATGTAGCATGAACTAATTCCCGCAGGGCAACCGCTTTGCGATATTGGTTTTTGACCCTGCATAGTTTGGCATGTGAAAGCAAATGCATATTTGCATGAACTATGCCTCATGATAAGCCAATTAGGCCAGATTTGCAAAGCCAGATTTGTTAGGGTTAAACTTGGTGTTTGAGCACGCATACATTTTCTTGTTCCAAGCATTTCTTTAGTTGTATCCTTTGGAGCCAGGTGGTGGATGACTTGCTCTAGGTGGTGTGAGCCCTGGGGTGAGCTGTCTGCGCCTGGCCTCCTCCCCCACCCCCTTTGGAGTGTTGTGTGTAAGCCAGCCCTGAGCTCCAAAGCTTGGGGTCACGCCTTTTCCATGTGGTGTCCTCGAGTTAATGCACATGTAGCAGAATGCAATGGACATTAAGGTAAGTGCCTGTTTTTAATATTGGGAGGTGGGTGCGGGCGGCACTCTTCTCCCCCCCCCCCCCCCCCCCACCCAGCGCTGGCCACGCTTTGAGAGGGTCGCCTGTGCCACCTAGCTTCCCCCTCCGGGGTGCCGCTGTGGTTCCCAGGCAGTAAGAGAGCCTGGGGCCCCGCGGCCCCCCGGTTGTATGAGGGCATTGGGAAGCCTCCCCGTGGCGCTCCTGGATAGTGCTAATGTTGCATGAACTAATTCCCGCAGGGCAACCACTTTGCGGTATTGGTTTTTGACCCTGCATAGTTTGGCATGCGAAAGCAAATGCATATTTGCATGCGCTATGCCTCATGATAAGCCATTTAGGCCAGATTTTCAAAGCCAGATTTAGTAGGGTTAAACTTGGTGTTTAAGCGCGCATACATTTTCTTGTTCCAAGACAAACTTGATTCATCCAGTAGAATGCAAAACATTTAGAGATCAGAATACAAGAACAAGAAATAAGGGTGACCAGACTGGCACTGTTTCAGGTGGTCAAACAAGCTAGAAGAGGAATTCAGTCAAGCTAGGTAGTCAAACCAGAGCAACCTGTCAGGGACAAAACAAGGAGTGATTCAAAAGGGCAGACCTTACAATCTGTTCCCATATCACTGTAAATGTATTATTATTTTATGCGTACATCAAATAAGGGTGCCAGGAAAAAAGGGCTCGAGGTATAGCTGAAATTTCAAGATATTGTCTATAACAATATTTTTTATCATCTCTAATCGCAAAATATTGTCTATAAAAATGAAAATGAAAATATATTTACAGGCATAATAAACACAGTAAACCATTGGTGAACATAATGAAACATTACCGATATTTTACTACAACTAAACCTAACCGTACTATCACACAGAACTCTCCTCTTACCGATGCCTAAACCTAAAACCCCCGTCTGGTTGTGCCTAACCCTAAGATCCCCCCCCCCCCGGTGATGCCTAATCCTAAAACCCTCTTCCTGACTGCTAATCCTAAAACCTCCTTTCTCCGCTGCAAGTAACGTTGATGCAAAAAGTGATACATTTCAAAGCGATAATTTATGTAATTATAGTTCTTTTGAAAACACTAATTCTCAAAACGAAAAATTCTGGTTGGACGGGCCCGGCGCTTACCATTTATCGGCTGCCCAAGTTTCTTCTAGACCTCTAGTAGCCGTTATTTTGCCTATGAGGCGACCAAATAGTCCATTAGCCCCAGGCACCCAAATTTCCTGATTCCTTCTTTTATCTGCAAGGACCTCGTTTCCCCTTAATTATTGTTGTTGGTTGTTTGGTGTGTTCTTAGAATTTACAACATAATAAATGACTACTACACAAATGAGGGTGCTACATTCTCATGAAGAAACATAAACTAAAAAAGTCACCCGCCTTGGACATGAGGTACAGAAACAATGGTGAAAAACCACTAAGTGGATTATGGACAACTCATGCTTAGAGGATAGATCATCATCTGACGCGTTCAGGAAGCTGGTTTACATTGACAAAGCTCACAAAGACAAACATAAGACTAGGGCACTAAGTGCTTCAAACCAGACAACAGGAGAAGATGCTTACCAGCAAACATGAGGCAGAGAATGCGGAAGAAATAGATGAGACCATACAACTAGACAGATACTGAGGTCAGGCACATGAAAGGAAGAAGCTTCAGAGGGAACAAAGGAGAAAGCCTGCAAACCAGAAACTAAGATATAGACAGGCCCGTTCTGGACAGATCTAGCAGACCAATACGCATGTTAGACTTACTCGGCCAAGGTTAACGGTTAGGGTTGTATCAGCCAACAGTTTAGCATGTGTAAAGGTGTCCCTACGAGGTCACTTAAAGGGGCAGCATTGCAAAAAACTGTAACATTAAAACTTTATATTTGTACATACATATACTTTGCACATTTACCCCAGAGTAAATACATTATACATTTTTTGTTCTTATGAACCTCTTACCTCTTGGACTACTCCATCTCCTTATGCAGGATTCTCAGGATATTGTTTACTTTCGAAGGCACTCCTTGAATGGCATTGCTACTGTCCATCTGCCAGAATAGTGTGCACATGAGCAGGCAGGCTGGCTGGCCTGTTTGTATAGGTCCTTATTCAAGGGAGTCCTTATAAAACAAAAAGAAACTTTGAGAATCCCTCATGAGGAGATGGACTAATCCAAAACTTGTCAGAGGTTAGAGCTGTCAGATTTTTATGGCTACTGTAAGTAACCGTTACACTGGAAGTAAAAAATGTATGGTGCATTTACTCAGGGACAAGCATATGTATGTGTACATACAGTATGTATAATACATGTTCCAGTTTTTTGCCATAGTACTCTAAAGATCTCAGTATATAATATTATCACTAAACAGTGAAAATTCTGCAATGATAATAGTCTAGAGCAGTGTTTCTCAACATTTTATTGGTATGTACCCCTTTTAAAACCCTTTACTCACCGAGTACCCCCTAGCACAGTAATCATTATCACACGTACCCCTTGACAAATATATATTGAATAGTAGTACATGATAATTGGTTCTAAACAATTTCCAAGCATTTACTTTTGCTTTTAATTAGCTAAAATACTAATTTGGTGTTGTTTAACTAAGATTTATCATTTTCTACAACTTTAAATGTATTATTTTTGGTTAATTATATCAAGCCCGAGTACCCCCTGGAACCATCAGAAGTTCCCCCTGGGGTACGCGTACCACATGTTGAGAACCTAGGGTCTAGAGCATAGATGTTTCAATAGCACTAAAATAGGGAGATTAATCTTACACAATTGTATCACAATATAATAAAAGCGAATCTGGGGGTGTGTTTAGCTTCTAAGGGCAACAATGTTTAATTTGCATATATTCAGCAGTGATCCACTGGGAGACATCTCGGAGCTACGGTAACTCCAACCTGAATTATCGCAAATTCTTTCTGTTTTAAGAAAGCAAACTTTTGTTTCCCATAGCATTTTAGTAAGGGGGCTTTTAGGACCATTGTAGCCCCTTACACACTCCAATGAGTTCTGGGTCACCATGAGCTTGCTGGTTAGTCTGTACCTCTGGGGGTTTCAAGCCCTACTCCATAGAGCCAAATTAATAGATGCCATGCACTAATGAGGATCAACCAATCTGAAACAGTCTGTATGCATGTTTGATTATTATAGCTCTGTACAAATTAACAAGCTGACACATCATTGCGTTCCAGCGGTTCTGGAGGTGTGTTTAGCTTCTAAGGACGACAATGGTTAATTTGCATATATTCAGCAGTGATGCACTGGGAGACATCTCAAGCTCACTCCAACCTGAATTATCGCAAATTCTTTCTGTTTTAAGAAAGCAAACTTTTGTTTTCCATTATAGTAAAATGTATTTATTTTAGATGCATTATTGTTTTATGTGTTTTCAAGTATACAACATGCAAAAAAAAAAAAAGTGACATTTTGTAGTTTTACTTACAGACAGATATGCTGCTTGTATAATGTTGTAGATGTTAAGCTCTTTTGTTCACTGTATAATAATGGATAGTGACTTAGCTCGTTTATGTTTGATCCACCTAGTTGTTCCTTGTACATCCTGATGAAGCGGGCATAGACCCGTGAAACGCATTGCAAAAGTTAAAGTTACGAATAAAGATCATTTTTTTTGCTGATAAATTGAATAGTGTCAGTAGACTTGGGAAGGTAAGTCCACCCCACCTCCCTTTTTTAAATGTTTTTGAAATATTTTACTCTATTTTGTCCCCTCTGTTGTACCACTCATATTGCATTACAAGTCCACCCTTGGTGGCGGGATGTTAACTCATCTTCCTTTCCTGTCTACAGTGAGCATATTTTACCCCGAGTGGGGTCCGGTCTACTCTCGCCACCTGCTGTTACAATGGTTATCTTAGTGGTAACCCTTCTTTGTGAGTACCTTACCTTTATCACCCTAACATTGTCATTGACATTAACATACTACATTGTCAACAAGGGCTCTCAATCATTTTCCTGTTTTGCTTTTGACTCATTTGTATTTTTCTTAAATTCCCTTTTATGCTATGTACTTTTGGTCACAATAGGATCATATAAGGTTGATGAAAAGTTGCATTGCGCTGTATAAGTGTGATGCGACACATACAGTAAAGCATACAGGACATAAAAGTATGCTTCACTGCAACATTAAATGCACGTTGTCCGGTAAATGCATGGCATGCCGCCCATAACTCTGATGGAAGCCACCGCACCAATGATACACCAATGTTGAAATATATTTTTCAATGGGACGGAACGCAGCAGTTGCAACATGAAAGGACCCTCAGTGTAATTTAACCACTTTGCCACCCGGGTACAGTATATCTACGCTCCTTTGGACTTCAGTTCCCCGCCAGGAGCGTAGATATACGCACCCGCTGCTGCTGTCCGTGCTCCCGCTCGCACGTGTGCGCGCTCCCGCGATCGTGCACTCCACCGCCTGCTCGCCCAGAGATCAATGATCAATAAAGATCAATAAATTAACTCATTAACTCTCACACACCCCAATTGTTACCAATTTTTTTTTTTTTTTGTAATAAAAAAAAAATTACAATAAAAAAAAACAAACATAAATAGTTACGTTAGGGACTGAACTCTTTTATTTATATCAAGAGGGTGTAACACTGTTACTTTATAAATTATGGGCTTGTAATTAGGGATGGGCGCAAAACTGAAAAAAATGCACCTTTATTTCCAAATAAATTATTGGCGCCAAACATTGTGATAGGGCCATAATTTAAACGGTGTAATAACCAGGACAAATGGGCAAATAAGTTACATGGATTTTAATTACAGTAGCATGCATTATTTAAACACTATAATGGCTGAAAACTGAAAAATTATTTTTTTTTTCAAATGTTTTCCTATTTTCCCATTAAAACACATTTAGAATAAAATAATTCTTGACATAATGTCCCACCTAAAGAAAGCCTAATTGGTGGCGAAAAAAAACAAGATATCGTTCATTTCATTGTGATAAGTAATGATAAAGTTATAGGCGAATGAATGTAAGGAGCGCAGAAAGGAGAAAATTGCTCGGATGCTGAAGGGGTAAAACCCCTCCGTTGCGAATCGGTTAAATCTTGAACAATTCATTATAATTGATCATCATCCCAGACGTTCTTTGGCTGTGACGGTTATAAACTCATCCCATAGATAGCCGTTTGTTTGACGTTTGTGTTCCAAAAATAAATCCGAATTTTAGAATCTGTTTTTCTCATCATTATTGCATCAGAACCTAAAATATGGGGTAATGAGGGGAGTGAATTTCTGGCTACGCTAGTGAAGGAATATTTGTAGGAATATTTAGAATTCACGGAGTTTTACTTTCTATATTTAATAAGGGTTTATCATCCAATATAATTATATTTGTTGTTCAGAAGACTCTACGGTGTCTGGCTAAATAAGTATTTTTAAATAAATGGCTTTATTTCTTGCCAGCTGCTAAATAAAACAGAGACATGTTTATTTTCCCTGCCAAATCCAATCTGAGCCTGTTTGTGTAACGGACTCTGCAGTCTTCCCTGAATTCCCAAGGTGATTCTAGTGGTATTACTCATAAAACCCAGTATTATATAGTCCAATGTATCTGTACTTAATTGGCAACCGGAAAAAATCTCTCATACTGCTGAAGAGACTATTAATTTACTTGTAAAAGTAACGTAACAAAAACGTTAGAGTACAAAGTGAAGTCAAATAAAGAGATCAGCCAAGCTCATAGCAGGGTCCGTGTCATTCCAGTTTACAATGTCCTACCTCCTAAAGTGACATCACTTTAAAGTAGTAGTGCACGTAAAACTAAAGGTCCGTACTCACTACGCGATTTTTCGACGACCCGCAATTTTTTTGGAGCGATGATTGATTGTTTCCACAATCTCACAACGTGGGTACAGGCACGCGCTCACGCATCAACGTTTAGCGATACATAGCTTTAATGATCATCACAGCGGATCAGATCTTTAACCACTTTACCTCCAAGGGTTTTTCCCCTAAGGCTGGTTTCACACCAGGACGTTGCGTTTTAGGGGACGTTAAGGTCGCATAACGTGCCCCTAACGCAACGCCTGGTGGTGTTGGAGCAGGACACTACCAAGAGCCGCGTTACAAGCAGCTCTTGGTGTGCCTGCTCTGTCGGAGGCACTGCGGAGACCACGTGAGCGGAGCTCTCCACATCACGTGGTCCCGCCAGCCAATCAGCGGCCACTCCAAGAAGAAAACACTGCAAGTGCAGTGAATATTAAGTATCCATGTGCCTGGCTACGCAGCGGCCTCTCCCCGCCTCCTCTCCGCCCCCAAAATAAAAAAACACACCCGTGCTGAGCATGTGCAAACAGTCTAACGTGGCTTCGCCGCATGTAAAGTACTGCATGCAGTACGTTATCAGGACGTGCTGCGTTACAATGTAACGCAACGTGGGCACTGTGAACAGCCCATTGATTTTTCATTGCTGTGCGGTGGGGTGCATTACAGGCTGCTCTAACGTGCGCCTGTAACGGCACACTGTGAAACCAGCCTTAAAGTGTAACTGTCGGGCATAAAATCAATTCTTTGTTTTTATCTGGTAAACAAGTAACGAGGATGCTAACCAGGCAATCCAAAAGTTAAAATCACTTTTGTTGTTGATAAATGATCATTCCCCCGTTTACCTGACTCTTACTTGGTACACACACAATTTGGTACGCAGAAAGGAAATTTCAGGGCATGCTGGGTTATCCTTTTTTGCTTCTATACTTCCCCCTCAGACTTAACTAATGCAGCCTGATTGGCTGAAGCCTCTTTCCCTCCTTTTTTCCACTCCCACATCTCTGTTGCTCTCTGATTGGCCAGTATTTCTCATGCTGAGACAATGCACTTTCTATAGTGGAGGGCAGGCAATCAGGCAGATGAGACTAAGGGAGGAAATGACATCAGGATTGGCTTCAAAATAGCCACACTTAAAATGGGAAATGCAAAGAAGGATTTTCACTTTTTTTTACTGTAGAAAACTCACTGAAATCAAAACGTGGACAGTGCAATACATATGTTATGTAAGTAGAGCAAGTATTTATCTATTTACAGTATATATGTGATTTTTTTTTCATAGATAGCATGGCTGAAAAACCATTCGCCTATAACTTTATTACTACTTATCACAACCAATGTATATCTTGTTTTTTTCGCCACCAATTAGGCTTTCTTTGGGGAGTACTTTTTGATAAGAATTATTTTATTCTAACTGCGTTTCAACTGGAAAAATAAGAAAAAGATGGAAAGATTCATTATTTCTTAGTTTTCGGCCATTATAGTTATAAAATATTACATGCTACTGTAATTAAAACCCACACATTTTATTTGCCCATTTGTCCCGGTTATTGCAATATTTAAAATTTTCCCTAGTGCAGTGTATGTCGCCAATATTTTATTTGGAAATAAAGGTGCATTTTTTTTCAATTTTGGGTCCATTGCAAATGACAAGCCCATTATCTAAAAAGTAACAGTAATACACCTTCTTGACATACATATTAAAAAAGTTAATTCCCTAAGGTAATATGTATTTTTTTTAAGTGTATGCATGTATATACAGTATCGATCGCTTGACTTCCCGATTGCGCTCGTCATGTAACGTCGCTTGCACCCACCAGCAGGGAGATGGATCGGGGACCGCTTGTTGTCGGGGTATGATGCTGGATCCATCTTCCTACGTCATTACAGTAAGTATTCAGCTTAAGTGTGCTTAAAGAGGAACTGTCGCAAAAATCTTAAAATTGAAAACACATACAAATAAGTACATGTCTCCCAGAGTAAAATAAGCCATAAATTACTTTTCTCCTATGTTCCTGTCACTTACAATAAAAAGTAGAAATCTGTCATTACCGACAGATTTTAGACTAGCCCATCTTCTCAAAGGGGGGGGGGGGGGTTATCAGGGTTTTCTTTATTTTTAAAAGCACTTAGTAAATGGCAGTTGCTCCATCCAACTGCCAAAATAGTGTACAGCGAGCAGGGAGGCTGGCCAGCATCTTTGTATAAATCATTTTCAGGGAATGTCTTTATGAAGAATACAGGCCATGCTAAGAATCCCCTATGGAGAGATGGACTAGCCCAAAACCTGTCGGTAATGTCAGATTTCTACTACTTACTGTGAATGACAGCAACATAGGAGAGAAGTAATTTATGGCTCATTTTACTTTGGAAGAAATGTACTTCTTATTTGTATGTGTTTTAAATTTTAAGATTTTCGCGACAGTTCCTCTTTAAAGTAAACCACAGATAAAGCATTAGTAAGATTTGATACTTACCCAGGGCTGCCCCATAAACGCACGTGAGTCCCACACCATCCTCCCGTGGTCTGCCGTTCAGCCGCAATCAGCCCCGGTAACTTGCTCAGTCACGTCCAGCCTGAAGAAGGCGTGGGACTCGCGTGTGTTTATGGGCAGGCGGAAGCCCTGGGTAAGTATCAAATCTTACTGGCGCTTCATGTCTGGTACACTTAGAATTACTTAAAGGAGACCATGACTAATAATGCAATATACTTTAATTATTTATCCATATTTTTATTTTACTCTGCTTTTACAGGGTTAAAATGACTCTGTACACTCAGTTAAGCCTGGGAGCGCTTTTTCAGCACTTGTCGATTACCGGCTATCAGCAAACCTTTACACCAGTTGCTCTCTACGGGGGTGATTCTACATGCGATTGCGGAGCGATCACAAATTGCTGCTTGCAGCATTTTGTGACCAATCCCAGAGCGATCACATCAGTGACTGCAGTAGCCAAATCACACTAGCTCCGGGAAAAGCTTTGAAATCGCAGCACTTCTGCTGGTCTGCAAAGCACCTGTAATGGATCCCAGGCATTACAATGCATGCATGCAATAGCATGAGGAAAATAGGGCGAGGAGGTGAAGCAAATATAGGTCTAACCGATAAATACTATTGTGAATTGGGCACCAAATGAAAACGAAACCATATTTACAGTGGTAATGACAATAGTAAAACATTGGTAAATGTTACTGATATTTTACTAGCGCTAAACCTAACCCTGTTCTTACACTGAACCATCCCCTCTCCGATGCCTAAGCTTAAAGGAAACCTGTAAGCTGAAAAAAGAAGAGTTTAGCTTACCTGGGGCTTCTCCCAGCCTCCTGCAGCCATCCTGTCCCGCAACGGTACCCAAAGATACTCCGGTCCCCTGCCGTTGGTCAATTTCATTACCAGCAACTAACAAGTCGACGCCCACTGCGCCTGCTGGGCCCTGATTGTGCAAGTCCTCGTTTGTGCTCCTGTGGCCGGGAGCGTCCTGCACAGGTGAAGCAAGAGAAAACCTCACTGGGCCTGTTCAGGACGCTCCTGGTGATGTGAGCACGAGCAAGGACTAACGCCGCCAGGGCCGCACAGGTACAGTGGCTGCCAACTGAGAAAACTAAAGTGAGCCGCAGTGGGGGACCGGAGGATCATTTTGTCCCGGCACAGGACGTCTGCAGGGGGCCGGTAGAAGCCCCATATAAGTTACACTTTTTTTTTAATGTTTACAGGTTCCCCCTTCATCAACCTTAAAAACCCCTTTCCTAACAGCTAACTCTAAAAATCCCCTTTCTCATGCCTAACCCTACAACCCCACTTCCTGAATCTTAACCTTAAAACTCCTCTTTCTAACACCTAACCCTAAAACCCACCTTCCAGATGCTTAACCTCCACCACCTCCCCATGTACCTACCTGCAGCATCCCCCCCTACTGCATCTCAGCACAGTAGAATAACCCCGATCGCACTTTGCTATTTTCTCCGGAGTCTGTGGGAAGATATGGTACTGCGCCTGCGCTGGATCAATAAAGTAAATATTCCCATCTGCAGCTGTCCGGGGGTCCCAGCGCAGGATCGGGGCTACTGCAGAGAACGGGGGAAGCCTCATTAGGATACAGGGGCTTCCCCCACCTGAGGTAAGTACCCCCCAGGGGCACTATTTTTTATTACAGTCTATTCTCTATAAAGAAAATGAGGGTTTAAATCATATTATCTAAAAAGAAAACGACTCGTGTGATATATTGTTTACATCCTGAACTGTATATATTTATAGCTTTATTTCTTAAAGGCAGTTGCAGATTTAAGTTCCTCATGTGAAATTGCTAGGACCAAAGTTACAATTTGTCTTGCTGATTTTTAATTCAATATGTAAACTAGAACCATCCACATGACGCTGCAGCCTGAACCACCATCACCAAGGTACATGAAGTTATATATATAGATACGCTTACTTACATAAATAACACTTCTGCTGCACTCTTCAGCAGAATCCTATAAACCCAATGTGGTGTGTGGCTTGGCTGCTTTGGAAATTGAATTTTCCACAATCTAATCTTGGAGATAGGTTATAGTATATGAAATCCTTAAATATCAAAGAAGCCGGGAAGAAGAACTTGAGAAGTACATATAAACACGCTCAAGATGTTTCTTCTTGCTGTTTGATGTGTTCTGCAGCTGTTTCACCAATATTATGAGTTACGATATCTTATTTTTGGAACCCGAAAGTTTGTCTCCTATAATATGGCTCAGATTTTTAAGTACTTGTAGGTCCTAATAAAAACCTTCTTCAATATTTAACTTGACTTCTGAGCTCTATCAGAGCACTGTGGCTCTCACTAGTTAAACAGGAACAAGACAAAACGGACTTCTGATGCTCCATTTGTGCTGGTTTACATGGCCAACATTACAAATATTTGGGGAAGCAACTGTCCCAGCGCTTTTCCAGGTGAGCTAACTTACATTACGGCAATCCTGAAGCCAATCCAGATATTAGAAGCATAGGATATTATTAGGCACTTATATAACAATTTTTCCCACAGCGGTTTATGGGAGACCCACAATAATTCCTGCCAGAGGAGCTTACAAGCTAATATCCCTACAATGGTCATATTATTGTTTTATTTATATAGCGCCAGCATCTTCCACAGCGCTGCACATAGTACAAAACAAATATTGGGGAACATATTTACAGGAGAAGTTCAAGACAGTCATGACATTTAATAGTACAAGTACAAATAAATACATAGTTAATGTGTAGTTTGAGATATCTCTAAAGTTGGTACATGTTCATATGGTAAATTGCAGCAGTATGAGAAACACTAAGAGGAGGATTTGGCGTGTTTGGCGCTCAGGATACAGACATTACTAGCTCAGGGCATACCCACAGACCTGAGGAAGTGGCTGTAGCCGTGAAACGCGTTGTCAAATGTGCCTTAATAAAATTTGAGAAGCTTTTATCGCTACCTTGCATGTAAGTTTGACTCCTTTAAGGTAGGAACACCGGTATCTTACTTTATTTTTAGTTATCCCTATATTATAAGAAACACAGCCATATGTCTACAGGCCCCTCCTAACTTTTCTCACTAAGAGGAGGAGGTCCCTGCCCGTGCAAACTTACAATCTAGAGGGTAGTGTGGTGGAAACCATAAGGAAGGAGGCACCGGGGTTAATGGATGAGGCAGTGAACCTTTCATGCTACCTATAACAAATTATAGGCTTGTCTGAATAGGTGTGTTTTCAGAGTGCGTTTGAAGGTTTTCAGGCTTGGAGCATGACAAACAGGCTGTGGGAGAGAGTTCCAAAGGAGAGGGATAGCCCATGAGAATTCTTAGAAGCTAGAGTGAGAGGAGGTGACCAGGCTAGAACACCAAAGGGTCTCCTGTGAGGAATGCAGAATCCTGGCAGGTATGTGGCGATTAATGAGGAAATGTACAGAGATAACCGCTTGTGTAGAGTGTGAGAAGTTTAAACGGGATCCTTTGGGTAGTTGGTAAGCAATTGGATATCCATATGTCCCTTTAGGGCCAGTATGGGGGTCAACCAATAAAAGTACAAGTATGTTTTTGGAATTTGGCTGGAAATATCACAGACTAGGGAGAACATATATCACCATGTGTCCTGGTAGGGATTTGAACCTGCTGCAAGGTGAGAGGGCAGAGGCATAACTACAGGGGAGCACACCCTGCAACTGTAGGTGTCCAGAGCTGTAAGGGGGCCACAACTACTACTTCACTCCCTCTGATAAATGGGTCCATCCTTCAGATCAGGTGTTTTTGTGGTGACACTTCTTGTATGTGTGAAGGTTATGATGTTCTTGCTTGTCTTATGACCTTTGCAAGATAGGCCCCCAGGATGTGAGGGTCACAAGGGGTTGGCAAGAGAAAGGGTGTAAACATTGGGGGCGACCATCAACGTGGGGGGCCTCATGATTTATAGTTATGTTATACCCCTGCGAGAGGACTAGAATTTTAGCCACCATGCTGCCTATCTATGGTGAAACCCACATTAGCCAGAGGATGCCTACACATTTAATGTAACTTCAGAGATTTAAACTGTTGTAATAAAGCATGGAGGACCTAACAGATAAGCTTCTGACTATCATTATTGGACAGTGAAGACATACACCTGACCAAAGGGTGAATGGGAAAGGTCAAGACAGGGCATTCCTCCTGTCACTCTTTGGTTTTGCTATGCAATCTTTACTGAAGGTGTCCTCTGAGTATGTATTTTATAATCAAATGGTTAGTTAATATTGTTCAAATTTACTTAGGCAGCATGGTGGCATATGGGCAGCACGGTGGAGTAGTGGGTAGCACTCTCACCTTGCGCTGGGTCCCCGGTTCGAATCCCAGCCAAGTCAACATCTGTAGCGAGTTTGTATGTTCTCCCCGTGTCTGTGTGGGTTTCCTCCGAGTACTCCAGTTTCCTCTCACATCCCCTCCCCCCCGAAAAACATACATATACAGTGGCTTGCAAAAGTATTTGGCCCCCTTGAAGTTTTCTACATTTTGTCATATTACTGCCACAAACATGAATCAATTTTATTGGAATTCCATATTAAAGACCAATACAAAGTGCTGTACACGTGAGAAGTGGAAGGAAAATCATACATGATTCCAAACATTTTTTACAAATCAATAGCTGCAAAGTGGGGTGTGTGTAATTATTCAGCCCCCTTTGGTCTGAGGGCAGTCAGTTGCCCATAGACATTGCCTGATGAGTGCTAATGACTTAATAGAGTGCACCTGTGTGTAATCTAATGTCAGTGCAAATACAGCAGCTTTGTGATGACCTCAGAGGTTGTCTAAGAGAATATTGGGAGCAACAACACCATGAAGCCCAAAGAACACACCAGACAGGTTAGGGATAAAGTTATTGAGAAATTTAAAGCAGGCTTAGGCTACAAAAAAGATTTCCAAAGCCTTGAACATCCCACGGAGCACTGTTCAAGCGATCATTCAGAAATGGAAGAAGTATGGCACAACTGTAAACCTACCAAGACAAGGCCGTCCACCTAAACTCACAGGCCAAACAAGGAGAGCGCTGATCAGAAATGCAATCAAGAGGCCCATGGTGACTCTGGACGAACTGCAGAGATCTACAGCTCAGGTGGGGGAATCTATCCATAGGACAACTATTAGTCGTGCACTGCACAAAATTGGCCTTTATGGAAGAGTGGCAAGAAGAAAGCCATTGTTAACAAAAAAACATAAGAAGTCCCGTTTACAGTTTGCCACAAGCCATGTGGGGGAAGGTGCTTTGGTCAGATGAGACCAAAACTGAACTTTTTGACCAAAATGCAAAACGCTATGTGTGGCGGAAAACTAACAGTGCACATCACTCTGATCACACCATGCCCACTGCCAAATATAGTGGTGGCAGTATCATGCTCTGGGGGTGCTTCTCTTCAGCAGGGACAGGGAAGCTGGTTAAAGTTGATGGGAAGATGGATGGAGCCAAATACAGGGCAATCTTGGAAGAAAACCTCTTAGAGTCTGCAAAAGACTTGAAACTGGGGTGGAGGTGCACCTTCCAGCAAGGCAACGACCCTAAACATAAAGCCAGGGCAACAATGGAATGGTTTAAAACAAAACATATCCATGTGTTAGAAAGGCCCAGTCAAACTCCAGATCTAAATCCAATCGGAAATCTGTGGCAAGATCTGAAAACTGCTGTTCATAAACGCTGTCCATCTAATCTGACTGAGCTGGAGCTGTTTTGCAAAGAAGAATGGGCAAGGATTTCAGTCTCTAGATGTGCAAAGCTGGTAGAGACATACTCTAAAATACTGGCAGCTGTAATTGTAGCAAAAGGTGGTTCTACACCTTTTGCAGTTATTTATTTGTAAAAAATGTTTGGAATCATGTATGATTTTCGTTCCACTTCTCACGTGTACACCACTTTGTATTGATCTTTCACGTGGAATTCCAATAAAATGGATTCATGTTTGTGGCAGTAATGTGACAAAATGTGGAAAACTTCAAGGGGGCCGAATACTTTTGCAAGCCACTGTAGGTTAATTGGCTTCCCCCAAAATTGGCCCTAGACTACTGATACATACACTACACTAGACATATGACTATGGTAGTTATTAGATTGTAAACCCTCTGAGGGACAGTTAGTGACAAGACAATATACTCTGTACAGCGCTGTGGAAGATGTCGGCACTATATAAATGCTAAATAATAATAATTTATTTCAGGGTAATTTAAAAAAATGATAACTGAATGAGAATGGTTTTCCTGCCCATCTTCTTAGCCCCCTTTTTCACTGAATTAGTTGTTCTCAGTTATAACTAAAAGCAAACTGATTTTCAAAATAATGTCCATGTTTTCCTATGGCACAGTTCCCACTGAAATCTTTTTCACAATGCACTGCTATGGAAAAAAATGTACTAACGCATACCAACACATACCAACACATTAAGTGTAAAAGGGCCCTTAGGGTTTCACTCCTGCCTCTCTTTTTTTGTTTTCAAACACAGTCCCTCCCTCACACATATTACCTAAATGTAGAATAAAGGGTAGTGCATTGGAGACATTAGGGAAGGAGATGCAGGAGCTAGCAGATAAGGCAGTGAACCTCCAATGCTACCAATAGCAAATGATAGGCTTGTGGCAGAGGGGAGCTGCATCAGATGAGCAGGAGGAGAGGCTGATGAGGCAGGCAGCAGAGTTCAGTAGGAACTGGAGAGGTACCAGTTTGATTTATTGGGTAGACCGCAGAATAGGGTCTAGGTCAGGCATGGGGAAACTTGGCCCTCCAGCTGTTAAGGAACTACAAGTCCCACAATGCATTGCAGGAGTCTGACAGCCACAGTCATGACTTATAAAGGCAAATGCATTGTGGGACTTGTAGTTCCGTAACAGCTGGAGTGCCGAGTTTGCCCATGACTTTGTACAGCGCCACGGAATATGTTGGCGCTTTACAAATCAATAATAATAATAATAATAATGCCTGGTCTAGGTTGTCTGTTTGTCATGTCTTAATTATTATACATACGTACAGATATATGTAGCAAAGAAAAGAGTCTCATATTTATTTTCTTCAGTTATTTTCAGTTATATAGCTTTATTTTTATAACCTTGCATCGTTCAGTCATATTTGCAGTTTGCAATCCACACCCTGTATTTTAAAGTATAACACAGAGCAGAGCTAATGACCCTTTGAACTTTCCTGCAGTAAAACCTTTAACAAACAAGAAACAGAGAGAGGCAGGTTGAAATAAGTGCTTCTGAAAACAGGACCATCTTCCACCCAAGTTGGGTAGAAGAGCTCAGAGAAGCTCTTTTGCATAGATAACAAATGCAATTTATTTGCTCTTCCTGTACTGGAAAACAATATGAGACTCTCTTTTCTGTGCTAATAACCAGTTGCTGATCTTTGGTACGTATATATACGCCCCTGTGTTTACCACTAGCAGATCAAGGGTGTATATATGCGCACTGTTTACTTACCGCCGCCAATCGTGCTTCCCACGCCATTTCCGTTCGCCCTCACCGCATCCCAGTTCTTCTATGATCAGGGCATGAGAATCATCCATTCTCAGCCCCGATCACTGTGCCATTATGAAGGGAAGAAAGATGCATCTCTCATTCATAACCGGCAAGGAACTGTTGCACACACTTTGGTTCCTATCTGCTGTAAACAGCAGACGGTGACCTAAGTGTAGTGCCATCTTGTGGCTAAAAAGTAAAATACACACAAATACACACAAATATACCATAATACACTTTTACATTCAAACATTTATTAAATATTTACTATTTTTTAATCCCTTCCACCCCTACCCCATAGTTCCCAAAATAAAACTTGTAAAAAAAAAATTACAACATTTAAAAAAAAAACTACATAAATAGTTACCTTAGGGACTTTTTAAATATGTATGTTATGAAGATATATTAATGTTGCTTTTGTAAATAAAAGCTTATAATTAATTTTTATAGTATAAAAAAAACACAAAACTGAAAAAAATACACCTTTTTATTTCCAAATAAAATATTATCGCCACACATTGTACTAGGGACACAATTTAAATGTTGTAATAACTGGGACAAATGGGCAAATAAAATGTGTCCATTTTATCTACAATAGCACATTTTATTTTTAAACTACAATGGCTGAAAGCCGAGAAATGGCGAATTTTTGCATTTTTTTCTTCTTCTTCCCTGTAAAATGCATATACCGGTATAATAAAATAATTTTTAGCAAAAAAGTTGTGCCCAAAGAAAGCCTATATAATAATATATTGATCATTTCGGTGTGATAAGTAGTCATAAAGTTATTGACAAATAAATGGGAGGCGCGTTATGTGAAAATTGCTCTGGTCTTGAAGTGGAAAAAAACTGTGGTAGGGAAGTGGTTAATGTTCTATTTCTTAGCTGTGCTACGCATACAATTCATTATCTCATAAGTTTATTTTTGCTTCAGGTTTGCTTTAATGAGTCATCATTATGGACTGGTGAGAATGAGCGCTATAGTCTTTCATTGTTCTTCGGACCACAGGACGCTACTTATTCCTTGGCCGCTTATTGCCCTTCCTCGCACCATGCCTGTCCAGAGACCATACCTACAACCCTTGCCTGGATCAATGACCAACAATTACTCTGCCTGGGTGACAGTAACTAAGTATCTGTACGGGTCCTTGCAGCTCTGCCTGAACAGAATTACAGCTCTAGCCAGGCAAGACGCTTCATGCGTATGTATTTAGGTTATTAAGTTCTTTGTCTCTGGGATTTACTTTAACTTGTTTATACACCAGATGAAGATGCTATACACACAGTACCATCTACATCTATTTATCTTTGTATTTCTCCCCCTAGAAACTGGTTATTCTTGGTTGAGAAAAAAAGAAAAACGAATAATGTAATTGAATGCAGGTGATAGAGAAACCACCATGGTTTTGTATACCACATTGCTCCATATATTTTTATTTCCCAGTATATTTACACTTAGTTTTTCCTGTTAGACATTATGTATATATCTGCAGCAAGTTGAAAGAAATGGACGATAAATTAGACATAATTTCCATTGCTAGATCTGACCAATAAAATTAAGCCGTGAAATGTATGTGAAAATGCTTTTTTCTCTAGCCCCAGGTGGATAAATGATTACGGTCTTTCCATTGTGCCGTGTCTTGCACATGGATACAGAGTTTTACAGCAGACATTAGAGGATTGATAAATGAAGGCAGTGGGGCTTATAGAATAGGCAGGTGTCACTTTCTTAATGGCCACACTTTGCTAATATATACAATTTATTAAAGCCATATGCAATGTAATAGTTATATAGTAATTATATTCATTTATGACACTAATAAAAAGCCAATAAAATAAGGGCGCATATACACACTGAATTAATACCAGGCTACCTTTACTTAACGCATTAAACAATACTAAGTATATTTTGAGCATGGTTATTTTCGTATCATGTCTGCAACATAACACAATTCAGCACAAATTAGTTTCATTGTTTTTCCATGAAGCTTTCTGTACTGGTTATTTATTTTTTCACATATTTAGCAACTTCTTTATTATAATTATTTAGTATTTATGTAGCGCCGACATCTTCCGCAGCACTGTACAGATTATAATCAGAATGATTTTTATTTCACCATGTGTGGCTGGGTCATGCCTGGAATTTGGCTTGGCACATAAACACAGAACACTTATATCGCGCTTTTCTCCTGGCGGACTCAAAGCGCCAGAGCTGCTGCCACTAGGATGCGCTCTATAGGCAGTAGCAGTGTTAGGGAGACTTGCCTAAGGTCTCCTACTGAATAGGTGCTGGCTTACTGAACAGGCAGAGCCGAGATTCAAACCCTGGTCTCCTGTGTCAGAGGCAGAGCCCTTAGCCAGTACACCATCCAGCCACTACATACAGAGCATAGGCATTGGATAGGACACACAAATACATCAGAGATAGCATTACATGTACAGAGATAATAGGGTTGCATGACTACACCCAAAAAAATTGCAATACTGCACAAATTGACCTCAATTATGTACAATGAGCAGCAGTGCAAATATGATATTGTCTTGTCACATAACTCAGAGGGGCTCCAGGGCCGGAGCTACCATAGGAAAAAATGGGCAATTGCCCCATGGCCCCAGAGCCTGTAGGGGCCCCCAAGGTATCCCTTCCCCATCTTAACTGTTGCTCACCAGGGACTCTGCAGAGTCTGTTAAGTTGGGAGGTGATTGGGGGAGGGTCAGCAGCCAGCTCAGGGGCCCAGGAGGGAAATTTGGCTGCAAAAAAGGGCCTCTAATAGCGCTTTTTGGTCGGGGGGTGTCTGGTGAGGGGCCCCCAGGCTAATTTTGCCCTAGGGCCCAATTGTTACTTGAACCGGCCCTGAGGGGCTCACAATGTAATCTCTACCATAGCCATATATCTATGTACAGTACTGCCCATAATTATACATACCCCTGGCAAATTTTGACTAAGTTACTTTTATTCAACCAGGAAGTACATTTTTTGATGGGAAACAACATAGGTGTCTCCTAAAAGATAATACGACGATGTACAAGAGGCACTATTGTGGAAATAAACATTTCTGAGCTTTTATTTACATTTGAGCAAAGTGTCTAGTCCAAAATTATTCATACCCTTCACAAACTGTCACAGTCTTTGGGAAAATCCAAAGTTCTATACCATATCAAATAGTCCAAGCTGTTCTAAACCATCCTAAGTCCCCTGAGTATTTGGAAACAGCTGTTTTAATCAACTCAACAGGTGAAAAACAGCAGCTCTGCAGTTAGTTTGTGGATGGACAGTCATGGCTAAGACAAAAGAGCTCAGTAAGGACCTGCGGCTGTGCATTGTGGCTGCTCACAAGTCAGGAAAGGGATACAAGGCCATTTCTAAAGGTTTTCAAATTCCAGTGGCTACAGTGCAAAGTGTTATTAAAAAATACAAGATGTTCCGCACTGTGTAAAATCTCAGAAAACATGGTCGGAAGCCAAAAGTGACACCTGTGATGGCCAGGAGGATAGTGAGAGAGGTGAAAAAGAATCCAGGGATCACCACCAAGGCCATCCTGGTGCATCTGGGCTCTGCTAATGGCGGTGTCTCAAGGCAGACAATCCAACAGACACTGCGCACTGCTGGGTTCCACGGATGCAGGCCAAGGAGGATGCCACTTCTCCAGATAAGGCACACAAATGCTCACTTGGCCTCTGCAAATGCTCATCTGGACAAAGAACAAGACTTCTGGTCTTCTGAGTTATGGTCAGATAAAACAAAAATTTAATTGTTTGACCACAATGATGTTTCCTTCATTTGACGTAAAAAAAGGAGAAGCCTTCAACCCAAAGAACACCATCCCCACTGTCAAACATGGTGGTGAGAACCTAATGCTTTGGGGGTGTTTTTCAGCCAATGGACCAGGGAACCTAATCACAGTAAACAGCACCATGAAAAAAGAGCAATACATCAGGATTCTCAACGACATCAGGCAGTCTGCAGAGAAACTTTGCCTTGGGCAACAGTGGACATTTCAGCATGACAATGACCCAAAACACACAACAAAAGTAGTGAAGAAATGGTTAGCAGATAACAACATTAACCTTTTGGAATGGCCCAGCCAGAGTCCTGACTTAAATCCAATTGAGAATATGTAGAGGGAGCTAAAGATCAGGGTAATGGCAAGAAGACCCTCCAACCTGAAAGATTTGGAGCTCATTGCTAAAGATGAATAGGCAAAAATCCCAGCCAGGTCAACGCCTGCAAGGATTTTGTATGTTCTCCCCGTGTCTGTGTGGGTTTCCTCCGGGTACTCCGGTTTCCTCCCACACCCCCAAAAACATAGAAAAAAAATTAAATAAATAAAAATACCTGTGGAGACATGCAAAAAGCTGGTCTGCACTTATAGAAAGTGTTTGATTGCTGTAATAGCCAATAAAGGCTTTTCTATTGATTATTGAGAAGGGTATGAACAATTTTAGACTGGACACTTTTTGCTCAAATGTAAATAAAAGCTGAGAAATGTTTTTTTTTTCCACAATAATGTCTCTTATACGTCATCTTACTATCTTTTTGGGAGACACCTATGTCATTTCCTGTCAAAAAATTACTTGCTGACTGAATAAAAGTAACTTTAAGTCAAAATTTGCCAGGGGTATGAATAATTATGGGCAGCACTGTATGTATCATGTAGTGTATGTATCATAGTCTAGTTCCAATTTAGGGTAAAGCGGAAGGAAACCCACACATAAATGGGCAGAACATAAAAACTCCATGCAGATAGTGCTCTGGCTGGGATTTGAACCGTTTAGTTCTGTTGCTACTGAAATGGATCAGCGCTTATAATGGGTCATCTTTTCCTTTTTAAAAGTTCAAAATGCTGTAGTATGTGGTAATGTGAGATGAATATGTTGTACTGTTGCTTAGCAACACACAGACATTGAAATAGAAGGGATATGATTTTGCTTAGCAACTTAGAAAAGTGTCCTTATGTTGCTAAGCAACTTTCATCTCAGGGATAGTAAATGAGATGCCAATAATGCTTAGTTGATGCAGAGGTTATGCTGATTTTATGCAGCTTGTAAATGAACCAATTGCTGAAGCCCAATTTAACCCCTTGACGCTCGGTTATAGTATAGCCAAGCGCCCATTCCTGCTACACTGCCCAAGCCGATGGCCAATCACTCACAGCCAAACTCTGGCACCCAAATTATGCAGCGGGCCCCACTGTAGCCGCAATTAACATATCGCTTTTCACATATTACCCGGCAGCCTCTTGGTGCCCAAATTGCCTACTTTGTTTCAGCACTTCTTAGGTGCTAACATCATGCTTGTGAAGTGACAGTGCTAATGCTGTAACGTCACATAGAAGTATCTTATGAAAAGGACCATATGTTATAGGCCCATATGCAATTCATTTTTTCTCCTGAGTTTTCTCCTAGGAGATAACTTTTCATAGACTTTTTAAAATAATTTTCAGCACTTTGCAATTGAAAAAGCACCTGTTAGGAACTCACCTGGAGGTTCCCGCAATGCGACTGCTCCTGACGCGAGTCGCGTCGGGTCCTCCACTTCCACATGACGATGGCTGTCCTCCGCTGGTGATGCGCATACTGGTAGGCGGATGTCTCACTCCTCTCGGCTGCAGTATGGTCTGAGACGGCGACAGAGGTAGTGTCAGCTGGCAGGATAGTCAGCTGACACTTAGGCAGGAGTTTATTTACAAAATATAAAATAATGGATGCTGACCCTGGCCGGTATTGAACCCTGGTCTCTCACATCGGAGTTGATGCCCTTGACCAGTATGCTATAGCTGACACACAGTCAGGATGTTTTGCTGGTCAGCTGACTGGTTAGTCAGCTAACATGTATTGCTCCCTGTGTCAGCCGATCTCTCTGTCAGGTGACACTTTAACAGGATTATTGCCTGCGTGTGATTGGCTGCTGTGTGCATGTGGCCGGCCACTGATTGGTTGCATGAAGTATTTAAACCTGCTGAGTGCTTTTTGTCATTGCCCGTGAAAGCTTTGGCTGTGTGCTTCTGCTGGCTGTGATTTATTGCTTATTAATTATTTGTGTACCGATTTTGCCTAGAATCTGACTACTCTCTGCCTGCCGCATGAACCGATCTCTGCCTAGAATCTGACTACTCTCTGCCTGCCGCCTGAACCGACCTTCTGCCTGATCCCTGACTACTCTCTGATCTCTGCCCAGACCGACCTAGGATTGCCTGACCTTGATTTTGCCTGCTTGTGTACCTCAATACTTCTGATTATAATTGTATGACCTCGGATTGTTACTGGACTTTGCTTATCTCCTGTTAGGTTCTAAGGAGTTACATAGTTCACTCTTTGTTCAGCTCCTATACCTTGCACCTACAAGGCCTGGGTGTAACGGAAGTCGGGCAGGTGTTGTTTCCTCACCTCCCGTTCAAGCGAGGATGCGCCACATAGGGTGAAGAAGGTGGGGATAGATTGGGGCATAGGAGCTGAGCTGTGAGCTGATAACTTGCCAAGCCTGACATTACAGCACCAAAATCTAAGTGAAAAAGTACTATGGAAATTATTTTGAGTATATTCTTGCTTACTGGTGGTTTAACCTCCTTGGCGGTAAAAAAAATTTTTTCCTTATTAAAAAAATCCTTTTTTTTTAATTTTTTTTTTTTTGTTTCATGTAAAGCTACCAGAGTGGTAGCTACATGAAACACCACTAGAGGGCGCATGTGGCCCTCTAGTCCGATCGTCGCCGGCATCTATAGCAAACAGGGGAACGCGTATATAACGCGTTCCCCTGTTTGGCTTCTCCTGTCGCCATGGCGACGATCGGGATGACGTCATGGACGTCAGCCGACGTCCTGACGTCAGGCTCACCCAATCCAGCCCATAGCGCTGCCCGGAACTCATTGATCCGGGCAGCGCAGGGCTCTGGCAGGGGTGGGGGGGCCCTCTTCAGCCGCTGCGTGCGGCCAATCGCTGCAGAGCGGCGGCGATCAAGCTGTGCGCGCGGCTAGCAAAGTGCTGGCTGCGCGCACAGCAATTTACAGCGCAGAAATCGCCCCACCAGGGGCTGAGATCTCCCCCTGCGCGGCATATACCGAGCTCAGCTCGGGCTTACCGCCAGGGAGGTTAAAAGACATTTAATTGACAAGTTGTGAATAAATCACCTAGGAGAAAAGTCAGGAGAAAAAGAGAGTCACATATGGGCCATAGTGTTCTAGAATTGATTGCTTATTAACCACCTGGGCGGTATGGACGAGCTCAGCTCGTCCATCACCGCCGGAGGCTGCCGCTCAGGCCCTGCTGGGCCGATTTGCGCCAAATAAAGAGCAGCACACGCAGCCGGCACTTTGCCAGCCGCGTGTGCTGCCCGATCGCCGCCGCTCTGCGGCGATTCGCCGCGAGCAGCGGCGAAAGAGGGTCCCCCCAGCCGCCTGAGCCCTGCGCAGCCGGAACAAAAAGTTCCGGCCAGCGCTAAGGGCTGGATCGGAGGCGTCTGACGTCAGGACGTCGGCTGACGTCCATGACGTCACTCCGCTCGTCGCTATGGCGACGGTGTAAGCAAAACAAGGAAGGCCGCTCATTGCGGCCTTCCTTGTTTATTCTGGGCGCCGGAGGCGATCGGAAGAACGCCTCCGGAGCGCCCTCTAGTGGGCTTTCATGCAGCCAACTTTCAGTTGGCTGCATGAAATAGTTTTTTTTTAATTTAAAAAAAACCCTCCCGCAGCCTCCCTGGCGATCTTATCAGAACGCCAGGGTGGTTAATGCAAATTTACTATTGTAAGCAGTAAAACAAATGTGAGCATGTGCAAGGGTCATCTGAAACGAAAGGCCTCTTTCATTTATCAATTAAGGATACACTGAATGTATTTTATTTTAGACACACTGGCCCATATGCAATTAACATTTTCTCTTGAGTTTTCTCTTAGGAAATAATTTATTTGAGCTTCTTTTTAACCACTTCAGGACCATAGGCTTACATTCCCCTAGTGACCAGACTATTTTTTACAATCTAGTGCTCTGCAGCTTTAATAGCTCGCTGTAGAGCCATACAAGTTAGCACACAAGTTTACACCCCCCCCCTTTTCTGCCCACCAACAGAGCTTTCTGCAGGTGGGCAGAAAAGGGGGGGTGTACACATGTGTGCTAACTTGTATGGCTCTACAGCGAGCTTTCTGTTGTTGGGCTCTGATCACTGGTGGCATGTTTATTTTTAATTTTTTTTAATTAATGTCTTTTTATTTATTTATAAATAACTGTATTTTTTTAAATTTATTTCATTTTCCCCTCCCTCCCCCCATCAGCCAATCAGGGCATTTCATGGGCATTAGCCTATGAGAGGGGATCCCGACCGGAGCCTCTTCAGGGGACAACCGAGTGACACGGCTGTCCCCAGTACAGAGCTGCATTACATCGCAGCGCTGTACAATGTAATTAGCCGGAAGTTTTGCCGTCTAACAGTCTCCTAGCGGAGCTCCGTCACTCATGCGGGGATGCACGCGCAATCCCCTGCAAAACCCCGCCCCAGGACTCGACGCCTTTTGGCGTTAGCTGGTCCTGGAGCTGCCACCCTCAAGCCACTGATCAGCGTTAGGCGATAACTTTTCAACAATTTTCAATTAAAAAGTACAAAAAAGAAATAAGTAAACAGGTACCTTAAAATAATTTTGAGCCTGTTCTTCTTGCTTATTGGTCATTTAATAGGCATTTAACTGACAAGTTGTATAAGTATAACCCATATAAATATAATTTAGGAGAAAAAGTTCATTGTAAGCAGTACAGGTACTTGTCAATAAAATGCTTTTTAAACCACCAGCAAGCAAGAGAATGCTCAAATTAATTTTGATAGTAGTTTTTCAATTACTTTTTGATACTTTTTAAATTGCAAAGTAATAAAATGTTTTTTTTAAGACAAGATATAAAAATGATCTAGGAAAAATGCTCAGGAGAAAAAGTTATTTGTCTATGGCCCCCTGGCCTTTATTCAATTAACTTTTTCTCCTAAATTTCCACCTAGGTGATATTTTTACATCTTATCAATAAAATAGTTTTTAAGCCACCAGCAAGCACGAAAATTCCCAGAATAATGTTGACAGTTATTTTTCACCTTTTGGTACTTTTTTAATTGTAATGTGCTAAAAACTTTGATAAGTTATCTTTTAAGCCCCATCTACACGAAGGGACATTGCAGCGATCCGGCGGCTCGATTAGCCGCCGGATCGCCTCTTCCGCGTGCCCGCCGCGTCCCCGCTCCGCATTCGATTCCCCGCTCGTGCCCGCTCGTCCCCGCCAGCGCCGCTTATCTCCCGCACGATTCCCTGCCATTGTCCCCTCGCGGGGATCGAGCAGGGAATCGGCGGTGCGGAGATCCGTCCTGACGGATCTTATCAATCGAGCCGCATCAGCGGCTCGATCGATAAGGAGCATCGCGGCCGCATCTACTCGTGTAGATGTGACTTTAGGAGAAAACTTAGGAGTAAAAAAATGAATTGGATTGGGCTCACTGGCCCATATGCAATTATCTTTTTCTCCTGAGTTTTCTCTAGGTGAGATTTTTAAACTGTCAATAAAATGCCTTCTAAACCACCAGCAAGCAAAAAAAAAATACTTAAAATATCTTTAATAGTACTTTTTCACCTACTTTTTAAAACTTTTCCCATTGGGAACTGGTGGAAAGTTTTTTTAAACAGAAGTTGAAAAATTATCTCCTTGGAGAAAACACAGGAGAAAAAGTTAATTGCATATGGGCCACTGTATCTTATTATTTCTCTACACTATCGCCACCTTTATTTAAGCATAAAAACAAACAAGCATTACTTTCTGGATGACCCTTCTAAAATAAATGAAATGTTTCCTTAATTGATAAAATAAAAAATGGTCTTTACTTTCCTGATAACCCTCGTGCTAGGGTTTTGAGTCTTAAATTAATAGCAAAACTGCTGGTCCAAGAAGCAGTATGCTAACTGTTAAGCACCCAAGTCCAATATACCACTACTCGTATGTTCTAGAGTCATTGGTAGTTTTCTCACATATGGGAATGGTGAATGTTTTAAAATTTTTGGTTGACGTTCTGCTATGGAACCATTTCACATTCAAACAGTGGTTAGCAGAGACCTATTTCTATATACAAAACAAGTACCTGATTTTGGCCAATAAACTAACAGAAAGATCTAATTTGCCATACCGGACCTGCAAAAAATAATGCACAGAACGTTACAAACACATTTTTTTTTTACGAGTAACTTGGACCACCTGCCTATTAATGGAATATAAATTTTTAACGCTCATATAAATTTCATGGGTCAGTACAGGTGCACTTAATCGTTCCCTTTACATTATAAAATAAAAGATTGTGGAAAAATTAACATTTCCTTACTTGCACAAGTTGCTTGGCTAAGAGCCATTTCAGTATATAGATCTGTGCTCTAAAAAAAATGTATAAAGGATAAAAAAAAAGTTAGAAATACAGTACAGCTATTCAGAATACACTAAAATGTAAACAAAATGTAAAGTACAATAGTGTTATTATTACCTTGTGGTTGGAGATTAGACAGAGTCACCTGATATTCTGTTCTGAAGAGAACTCTACCCTCAAGCTGCTGCTGTCCACCTTGTAGATCTTTGTTTTTAGAAGTATGTGTTTCTGAAACCCAAAACAATGACTCTTGCGGTGTAATTAAACTGAAATATACGCTCTTAGAAAGGTAATCTAAGAAAGTATATCTCGTTTTAGCAAAAGAAATTCTGCAACGTCTGTCTCAATATTACAAAGATGAAAAGTTACTGAGGTTTTGTAGAGCTCTTCCTGTAGCATAAAAGAGGCTGTTCATTGTTAGGACTTCTGCTTTGTTCAGTAGAATCTGCTTGGAGTATCTGGTTCTTAAACACCCACTCCAGGCTGTTTTTGTCTGTGCCTCAGCTCTTTAACTGATGTTAAATCTCTTGTAAAACACATTGACAGTAGGTCAGACACTTCCTGGGTCAAGGACTGTTATTGCTATAGGTTACTATCGTCTCAGAGAGGTTCATTCTGTGCCTTTCCCCTTGCTGCCTAAATAGCCAGACGATGCAATCCAGGCAGTATTCGCACCAGGGGCGTAACAAATAGAGATGGCCCGAACGGTTCGCCCGCAAAATTATTTGTGCGAACTTCGGTGGTTCGCGTTTTACGGTGAACCGGGAACTATATGCGATTTTGACCCACCCCTATACTACAACTTTAGGGTCAACTTTGACCCTTTACATAACAGTCAGCAGGCACAGGGTAGACAATCAGGCTACACTCCCTCCTGGAGCCACCCCCCCTTATAAAAGGCAGGCAGCGTTAGCCTTTTCACTCACTTGTGTGGCTGCAGTAATTAGAGAAGGGAAAGAACCTTGCTGCTTACATAGGGAAAGCTTAGTTAGGCTCTTGTGTTAAGCTTGTTAGGTTGCTCTTTCTTGCTGATCTTATTGCTAAAAAGCACGCCTCATCCTCAACAGCTCTTTTGAGAGCTAATGTTGTTCTTGTGATCTATTTTTTTTGTGTTTGTCCCACAGACACTTGTGTTGCATATACAGCCCTGTTAGTCAGTTGCAGCTGCTGGTGGGACCTTGGCCCCTTGGTAATTCCTACTGTGCCACTGCCAGGCCCCGCACATTCAGTGACTACCTGTGTGTGTGACAGCTGCACATTTGTAATACCAATCACTGCATACACACCTGTGTTCAGTGCACCTACCTACGTGAGTGCACGCAGTGTCACTGCCCCTGTTGATGGTACCTGTGTGTGTGAGACAGCTGCACATTTGTAATACCAATCACTGCATACCCACCTGTGTTTCAGTGCACCTACCTACCTACCTACGTGAGTGCACGCATTGTCACTGCACCTGTTGATGGTACCTGTGTGTGTGAGACAGCTGCACATTTGTAATCCCAATCACTGCGTACCCACCTGTGTTCAGTGCACCTACCTACCTACGTGACTGCATGCAGTGTTATATACGCAGTGTCACTGCACCTGTTGACGGTACCTGTGTGTGTGAAAGCTGCAAATTTGTAAAACCAATCACTGCATACCCACCTGTGTTCAGTGCACCTACCTACCTACTTGAGGGCACGCATTGTCACTGCACCTGTTGACGGTACCTGTGTGTGTGTGTGTGACAGCTGCACATTTGTTATACCATTCACTGCACACCTACCTACGTGACTGCACGCAGTGATATATACGCAGTGTCACTGCACATGTTGACGGTACCTGTGTGTGTGTGTGTGTGTGTGTGTGTGTGTGTGTGTGTGTGTGTGTGTGTGTGTGTGTGAGACAGCTGCACATTTGTAATACCAATCACTGCATACCCACCTGTGTTCAGTGCATACCCACCTGTGTTCAGAGTCATGGATCAAGCTGTGTAGGAGCGTGAACAGGAACAGTTATGGGAGGAAGAGTTGTGGAATCAATTCTCAGCAGAAGCAGATGATTCCTCAACACCTGCAGCAACACAGAGGGGGGAGGAGGAGGAGGAAGAGTCGTGTGGGAAAGAGGAGTCAGATGATGAGGAAGGTTTTTGTTTTTTTTGGAGGAGGCAACGGAAGAACAACCACAGCAGGTGTCTCAGGAGGCTTGTGCTGCTCAACTTTCCCGGGGTATTGTTTGTGGCTGGGGGAGGAGGAGAACTTAGCTGACATCACCGAGGAAGAGCAAGAGGAGATGGATAATACGTCTGCATCCAACTTTGTGCAGATGGCGTCTTTTATGCTGCCCAACCTGTTGAGGGACTCCCGTATAAAAAAACTCAAGGGGAATGACCTGTACTTGGGTGGCCATGCTACTAGACCCTCGGTGTAGGCACAAAGTGGCGGAGATGTTTCCAAATCACCAGAAGGCAGAAAGGATGCAGCACTTGCAGAACAAGCTGGCAACTATACTTTACAGTGCATTTAAGGGTGATGTCACAGCACAACGGAATAAAGGTTCCACTGCCAGTAATCCTCCTCATCCCATGTCCACGCAGGCAAGGACAGGACGCTCCAGTGATCTCATGGTGATGTCGGACATGCGGGCATTCTTTAGTCCAACGTCTCGCCTTAGCTCACACGGATCCACCCTCCACCAATGCCTGGACCGGCAGGTAGCCGACGACCTGGCCTTAATTGTGGATGTAGACACTGTGAGCAGCAATGAACCCTTGGACTACTGGGTGCGCAGGCTTGACCTGTGGCCAAAGCTGTCACAATTTGCCATCCACTTCTGTCTTGCCCTGTCTCAAGCGTCCTGTCAGAAAGGACCTTCAGCGCAGCTGGAGGCATTGCCACTGAGAAAAGAAGTCGCCTAGGTTACAAAAGTGTTCAGTACCTCACCTTTATCAAAATGAATGAGGCATGGATCCTGGAGGGCTACTGCTCGCCCGAAGACTAAGTCAGTCCCCGCACACAGCATCTCTGCCTGCACGCCATGTATATGCCTGCCCCATGACTAAGTCGCTCCCCACACAGCATCTTTCCCTGCAGGCCGCTTGACTGCCTTCTTCGCCACCACCAACTGGGTCCAGGACTCCAAGCGGATTCCTGAATTTTTAAGGCTGCTGTTAGCAGCGGCCGCTATAATAATTTTTCTGGTGCGTGTACATGCCTACCTAATTTTTCTGGCTGAAACAACAAAACAAAAGGCAAGTACATGTGTCAATTCCCCTTTGTGATCGTTACCTTGCTGCGGTGAAGGGGCTTGCGTATCACAATAAAGCAATGACTGATGGCTATATGAGTGTCTCAGGTTGTTGCTTCATTGTGGACAGACCAAATTCGATCAGCTGGACAATCACTGTTGTTCTGTCATTGAGCTTCCTCAGCCCGGTGACCATATGGGCTTGAAAACCGCCATGGGCTGCACTCTGGCCATGGTGCGCACCAGTCCAGCATGGCCGTCACTACACAAACAGCTGTGTGCGGGGCTTACACAGTGAGTTTGGTCTGTCAGTGTGAAGCAGTACTCTAATTACACTCCCTGATTCATGTATACACATGCAAGATGTTTTAAAGCACTTTAGACCTCCAATTTAGCATGCAATGTGATTTCTGCCCTTAAAACGCTGCCCTTAAAAGACATGAGAGGAAAGCATGGCCGCACATCGGCAGGGAGGGGGGACATTCCCCCCCCCCCCTTACCTCGGGCTCTCCTCTCAGCGCTCCCCCTCCTGCAGTTATTAGTGGCAGCAGCGGCGGCAGGCAGGACACATACCTCTATCGTGCCAAAGGTTCCGATCTCTAAGTGCTTCATGCTACTTCCTGTTTAAACAGGAATGTGTCCTGCCCGCCCATCTCAGCTGAGATGGTGGCAAATGGACATCTGCTGGTACACAACTACAGTTGCATGCAAGGTTAGATTTCTGGAAAGGTCACAAAGGGTCTTGGGCAGCTGCAGCCCAAGGAGGGAGGAAGGGGGGGCGGGGCACCTGAACATGAAAGAGGGGTTGCTTGCTATATGTGAAAGCAGAGGCTCAAAATGGTGAGTGACACATGATAAAGGGAAAGTGATGCCCAAGGAAGCTGTTCATGAAAGAGAAGGGCTTCTGTTCATGGATGATACGCATGGAAGAGGGGCTGCACATGGAGTGGGCTGCTGTACATGGATGATGCACATGGAAGAGGGGCTGCACATAGAGTGGGCTGCTGTACATGGATGATGCACATGGAAGAGGGGCTGCACATAGAGTGGGCTGCTGTACATGGATGATGCACATGGAAGAGGGGCTGCACATGGAGTGGGCTGCTGTACATGGATGATGTACATGGAAGAGGGGCTGCACATGGAGTGGGCTGCTGTACATGGATGATGCACATGGAAGAGAGGCTGCACATGGAGTGGGCTGCTGTACATGGATGATGCACATGGAAGAGAGGCTGCAGATGGATTGGGAGGGGTGGTGCTGCACAAGAAAGGCAAGCTGCAACATACTCGACTTAGGGGCACAAAAAGTATAAATGCAGCCTTGGTTGCATGCCTACAACCACAAGTTTTTCTTTTATAAGTTCAGACTGTCTTAGATCTGCCTTAAAAATGTTCCCACTGGAGATGTCTTTTAACCTCCTTAGCGGTAACCCCTTGTGTGACACGGGGTAAGCCGCCGGAGGGTGCCGCTCAGGCCCTGCTGGGCCGATTTACTTAATTTTTTTTTTGCTGGACGCAGCTAGCACTTTGCTAGCTGCGCCAGCACCCCGATCGCCGCCGCCGCGCGCCCCATCGCCGCTATCCGGTGCGGCGCGCGCCCCCCCCCCCAGACCCCGAGCGCTGCCTGGCCAATCAGTGCCAGGCAGCGCCGAGGGGTGGATCGGGTCTCCCAATGACGTCCCGACGTCGGTGACGTCATCCCGCCCCGTCGCCATGGCGACGGGGGAAGCCCTCCAGGAAATCCCGTTCTTTGAACGGGATTTCCTGATCGGTGATCGCCGAAGACGATCGAAGCGGGCGGGGGGATGCCGCTGAGCAGCGGCTATCATGTAGCGAGCCCTCGGCTCGCTACATGATAAAATTTTTTTTTTTTTTTTAAAAAAACTGCTGCGCTTCCCCCTGGCGGTATTTTTCATACCGCCAAGGGGGTTAATTATCACAGGCGATATATATCACCCCAGGGCTTGATTCACTAACTGGCGCTAAGCTGGTTAGTGGGCCCTAAGTGTTAGTGTGCGCAAACCACGGCGTTAGGTGGTTTGCGCCCACGCATTTGATACAGTCCCGCTCACTGCGTGCGGTGCATTGGGTGCCTGTTAAGCAGCGCTGTGATGCGCCGCTTTGGAGGCACCCGATGTGGCATTTTCGTCACCGGGTGTGACTTTTAAGGGACAGCGGGTGCAGCGCTATTGTCGCACCGCGCACTAATACAGGCGCACCCGTGCTGCGCGCGCAATGCATGGGGCTGCACGTGCATTGCGCGCGCAGCACGGGTGCGCCTGTATTAGTGCGGCCAAAAAGGGCTTTTCACACCGGCGCTAACACTTAGCGCCGGTTAGTGAATCAAGCCCCATATATACTAAAATGTTCTCCAGGCCTGTACAGCATCAGTAAATGAGGCCCTGTGTCTTATAGTGACTAGTGTAGCATAGGTGACATGGAGGCTGCCATATTTATTTCATTTAAACCATGCCAGTTGCCTGGCTGTGCTGCTGAGGTTTGTGGTGTCAGTATTGTCTGAATTACTTGCTATGAAATAAGCATTGTTAGTGTGGTCAGACTTTAAGCAGCGAGTCAGGCAAAAACAGTGGTGAAAATTCAGGCTCAGCCTGCACCGCTATAGACCATAATGTAAAATATGGCTATTACTCCATCAGTAATCTTATAAATCCAAAGTAGGTTAGCAGAATTAGGACACCATTCTGCAAGTGCATAATACTGTGCTAACCTACTTTGGACTTATTATGTATAGTGAAACTATAGTTTGGTTTACTACCCTGGTTATGCACCCAACGGACCCTGTGAAATGATTTGGGACTCTGTACCCTCCTACCCATGCCAGTCAGTAATTTGGGCGCCATCAAAAGATGGAGCCCCAAATTACGGGGAAAAAAAGTTTGTCCACCAGCAAAAGCTGGCAGCTGAATTACTTCTTACTTCCTACCTTATTGGCCATGGCAGCCTGGAGTGGGAAAAGCAATTAATGCTGTCAAGAATTTTGCAAGCGCAGGGTGAGTTGTTTTACAGGCTTACGGCTTTACCCCGGTGCTTTAATAACATATACACTTAGGCAGGGCCTGTTAAATTA